>NC_067398.1:157968053-158343053 GCF_016432865.1 Antechinus flavipes
TCACAATGCAATGAAAATTACATTCAACAAAAAGCCAGGGGAAAATAAACCAAAAAATAATTGGAAACTAAATAATCTCATACTAAAGAATGACTAGGTGAAACAGCAAATCATAGACATAATTAATAACTTCACCCAAGACATCATACCAAAATGTGTGAGATGCAACCAAAGTGGTAATGAGGGGAAATTTTATATCTCTAGAGGCCTATTTGCATAAAACAGAGAAAGAGAAGATCAATGAATTGGACTTGCAACTAAAAAAGCTAGAAAAGGAACAAATTAAAACCCCCAGTCAAACACTAAACTTGAAATTCTAAAAATAAAAGGAGAGATCAATAAAATTGAAAGTAAAAAAAAAAACTATTGAATTAATAAATAAAAGTAAGAGTTGGTTTTATGAAAAAACCAACAAAATAGATAAACCCTTAGTAAACATGATTTTAAAAAGTAAAGAGGAAAATCAAATTGTTAATCTTAAAAATGAAAAGGGAGAACTCACCACTAATGAAGAGGAAATTGGAGCAATAATTGGGAGTTACTTAGCCCAACTTTATACCAATAAATTCAATAACTTAAATGAAATGGAAGACCTTCAAAATATAGCTTGCCCAGATTAACAAAGGAAGAAGTAAATTGGTTAAACAGTCTCATTTTAGAAAAAGAAATAGAACAAGCTATTAATCAACTTCCTAAGAAAAAATCCCCAGGACCAGATAGATTTACATGTGAATTCTACCAAACACTTAAAGAACAATTAACTCCAATGCTATATAAGTTATTTGAAAAAAAAAATTAGGGATTGAAGGAGTCCTACCAAATTCCTTTTATGACACAGACATGATACTGATACCCAAACCAGGTAGGTTGAAAACAGAGAAAGAAAATTATAGACCAATCTCCCTAATGAATATTGATGCAAAATTTTAAATAAAATATTATCAAAAAGATTAAAGAAAATCATCCCCAGGATAATACACCATGACCAAGTAGGATTTATACCAGGAATGCAATATTAGGAAAACTATTATTATAATTGACCATATCAATAGCCAAAATAACAAAAAAACATATGATCATCTCAATAGATGCAGAAAAAGCATTTGATAAAATCCAACATCCATTTCTAATAAAAACACTTGAGGGTATAGGAATAAGTGAACTTTTCCTTATTATAGCCAGGAGCATCTATTTAATACCATCAGTAAGCAGCATATGTAATGGGGATAAACTGGAACCATTCCCAATAAAATGAGGAGTGAAACAAGGCTGCCCACTATTACCATTACTATTCAATATTGTACTAGAAACACTAGCTTTGGCAATAAGAGTTGAGAAAGAGATTAAAAGATTAAAAGAATTAGACTAGGTAATGAGGAAACCAAATTACCATTCTTTGCAGATGATATGATGGTATATTTAGAGAACCCCAGAGATTCTACTAAAAAGCTTTGAGAAATAATTCACAGCTTTAGCAAAATTGCAGGACACAAAATAAATCCACATAAATCCTCAGCATTATTATACATCATCAACAAAATCCAACAGCAAGAGATACAAAGAGAAATTCCATTCAAAATAACTGTTGATAGCATAAAATATTTGGGAATCTATCTACCAAGAGAAAATCAGGAATTATATGAGTAAAATTACAAAACACTTTCCACACAAATAAAGTCAGGTTTAAACAACTGGAAAAATATTAAGTGCTCAGATAGACTGAGAGAACATAATAAAGATGACAATACTACCTAAACTAATTTATTTATTTAGTGCTATACCAATCAGACTCCCAAGAAACTATTTTAATGACCTAGAAAAAATAACAACAAAATTCATAACAAAAGGTTGAGAATTTCAAGAGAACTAATGAAAAAAAAATCAAATGAAGACAGCCTAGCTCTACCTGATCTAAAACTATATTATAAAGCAGCAGTCACCAGAAACATTTAGTATTGGCTAAGAAATAGACTAGTTGATCAGTGAAATAGGTTAGGTTCACAGGACAAAATAGTCTGTAACTATAGCAATCTAGTGTTTGACAAAACCAAAGATCCCAACTTTTGGGATAAGAATTCACTATTTGACAAAAACTTCTAGAAAAACTGGACATTAGTATGGCAGAAACTAAGCATGGACCCACACTTAACATCATACACCAAGATAAGATCAAAATGGACCCATGATTTAGGTATAAAGAATGAAATTATAAATACATTAGAGGAAGATAGGATAGTTACCTCTCAGACTTGGGGAGGAGGAATTTGTGACCAAAGAAGAACTAGAGATCATTATTGAGTGCAAAATAGAAAATTTTGATTATATCAAATTAAAAAGCTTTTGTACAAACAAAACTAATGCAAACAAGATTAGAAGGGAAACAATAAACTGGGAAAACATTTTTACAGTCAAAGGTTCTGATAAAGGCCTCATTTCCAAAATATGTAGAGAATTGACTCTAATTTACAAGAAATCAAGCCATTCTCCCATTGATAAATGGTCAAAGGATATGAACAGACAATTTTCAGATGATGAAATTGAAACTATTTCCACTCATATGAAAGTGTTCCAAATCACTATTGATCAGAGAAATGCAAATTAAGACAACTCTGAGATACCACTACACACTTGTCAGATTGGCCAAGATGACAGGAAAAGATAGTGACGAATGTTGGAGGGGATGTGGGAAACCTGGGACACTGATGCATTGTTGGTTGAGCTGTGAACGGATCTAGCCATTCTGGACAGTAATTTGGAATTATGCTCAAAAAGTTATCAAACTGTGCATATCCTTTGATCCAGCAGTGTTTCTACTGGGCTTATATCCCAAAGAGATATTAAGGAAGGGAAAGGAACCCATATGTGCAAAAATGTTTGTAGCAGCCCTTTTTGTAGTGGCTAGAAACTGGAAAATGAACGGATGCCCATCAATTGGAGAATGGTTGGGTAAATTGTGGTATATGAATGTTATGGATTATTATTATTCTGTTAGAAATGACCAGAAGGATGAAAACAGAGAGGCTTGGAGAGACTTACATGAACTGATGCTGAGTGAAATGAGCAGAACCAGGAGATCATTATACACTTCAACAACAATACTGCATGAGGATGTACTCTGATGGAAGTGGATATCTTCGACAAAGAGAAGATCTAATTCAGTTCCAATTGATCAATGATAGACAGAATCAGCTACACCCAGAGAAGAAACACTGGAAAATGAATGTGGACTACTTGCATTTTTGTTTTTCTTCCCAGGTTATCTTTACCTTCTGAATCCAATTTTTTGTGTTCAACAAGATAACTATATAAATCTGCACATATATATTATATCTAGGATATACTTTAACATGTTTTTGTATAAGACTGCTTGTCATCTAGGGAACGGGGTGGAGGGAAGGAAGGGAAAAGTTGGAACAGAAGTGAGTGCAAGGGATAATATTGTAAAAATTATCCATGCATATGTTCTGTCAATAAAAAGATATAATTTAAAAAAAAGAAAAGGGATACTTTGGAATAATTTCATTAAATCTTCCCCCATTTGGGACAGAAAGTAAAACATAAAGATAAAGGCAATAAGAAGACTTAGGATGAGAGAATGATAGAGATGCAGAACAGAGAGGATGAGCTGGTCGATATAAAGTCACCTTGAAAATCTTCACCTGGCTTCCTCCACTTGTACTCATATTGCCTCCATGTCAGCTAAAATTTACTTTGTTCTCCTTTCATTGTAAGTGTGATACAGGACATGAAAGATGGATGTGTTTAGGATTCAAAAAATATTTCATCATAGTCCTGTAATTTTCTTTCTCAAAATGAATGTTAGTGAGAGGTTTTGCCTCTGGAGAAAAGAAGTACACTAACAGGCCAAGCAAGATTTAATAAGATACACAATTCTAAAGCCAGCGTTGGGAGGGGAGGGGAAATGGGGATGGTTTACCTTCTCCTGATGGTCCAGTTCCCAAGGATTTGTTCCTTTTTAATTTTTTTTTATGCAGCACCCCTCAGTTAATCATTTCATTGTCTTCTAATTGTCATATGAATCAAAATTACCTTCTCAATTTATAAATGGTCCTTTCATAAAAATTCTGCCCTTGGAACTGTAATTCTCAAGTGGTTTATGCCCCCCAGTTAGGGAGCAAAACTAACAATATGACTTTGACAATGGGCTGAGGGTTGAGCTCTCAACCTTGCATTAGGAAAGGGTTCTTTCTTACATGTGGCTCTCATCAAGCAGCAAACAAAGAAATATCAGACAAAATAAAGACAGGGTCAACCAGAGATATTTTATGAGGACTAATATTAAATCCAGCAAAAGTATTTAAGAGAGAATAATGTCAAGTATAAGTAAACAGGATAGGGAAGAGACCACCATTCATCTGGCTTAATTCTCTCAGGGCTCATTCTACTAAACTATATGAGAGAAAAAATAATTTCTCATGATCTTGAAGAAGGGAAATGCAGATGTAGCAGACACTGGCTGCTGCCATGGTGGCTCAGACAAAGTCCCAAAACTCCAGTTGTAGTTTGTGCAAAAATCTCACCCTCCCAAGTGAGAACTGATCTCTTCCCAACCTGGGAAAAAATAAAGATCTCGGGGCTTTTTATGGATAACCAACTCCTTGCTAGGTCTTTTTACATGGGTATGCACAAAACATTTATGAAGCAATACAAGGTAAATTAGCCCAGCCACATCCACCATGTGCCTCTCCACTGATCTTTGAAAGGTCCCCAATTTTATTTCATTGGAGATTATTATATTACATGATTTATAGCCATATAGCATCAGCAGAATGTTAATTGTTAAATCATCAGAATATTAATGTTAAAAAAAATGAGCTTTTGTTTAAGGGAGAAGATGTGGATCATTCAAAACAATGTGCACTTTCCCAAAGGCAATTTAGTCTATATTCTTCTCTGTTCAGTTCTGATCCTCTATCACTGTCTACCCCTTGTGTTTTTCTGACATGTAGATTGTTCATCCAATTTTATAACATTGTTTGGACACTAGGCATTCTTCAACCCCATTTTTACCAGTGTATATAGTTAGATCAAACTTTTTAAAGTATTTATGGTTGCCATTTGGGAGGTTTTTCAATTTTGGGGGGACGTGATTCAATCAGCATAATATCATTCATCAAAAAGAACATCCTGAATACTTTACCTTCTATAAGGAAGTCCTACTTTGGATTATACTCAGGACATCCTTCTTAAGAAGCAAATATGTTTGGTCAGCCTATGCATGTCTCCCTGTTTTATATCTCACTTGACATTAATAATCAAAGGATCATAAAACAAAGTTATTATGGTTTTATTTTAAGGAATCATGTTTGATTGTGACAAATGCTTTGGAAAATCTTTAAATAAGAAAGTGTTATATTTTGCAGTGCTTTTTTATAATCAACAAACAATCACAGAGAGATCCCATTATTTCTATGCCTCCAGCAATTGTATGAATATAAACTAGTCTCCTATAGATCATACTGTGTGAAAGCCTGCATGTTCCCTCCTCAAAACTTCATCAAGAATGCCCTTATTATTTGTGTAGATTATTCTTATAAAAATTTTGTAGTACTTGGCTAATATGGAAATAAGTTTGACATGATTGCACATGTATAACTAATATCAGAATACTTGCCCTCTTGGAGAGGAGAGAAGGAAAGAGAGAGGAGAAAAATTTGGAACTCAAAATCTTATAAAAATGAATATTGAAAATTAGCTTTACATATAACAGAAAAAATAAAATACCATTGTAAAATAAAATAAAATAGATACAGTTGGAATTACTTTACATATAATATCTTCTTATTATCATTCTTCTAATAATTTCTTTTGATCTTTGCTAACAAATAGATCATCTCATTCACAACAGCTAATTATAGCTAATTTTCCCTTTGTGCTTTTGTTTTATAATCCATGGACAAAGATCTTATTTGCTATAATTCACATCAGTGTTTTGTAGTAGGAAAAATATTGGATTTAGGTCCAATGTGATCAGCTACTCACTACTTGTGTGATCTCCAACAAGTCATACAACTAATCTGAACTTCATCTTCTTCATCTAAATGTAGTCTTTCTAAACTCTAATGATACACACCTAACTCTCACTCATAAAATGAGTCTTGAGTTTCTGAGCAAGGCCATATCCTTTCCTGAGAATTTATCCTGAGGAGTCAGAGGTGATTCTACAATATTATGGGCTTGAGACATCAGTGTATTCCCAACCTTGAGATTATAAATTGAGATCAATCTAATCAGCCAACCTTAAGCATCTTTCAAAGGATTATTTACTAAGGTGATGCATTAAAAACCATTGGTATAAAATACTCCCTTAAAATTCTATGACATATTTTCCAACAAGTACATATAAAATTCAAGAGAAATTGAGTGTAAGCTTAGAGAGCTCCTGTGACAAAGGAGTAATTCCTGGTTCCTGATAGTCATCGTAATGCCTTCATGGGTGCTCAAGAAATTCCTCCTTAAACAAATGAATATGCATCAACTTTTTCCTTGGCTCCTAATGCAGACATACAGCTGCTGATTCAGGGATGCTATTAGGATACCAATGGCAAAATGGGAAGTCTAACATCCCCCAGGCCCTTTGCAACTCACAGTTCTCAAAGTACTCGTTTGGCCAACATGGGGAGGAGGGAGGAGTCTGAGTCCAGGCCAGAATGTTTGCCTCTTCCACAGGACTGCTCTGGGGATTTATTTTCCATTTGCTAGAATCTATCTGAGGCTACCTAGTTTGAAGTTTTTATACAGGACTCAAAAAGTGTGACAAAGAACCTTAGTCATTTGAAACAGACTACCTGTCTGTATTATTTCACTTCAAGGACTTTAACAAAGTTATACTTATTCAGAAGTCCATAATTATTCAATAGATTGATGGAAATTGTTTTATCACCTAGTTAAGATATCAAGGCTAAAATGGAACAAGGTGGTTTTGACCCCACCCTTACATACAAAATATGCTTCATAATACTTACACTATCTCACAGGGTTATGGTGAAGAACAAACAAAACAATGTCTGTAAAATGCTTTAAAATCAAAAGTTCCACATAAAAATAAGCTATTATTATTATGCACAAAGCAATTGACAAGATATATTATTAATAATAATAACACATCTGCTTTTACCACAAGTGTATTGTGTAATGTTTTGGTGAATCAAAACTCTTAAACAAAAGCTTGTGGATTGAGTATAAATACAGGAAGAGGTTATTAGCAATTCTGACAGCATTTTGTTAAATAGAATGCAGCTGGAATTTGAAATCCTCTTGCCAGATTTTAAAAAGAGAGAGAGAGAGAGAGAGAGACACTTTTGACTGCTCCAAGAAAGAACTGTATCCATCTTCAGAGAAAGCAACAGCCAGATGCTAATAAGTTATGTAAATAAGAATATTACATGTTCTCATAATAAATACAAAAAAGGGAGACTGGAGTGATAAATCATCTCATTTCTATCTTCTTAAACTCGAAATAGTTTTCCAAATTGGCATGTTCTTTAAGAAACACATTTTCATCTAATAACACTAATAACAGGCACAGAAGTTGAATCAAATGAAAAGAAACCCACACACAGTGACCAAGGGAGGACCTACTGAAGCATGGATTCGATCCATATGACAAAATGTGAAGATGAAAGGGAATCAAGTCCAACGTCCTCATTTTAGGGAGCTGAACCCTGAGGGAGAGATATAAGCTCATTCAGGGATTTAAGACTAGTCTGTGTGAGTGGGAGTTAGGGGGTGGATCATCACAGTTTATATAGGCTACATGTAGATGAGGAAGATAAAGTTCAGATGTTGTGTGGCTTATTGGAAGTCGTACAAGCCAGAGCAGATCAGATCCATGATCCAGATCCAAGTCTTCCAACCCCAAGTCATAAGTCACCTAGAGAAAAAACAAAAAGCACATTGAGGATTCAAACCTAGTGCCTTCAACTCCAAATCCAATATTCTTGCCACCATGCCATATAATTTGGAGCTGGAAGGTACTTTGGAACCCAAGTATTATTCCAAATTGTACCTGACCAAGAATCTTTTCTGTGATAGCCTCAGAAATGGTCATTTGTCTTCTACCTGAGAGCCTTTAGTGAGGGAGGGCCCACAGAGTCCTGAGGCAGCCCATTCACCTGGTGGATATAATTGTTAACAAGTTTTTCCTTCCTTATACTGGGATTTATCTTTCCAGGTTAGGAGAACATCTAACTCTAGGATCATAGGCTTATAACTGAATGGGAAATTTGATCTTATTTTGCAGATAAGGAAAGCAAAGCTCACATGGCATTAATAAGTGTCTGACGGAAGTTTTGAACTCAGTTCTCGAGGACACTATTCTCTGTACCACAAACAACATACCTTTTACCTTCTCTTTGCCACTCATTTCTGTACAAGTGTGGTCTCTGGCGAATATGCCTTTTTTGTGAAAGGGAGTCAGCCACCAACCCTTCCTCTCCCCATCCCAGGTTGGAATCTCTGGATTGCAGTTGGGAGCAGTGTCTGCTCAAAGGGATAAAGCAGCTAAACATGTGCAACCCAAAGGGCTATTATTATTATTATTATAGGCAGGGCCGCTGAAGTTAATGCATTGCCAAAAGAATTTGAAAAGAGTCTGGGAGAGTGTTTCCCTATAGAGAAGAGACTGGGAATCAACACACTGGGAGCCAGGAAACAGCAAGAGGGATAATGAGTGTCCCTTTACCTTAGCATGCTTCTTGTGGAGTCCAAAAGGATGAATGGTGAGTGTTCACATCCAAGCAATTTACAATGAGTCCTTTGTGTAAAATTTATAAGATTATAGTTTGTCAGAGCTGGAAAGGCCCCTAGGAGCCAGTTAGTTGACCCTCCATTGTTGACAAATGAAATAATTGGAGTTCAGGGAGAAGTTAAGGACAGATTTGCACTAAATGACTAGGAAGATTACCTCTGTACATATCTTGTATACACTGAGATATTTACATATTGGCTCCTCCATTAGAACAGCTGCGATGATGAGTTTATTTTGTTTGGGGCTTGCTTTGTATTCCTGGTGCTAAGCACAAGGACTAGCATGCTATAAATGTTTAATTAGTTGGTGGTTGTTCTTCGTGTTCAAAGAGGACCAGAATGACTTTGCTCTGTAAGAGTCGAGCTACAATGTATCTAACTGTAGCTGATCAGACCAAAAGAGCTTGGAATGCTCTGCCACAGGTCAAACACAAACAGGCCATGTGAGCGTTTGGGGAGGACGCTCTAATTCTGTGCATCTTGCATTTCCTTTGGGCTAATTCGATCTGCTTTGCTCATAGAGCACAGGCCCTTCTCTGATGAGGGCAGGCCACGCTGGGCGGTCCTGTGCCAGAGTCTTCGATTCTAACGTTCTTAAGAGAGACCTTGGGAGTGTCCTTGTATTATTTTTCTGACCACTTTGTGAGAGCTTGCCCTGATGATCTCACACATGCATGGAGTGCTGTTGGCTGATGGAGGACCTGTGTTTTCTTGGTGTTAATTGTTAGGCCAAAATTAGCACAAGCAGCAGAGGCCTGATCATACTTTGTTGCATCTCAGTTTCAGAGGCAGCAATGAACACACAATCATCTGCAAACAAAAATTATGCACCAACACTAGTAAGCAGCAATCAGAATCTGAATTCAATTGTAAAAGGACAGATAGAGATAAAAGGTCCCTCATAAGTCCAATCTTTTTATTGTATAGATAAGAAAACCAAGGCAAGGGGAGGGAAACAATTGATTAGTCCAAGGTCACATAGAATCTGAATTCAGGCTTCTGACTCCCCACTCAATCTCCTCCCCATTGCATTATCCTGACTTAATCTCCTATTACATACAGTCCCTAAACTGGGAGCTGTACCCCAGCACCCTGGCTATCCTACAACAGATAACAATGCTTATGAAACATTAGACAGAAAAAGAACATCAGAGAAGGCACAATGCAGGTGAGGCTGGGGCAGGAAAATCCAGTTCAGAAGTTACTTGCCCCTTTTTGCAAAACTTCCATTTATTCCCCCTTTATGTTTCTAATTTCAAAAAATTCAAGAGTGAGGAGGGGCAATGAGAGTTCTCAATAGCCCATACTCTGCCTGAGCAGGATTGATTTGGGAAAGGGGAAGGGAAAGCAATAAGCATTTCTATAGAACCTACTAGTGCTAAGTACTTTACAAATAAGACTCTATGA
Organism: Antechinus flavipes; assembly: GCF_016432865.1. Lineage (NCBI taxonomy): Eukaryota > Metazoa > Chordata > Mammalia > Dasyuromorphia > Dasyuridae > Antechinus > Antechinus flavipes. The sequence continues at coordinate 157,978,230 of NC_067398.1, forward strand.
GAAGAGTCAGCATCTCCAAGGAGCTTCTGGTTGGAAGGCATCTAAACATGACCTAGTCCAATCTCCAAACCCAATGCATGAATCAATTGTGTAACCCCTTCCTAGGCAAAGAGCAAGCCAGTTTTCCTAAGGGAGAACACCTAGTTCACAAGGACTTTTCATTGCCTGGCCATTTCAGTTATCTCCAAGTTCCTCCTTACATCTAGACAAAATCATTGATCCTCTTTCTCCTCATTGCATTGACACAAAAGATATTTAATTCTTCATTCAAATTATTGGAAGACTGCTATCACACTGTCTGTATCTATATACCCCACCTCCCCTTCTACCTTTTTTGGATTGAATATCTCCAAATCCTTCTGTCACTTCTTATAAGGAATGGTTTCCAGAGTCCATACCATCTTAGGCCACTCTCTTCTGAGTGTCTAAGCAATGTTCCTTTAAAATAGAATACTAAGAACCAAACACAATGTCCCAGCTGCGATCAGAATCACACAAAATAGACTCTGTGCTTTTGATGACACCGTGCTTTATTGATGTAGTTTAAGATTGTATTGAGAAGCAGTGTGGCTTATTAGACAGAATGCTAATCTCAGAATCAGGGAAACCTGGGTTCAAATCCTGCCTCTGGCATATACTGACTACATGACTAATAGGCAAATCACTTAACTCAGTATACCAGGCAACTTTCCAGCACTCTAATTTGTAGTTCCAATATACAGCCTGCATTGACAGAGGAATTTTCTTCACTGGGACTGAAATTACAAATCCAGTTTATACATAATTTATACACACGCATACATGTATGTATATGTATAGGTGTGCTTGTAAACATGTGTAGAGGTAAATGTGTGCATGTATGCACACATGCCTGTACATGTAGATAACTATGTATGCATTGTGTATGCATGTATGCATGTGTGTATCCCACGCCCTCCCCCCCTAGGCAACAAGTAACCTAATATGTTAAATATGTGCAATTCTTCTATACATATTTCTACAATTATCATGCTGTACAAGAAAAATCAGAATAAAAAGGGAAAAAAAATGAGAAAGAAAAAACAAACAAGCAACAACAACAAAAAAGGTGAAAAAATTATGTTGTGATCCACACTCAGTTCCCACAGTCCTCTCTCTGGGTACAGATGGCTCTCTTCATTAGAAGGTCATTGGAACTGGCCTGAATCACTTTGCTATTGAAAAGAGTCAAGCCTATCAGAATTGATGATTGTATAATTTTACTATTGCTGTGTACAATGTTCTCCTGGTTCTACTCACTTCACTTAGCACCAGTTCATTTAAATCTGTCCTGTCCTCTCTGAAATCATCCTGCTGATCCTTTCTTACAAAATATAATATTCCATAACTTTCGTATACCATAATATTCATATACCATAACATATTTAGCCATTCTCCAGTTGATGGGCATCCACTCAGTTTCCAGTTCCTTGCCACGACAAAGAGGGCTGCCACAAACATTTTTGTACATGTGGGTCCCTTTTCCTCCTCAAACATCTCTTTGGATACATGTCCAGTGGAAACATTGCTAGATCAAAGAGTATGCACAGTTTGATAACCTTTTGGACATAGTTCCAAATTGTTCTCCAGAATGGTTGAATCAGTTCACAACTCCACCTACAATGTATGTGTCCCAGTTTTCCCACATCCCCTCCAACATTCTTAGCCAATGTGAGAGATGTGTAGTGGTACCCCAGAGTTGTCTTAATTTGCATTTCTTTGATTAATAGTGATTTAGAGCATTTTTTCATATGACTAGAAATGGTTTTAATTTCTTTATCTGAAAATTGTTGGGATGTTTTTGATTACCAAGACAATTGAGAAAATAAGGTGTGATTTTGATTATCTAGACAATTGGGGAGGCAGGATCAGGGAAGAGTAGGAAAGAATGCTTGAAGGATAAAGATCAAGGAGGAGTTAGAGAGATAAGGACAAAGTCAGGCAAGAGCTGAAAAAATACTTGAAGGACAAAGTCCGGGAAGATTTGGAGAAACAAAATCAGGGGAGATTTGGAGAAATATTCTCAGAGTGAATTGAAGAATTTTGTCTTAGGGAGAGAGCAAGCTGGCTTGAGTTCCCATCATTACGTCACCTACCTGTCTCAGGTGTTGCCTTGACAAGTAGGCAAACTTCTAGCATCCCTTGCTCCCCTGTACCATTGTTCCCTTTAGTTTCTCAGTAATTTTAAGTGTATCAGGAATATTGTTTTTCTATATGGCTATTTTGTGAGTTCAGGTATTTGACCCATGAATAATGCTCGGATGTGTCATGCATGGTTTGCAGCGATGGAGGGAGAGGGGTCAGAAGTCACTGCTGTGACTTAAATTATGGAACATCAACACATAAAGATGCTCAAGACTTCAGAAGTTATTCTTAGCATCTAGAATGTCGGAGGGTGGGGAATAGGGAGACTTTAAAATCAAATACAAGAAGACAAATAAAAACAGTCTGATGAATAACTAACGTCAGTTCTCTGAAATCTCAGCAATGCCGCGATATGGGCTCCCCCTAGTGGTTATGACTATAAAACTTCCATTCCCCATAGAAAAGTATTCCAGATGAGTTATCTTGTTTCTTGTTTCAATTAAAGGTCCATAATTGTCTTGGTGTAATGGACTGCCAAATGTCAGTCTAGTGGATCCCTTCTTAGAATAATGTTTCTTCAAAGCTTAAGATATACATAACAAAGGAAAACGATTACTCTGAAATAGTTATCGAAATATTTAAAATCTAATTCATAGACCTCTCTCCAAGTTAAGAATTTCTATTTGAAAGAAGAGAAGATGAAAAAAGAGGAGAGGAAGAAAGAAGGAAGAGGAAGGAAAGGAGGAGAAGGGAAGGAAAGGGAAGGAAAGAGAAGAGAAGAGAAGAGAAGAGAAGGAAAGGAGGAGAGGAGAGTGAAGGGAAAGGAAGGAGAGAGGAGAGGAAATATAGAATGGAGGGGACAGAAAGAGGGGAGAGAGAGGCAAGAGAAAGAGAGGGAGAGAAGGAGGAGGAGAAGAGAGAGAAAGTGAGAGAGGGAGGGAGGAAGAGAGAGAGGGAGGGGAGAGAGAGAAGGAAGAGAGAGGAGAGAGAGAGAAAAAGACAGAGAGAGAGAGAGAGAGAAGGAGAGAGAGGAGAGAGAGAGAGGAGAGAGAGAAGGAGAAGAGGAGAGAGAGAGAAGGAGAAGAGGAGAGAGAGAGAGAGAGAGAGAGAGAGAGAGAGAGAGAGAGAGAGAGAGAGAGAGAGAGAGGAGAGAGAGAAGGAGGGAGGGAGGGAAAGGGAGAATGGATAATCATCCAGTTCCAATATCTATGAGCCAGTTTTTCAAAAGTTATCACAACAAAATTTCTCAAAGGCTGCATGTTTCATAAGCACTTTTGAAAGAGTTCATTATATGGATTCATTGTTTGTTTAATTTGATCATGGAACAGTAGGGTAAGAAGGTACTTCAGAAGTCATACAGTCCAAGCACAATACAAAAATCTCCTCTGCAACACCCTTATGGTATATGGGTCATTTCATCTTGATTTGAATACTTCCAATGACAGGGGACACACTGTCTTACAAGATAGTCTATTCCATTAGTTTAGGTCTAATTGTGAGAGAAAGTTCTTGTTATTGAAGTAATATTTGCTGCCCTTTGAATCTCCCTTGCTCCCTAGTTCTGTTTTTTTAGGTAACACACAAAAAGTCAATTCACTCTTCTGCATAACCTCATACTTCCAGAATTATAGAATCACTGATGCTTAGTTTTAGCAGAGTCTAACTTAATTTGCAGCTGTTACATTGTTGGTTTATATTTAGCTTACAGTCAACCAAAATTGCTACATGTTTTTCATATGAAAAAACTAAAAAAAAAAAAAGTTTAAGCTTGCCAGCCAAAGGGCTGACCCTTTGTGTAAGGTGTGTAGCACCTTAGTGCTAAGGGTGCTAAAGACCAGCTTCTTAAACTGTGGTTTTTCAACCCCATATGGCGTCTTGTAACTGAATGTGGAGCTCAAGCAATTATGATTTATTATCAATATGTTTGATTTACATACCTATTTCATATATTCATATACTCAGGGTCATGTAAAATTTTTTCCAATGAAAAGGAGTTGCCAGTGGAAAAAGTTTAAGCCTTGCTTTAAAGTACTTCTGTAATAAAGATTAAATAATCCACCCATCTCTTAATGAGAGTTGATGAACTAACAATGCACTCATTACATTTTCAAATATCAATGTGGAATTTCAGATATTTATTAGTTATGTGAGCCTGGGCAAGTTCACTTAGCACCGATTGCCTTAGTTTAGTCATCTGTAAAACGATCTGGAGATAGAAATAGCAAACCACTCTAGCATCTTCACCAATGAAGTCACAATGAGCCAGAAGGGACTGAAAACTAAACAATAACTATAAATGAAGGGATTATCATGTTGATTACCAGATCATCTCTGACTGGTTTTTATTGATACCAGTATCAGACTCTGGTCACTAGGGCCATTTGATTCAAATCAACATTTTTTTTCATGTTTTGTCATTGAAAAATCTTTTTTTTGTAAATATATTTGTCAAATACTTTCCTGCCTTTGTAAACTTTATCCCTTAATGACTTAAGGCTCTTCAGGTGATCCCAGGAAAAAGTGTTTAGTACTCTAGATAGAGATGTAATGAATGGGTAAAGGAGATTAGTCTGTGAATAAGGTTCAAGGCAAAATTTCTGGAACTTTATCCTGGCAGGGAAATCAACCTGGCTTCTCTAAAGCTATGCCAATAGAGACCAAACTCTGGTGGATTCTTACATGTTGGAAAAGTTTTGTATTTGTAGATTGGAATATCTCCCATCTGAGAGCCAAACTATTGACGTTTTGAAAGACTCATCTCCAGAACTGATAGAGATGAATTTTTCATAATAGAAATTTTGAGAGACTATATCTGAAACTCTTTGAAGGTAGGGTCTGTCTTTTGCCTCATTTTATATCCCCTGCCTTTAACATAGTGCCTGGTACATAATATGTGCTTAATCAATGTTTATTGAAATAGGGATAGCAATCTCTATCAGTGGAGATAGTGTCCATGCTGAGGAAATCACATGTTCTTGAAATATTCACAAAATTCAAATCCCATCAAATCAGATCAAAAGTTGAGAGTTCTCTCAGATGTCATTTAGTCTAACCACCACCACCACCCCCCTCTTTTGGAGAGGGAGAATCTCTGGTCAAGTCTTACAGAGTAAGTGATTTGACAGTCAAGATTCAAACTCCAGATCCCTGGCTCTAAATTCCAGCACTACTATGTTGCCAGGTTGAGCTAAACAGAAAAGTTTATAACCTAAAGAATTTCTTTTTCCTCTTTCTGAAATCCATGAAAATGTGCTTATTTCATTATCTGCTCTTTCCCTAAAAGTAGAATGTGGTAAATCTATTTTGATTAGTTGGGGATATTTGTTAATGGGGTTCTGGTTCATTCAATTTTGTTCTATCTGTGGTTTTCTTAGGATTTAAACTGAAATATAACTCTACTTAGAGAGTAGTCAGAAAAACAAGCTAACGATGCTTCTGTGTGGCCATTCTGATGAGCAGTTTCATGTAAAATGGGTGGTCTTGAGACATAATGTTGCATTAAGATGGAGCCCTGTTTACTTGTCTTGGGATCAGAATATAAGAGTGTTGGCTGCCCAGAGCCACAAGGAATTCTTCAGAGTTGTTCCTGAGATGCCTCCTAAGCCTCCTAAGCTCCTCTGGTAATAGCTCTGATAATAAATAACCTGAACTTCCATCCCATTGCAAGTGGAAGAGAGGAGGGAGGGAATGTCTGTCCTCTACCAGATCTCTTTTACTGGAATGTTCAATCCATTCTCAAGAAATCAGTAGTCAGGTTTTTTTCCTTCCTTCCTTCTACTTCCTGCCTTCCTTCCTTCCTTCCTTCCTTCCTTCCTTCCTTCCTTCCTTCCTTCTTTCTACTTCCTGCCTTCCTTCCTTCTTTCCTTCCTTCCTTCCTTCCTTCCTTCCTTCCTTCCTTCTTTCTACTTCCTTCCTTCCTTCCTCCCTTCCTTCCTTCCTTACTTCTACTTCCTTCCTTCCTTCCTCTCTTCCTTCCTTCCTCCCTTCCTCCCTCCCTTCCTCCCTCCCTCCTTTCTTTCTTTCCTTCTTTTTTTCTTTCTTTCTTTCTTTTTTGCAATTGGGATTAAATGACTTATCCAAGGTCACATAGGTCATCTGACTTCAGAGCCAACTCTATTTTCTCAAAACAGCCTCTACATCAGAATTTTAGAACCAAAGAATGTTACAGCTTGCAGGGGCCCCAGGGATTAATTCAACTTTTATAGAGGAAGAAATCAGAACCAAGGTGGGTTGTAGAAAGTTGCCTAGTTAGTTAGTGTTACAGACTGAGGACTAAGAATAGAGAAGTATGAAAGGAATAAACATTTATTAAGTGATTGCTAGGTGTCAAGTACTCTGCTTTATAAATATCTCATTTGATCCTCATGACAACCTGGGAGGTAGGTGCTACTATTATTTCCATTTTTTAATTGAGAACACCATCAGAGATAGATGGAGGCTAAATGAATTGACCAGAATCAGAGAGCTAGTAAATGTTTGAGGCTGGATTTGAATACAGAGTCTTCCTGATTCTAGGTCCACATTATAAATCCTGACTTGATCTCTTAAAACCTGTGTGACTTTGGGCAAGCTATTCTACTTCTGTGGGTGTCAGCTTCCTCATCTATAAAACAGAGGAGGTGGAGGTTGCATTAAATGACTTCTAAGGTCCCTTCTGGCTCTAAATTTATGACCTGAGATATCTAGTACTCTCCACAACATTTTGTTAGCTGATCAGTGTCTGAATTTCAGGTATAAGTGTATACCTAACACAGCAGAAAAATAACTTTGCTAACCTGCATTAGAGTTCACCCTGACAGCCTCCTGTTTCTCTTGGCAGCTCTGCTACAAATGGTTAGCCTTGCAATGACCGGAGCTTTCTGTGTTATGATTTAATGCTTTGCAGCTGGATTTTCAAATACACTGTTGTATGGTACGTTCTGCCCTTTTGCCCAGATTGCAACAGATATTGATTTACCGGGACCAATCTCAAGCCAAGAGGGAAGTGGCAGTCTTGGTAATTAATAAAATGACGTCTATATTGCAAGCTAAGGATTGAAGGAGAAAGACTGCTTTGGGATTTTTCCCCCCTACCCCAAGTTTAATTCTATTATTTTCCTCTGGAATAAATGTCGCCTTTCTTTCTCTTCCTTCTTTCCTTCTTCTTTCCTTCCTTCCTTCCTTCTATCCTTCCTTTCTTCCTTCTCTCCTTTTTAAATAAATAAATGGCAGCCATTTCCTAAAGTTTGTGCTATTCAAAATTGTTACTCTAAAACACCAAAGCATTTTGCCAATTATCAAAGTTCACGTTAGAAAGAATAATGTGTATTCTTTATTTTTTACATAGGACATCAAATCATAGAAGTTTCTTAGAGCTGCAAGACCTTAGAAATGATCCAGTTAAAATCTCTCTCATTCCAGACACTTAACTATTGTGGCATAACAAGGTTAAGTCAATCACCCCCTCAGAGTCCCTCTAATTTTTTTTCTAAAATATTGTATTCCATTGTTGGTGGAATTGTGAATACATCCAGCCATTCTGGAGAGCTATTTGGAACTATGCTCAAAAAGTTATCAAACTGCACATACCCTTTGATCCAGCAGTGTTTCTTCTGGGCTTATACCCCAAAGAGATACTAAAGAAGGGAAAGGGACCTGTATGTGCAAGAATGTTCGTGGCAGCCCTGTTGGTAGTGGCCAGAAACTGGAAACTGAGTAGATGCCCATCAATTGGAGAATGGCTGAATAAATTGTGGTATATGACCAATACGGAATATTATTATTCGGTAAGAAACGACCAACAGGATGATTTCAGAAAGGCCTGGAGAGACTTACATGCTGAGTGAAATGAGCAGGACCAGGAGATCATTATATACTTCAACAATACTATATGATGATCAATTCTGATGAACGTGGCCATCTTCAACAATGAGATGAACCAAATCAGTTCCAATAGAGCAGTAATGAACTGAACCAGCTACACCCAGGGAAAGAACTCTGGGAGATGACTAAGAACCACTACATAGAATTCCAATCCCTCTATTTTGATTTCCTTCATAGGCTAATTGTACACTATTTCAAAGTCTGACTCTTTTTATACAGCAAAATAACTGTTTGGACATGTATACCTATATTGTATTTAATTTATACTTTAACATATTTAACATGTATTGTCAACCTGTCATCTGGGGGAAGGGGTGGGGAGAAGGAGGGAAAAAGTTGGAACAAAAGGATTTGTAACTGTCAATGCTGAAAAATTACCTATGCATATATCTTGTAAATAAAAAGCTATAATAAAAAATATTGTATTTCAAATTCTTTCCCTTTTTCCTTCCCCTTATGCCATAAACAATTTGATATAGGTTATACTTGTGTGATTGTATTTTTGCCTTCTTTGTATTCTCAGGACTTAACATAGCTTCACAAGTAGGTGGTTAATAGATGCTAGTTGAAAGAGAACTGTCTGATATTGTTCCCACATGTTCTTGATTTTTTTTTTTGCTAAACATCCTAAAAGCTTTTCACTATACATATCTTGAAGATGATGAGTATTTGGTATTGTGACATCTATTAAAACATTCTTAAATATCAATAATTTATCTAATTGTGAGCAACAGTCCAGTTTTTGAAAATGCGCCAATTCCAGGTCATTTTTTGTTTGAATTCTCCAGAATAATTTGATGTCTCTACATCTGCTATGAAGATTTGTCATCCATTAGTCCAGGAAGACAATAACTTTTTGATATATAGTTCTACTACTAAGTCATATCTTTCAATAAATTCAGTAAGCACTACATTGGTATTATGACATCTATTAAAAAACATTCTTAAGTTCTTATGGATCAGTGATTTATCTAATTGTGGGCAACAATCCAGTTTTTGAAAATGCTCTAATTCCAATGCACTTTATTGGTTGAGTTCTCCAGAATAATTTGATGTTTCTACATCTACTAAATTTTTGTAGCTTGCAGCAGTGTATTGAAATTTTTAGCATTTCCTTGAATAATCTAAATTGAATATTAAATTCAAATTCCCTAAAGGTAACCATTCTGAAACTTCTGGTCTGGTCCTGAGTTACCATCATAAACTCTTCGGTTTCCATAAAGAAATTTTATTGATAGTTCTTTGTCAATGACTATGGTACTTAAATTAATTTCCTTATGTAATACTATGCCAGTTAAATAAAGTAATTTATAGAACTAAAAACCAGCAAAATTCATTTTGGGGAATAAAAGTTCAAGAACCTCAAAAAAAAAATAGTGATCTTTTTTGTCAACATATTATTGGCTGAGTTCACAGGAAGGTTACCTATAGAGAGTCTTCTGATTTCAGCCAATTTATAGGCTCCATTCAGTAGCAAATTGCTTTCAATTTACATTATAGAAAAAAAACTAATGGCATGTATCTGTTGTAAAACTTTTTTTTTGCTCTGTGAAATGATTATCACTTTTTTTTTTTTAATTCACATTCTCATCTATTTGGATAGGATTTAGATAGAAACAGTCTGAGGACACATCACTACATTGTCATTATTCTCTTAAATTTAGTGTTCTGCAGACTACTGCCAAAGAGAAAAATATGATTGCTTTCTGTAATTGAATAAAAGGACTAGAACATAAAGTCATCTTCTGTAGATTTATTAAAAGCATCTTCAAGAGGAGTCCAATAAGAGACAGGATGACAAGGACAACATGCACTTCATCTTGTCCCCACATGGATTTAATTTCTTTCACCAGGTTTCTCCATTTTGAAAACATTTCATTGTATGTAGTTTGAATACTGTAAATATCCAGAATGGGGATATCTATTGAAAATATTTTTCCTATATTTTTATGGACTGAAGCACTGTCTGGGTTATTCTGGGCAATAGTTCTACCTATACTAATACTCTGGCTCCAGTACAGTTTATGTGTTGAATTCCCAAGAATGTGATAACTTAGTATTTATACTGAGTATTTTTCATCTACTAGTATAGTAAGATTTGTTCTAACTACCTTATATCTTTCAAGATATCACATAGTTGCTAAATTTTTGCAATGTACAAAAACCTAACCTTTTCAAGTTAGGGGAGGTAGAAATGGGCTATGGGAAGATAGATGTGTATTTTGAGAAAAAAAATTTTTTTTAAATAATGGCTTTTTTTATTTTTCAAAATACATGCAAAGATAGATTTAAACATTCATCCTTCTAAAACCTTGTGTTCCAAATTTTTCTCCCTCTCTCCCTTCCTCCCCCCCTCCCCTTTACAGCAAATAATCCAAATAGGTTAAATGTGCAATTATTTTAAATATGTTTCCACATTTATCATGCTGCGCAAAAAAAAATCAGATCAAAAAGGGAAAAAGGGGGAAAGAAAAAAAACAAGCAAGCAAACAACAACAAAAAGTGAAAATGCTATGTTGGGATCCACATTCAGTCCCCATAATCTGAGGAAAGTTTTCCTTAACTGTAAAGCAAGATATAAAATGTGAACAGTAAAGATTATTAAAAAGTTCTAAATGTTTTCTAAATCATGAAAGTTGATGCCTCACAGCTAGGGAGTGGTCATTAGGAAACCATGGGTTTCATTCCTCAATAGCCACACACTGGAGTCTTTGAGAGAGAAAGTTGAAACTTAATGATAGGAAATGAGTAAATGCTGTTTATAATCATTATAACTGACAAAAGAAAAACCATACCCACATCCCTCACTTACAATTCTTTAAACTCTTTGTCCAGATAATCCCCAAACAATTGTTTTATTCAAAATACACTAAGACATTAACTTCAGGGAGGTAAAAGTCAGGCAGGAAGTAGGGGTGAAAAGGACCACTGGCATCCCAGAGCTCCTAGACAGAGGCAGAAAGCAGGACTTACTTCAAAGGAAGCCCCTAGACAAAATGGGAATGTGAGAAGCAGAACTGGGAAGACAGAAGCAAGCTCTCTTGAAACCTAAATCTCTAAGGAATACAACTCTTTGGATTTTGCTTTGGTGGCCTTCTGCAATTAAAAAATTAAAATGATATGAACATACAACTAAGTCATGGATCATAAAATGTGAGTGTAATTGTGGAGGTCATTAGCTAGAACCAAAGCTGGTTAGTAGCACAAGTGATAAAGTGACATGTCTATGGGTCAACTCAGAGGCTTGAAATCCACAATTAGAGTTTCATTACTTTGGGTTCCCACTGATTGCATTAAAAAACATAGTAAGCTATCTTCAGTAATTTACTCCAGAAATTGATTAAATTCAACGGATCCTTTTTGTGGGGCAATGATCTGAGAACAGATATTATTTGGTGGGAGGAGGAGATAAAGTAATTTAAAAATGTAAGATTTTCCCAGAAAAGAGGAATGGGATATGTGAAGGATATGAGGAGAAGACAGGGAGAAATCATAGGTGGGGGAAAGCAGATAAGGTCATTAAAAGGGGATATGATGGGCAGCTGAAGACAAAGTATGTCCTAAAAAGAATTTGTCAAAGAAGTCTTCTATCAAAAAGTAAATACAGACTTCTGGGGGTGGAGCCAAGATGGTAGAGTGAAGTCAGAATGCTGCTCAAGCTCTCCTAGTTTCCCTCAAAAATCCATGAAACCAAGCCAGACCAAGATCCTGAGAAATGAAACCACTCTCCAGCTCAAGATAGACTACAACAGAGATGAAAAGGGTGTTCAGCCCAGGTCAGACAGTCTCTGGGAAAGCCAGTAAGAGGGTCAGTAATCACAGCAAATCAGCAATTAAAACCATCAGTCCTGGCTCAGTAGAAGAGCAAATCAGTGGGGCAGTCTCCAGTCCCAGTTCAGAAGGCAAACTCTGGGAAATCAAGCTATTTCTTGAAAACAGCAGGCAAAGCTACTCCCTGCAAACACAAAAGGCCCCTGTGCTCAAAGCCAAGGCTCAGAGGTGCACAGGAAGGTTGGGACATTACCCCAAAGCAGAGCTCAACCATAAAAACAGAAAAAAGAGGAAATACCAAAAGAAAGGGAAAGAAAATGAGCAAGAAGTTGAAAAGAACCTTGACCATAGAAAGCTATTATGGTGACAGATAAGACCAAAACACCAATTCAGACAAGGACAAAATGTCCACAGAGGAAATCTTAAAGAGTCAATTGGTCTTAAACCAAAGAGTTTTCTTGGAACTGCTCATAAAAGATTTTAAAAGGTAAATAAGACAGGTAAAAGAAAAAATGAGAAAAGAAATGAGAGATGTACAAGAGAGAGACAACAGCTTGAAAAAGAAAGGGAAAAATTGACTGAAGAAAACAACTCCTTAAAAAATACAATTGGCCAAATGCAAATAATAATAATAATCCACTGAAGAAAACATCTTCAAAAGTAAAATTAACCAAATGGAAAAAGAGCTACAAAAGCTAACTGAAAAAAATCATACATACATACAATCCATAGAGAATGGAGCAAATGGAAGCTAATAGCTCTATGAAACAGCAAGAATCAGTCAAACAAATTAAAAAGAATGAAAAAATGGGAAATACCTTAATTGGAAAAACAGCCAACCTGGAAAATCGATCCAGAAGAGACAATTTAATAATTATTGGCCTATCTGAAGGCCATGACCAAAAAAAGAGCCTGGATAGCATTCTTCAAAAGATTATTAAGGAAAACTGCCCATATATTCTAGAAACAGAGGGGGAAATACTCATTGAAAGAATTCATCAATCACCTTCATAAAGAGATCCCACAAGGAAAACCCTGATGGTGTTGCAAAACTCCAGAACTACAATCTTAAGGAAAAAATACTGCAAGCTGCCAGACTCTACAAGTCATTCTCCAATAGATAAATGGTCAAAAGATATGAACAGGAAATTTACAGATGACTAAATTAAAGCCATATGAAAAAATATTCTAAATTATTGTTAATTACAGAAATGCAAATTAAAACAACTCTCAGCTACCACCTCACACCTCTCAGATTGGCTAAGGAAGGAAAAGGAAATGATAAATGTTGAAAGGGATATGGGAAAACTGGGACACTAATGCATTGTTGGTGGAGTTGTGAAATGATCCAACCATTCTGTAGAGCAATCTGGAACTATGCCCAAAGGACTATCAAACTATGTATATCCTTTGATCCATCAGTGCCATTACTAGGTCTGTATTCCAAGGAAATCATAAATAAGGGGAAAGAGCCCACATGTACAAAAATGTTTGTAGCAGTTCTTTTTGTGGTAGAAAAGAATTAGAAAATTAGTAGATGCCCATCAATTGGAGAATGGCTGAACAAATTGTGATACATGAAGATAATGGAATACTATTGTTCTATTAAAAAATGATGAACAATCTGATTTTAGAAAGGTCTGGAAAGATTTACACAAACTGATGATGAGTGAAACAAACAGAACCAGGAATATATTGTACACAATAACAGCAAGAATGTACAATGATCAACTATGAAACACTTGGTCTTCTCAGTTTTTCATTCATTCAAAGCAACCCCAATAGATTTTGAACACAAAATGTCATCTGTACCCAGAGAAAGAGTTGTGGAAATTGAATGTAAATCAATATATGCTGTGTTCACTTTTTTCTGTTTTTTTTCTCTCCCATGGTTTTCCCCGTTGTTCTCATTTTTCTCTTCCAACATGATTCATAAAGCAATATATGTTAACAAATAAATGAATTAAAAAAAAAAAAGAAATCCTTAATTCTCTTCCAAGTGTCAGCTCATATTCAAGCTACTGTATGAAGCATTGCTTGATTCCCCTCGCTCTTCATGCCTCCCTTTCCCACCAAAAAAAAAATATATATATATACCTTTTTCTTTATTTTGTAAATATGCATATATAGACATGTTTGTATCTCATGATAGAATGTAAACTTTGAAGAAAGGGAATGTTTCATTGTTGTTTTTATATATCTAATGTTTAGTTCATGACACATGGTAAATACTTAATAAGTGTTTGTTAAATTTAAAAAAAAAGATTTTCCCAGAGAAGAGGAATGGAATTGGGGAGGTGGGGAAAGGGGGCAGTGAGGAGAAAGGAGAAATGGAGAAATCACAGGGTAAAAGCAGGTGATGTCACTAAAAGGGAACATGATGGGCAGCTGAAAACAAAGTTTGTCTATAAGGAGAATTTGTCAAAGAGGTCTCAGATCAAGTTGATGAATTCCCCATTATAGGCTTTTAGAGGGAACAGGCAGACAACTCTTTCTGGAAGATAACTGTGTCCCTTGATGCATTGCTAAGAGGACATAGGAAACTCCTGATGATTGATTAAGACTCAAGGGAACAAATTCTTGACAGAGAAGTTGCTCCCTTGGTGTGAATGAATGAATGAAACATTCATTAAAAGTATGTGCAAAGCACTGTGCTAAGTGCTGGAGATACAAATGGAAGGTAACAGTTTCTGTTCTCAAAGAGCTCACTCTTTAATAGAGAAAATGACACATCTGGAAGATTTCTTCCACCATATGGAAAAGTTCCATTGTCCTTAGGGGACAGTGGTAAATGCTATTCACTTTGTAAGGCTGAATCATTTGACAGTGTTGAAAGCGATGATCTTTTCTGGGTTTTCATTAGCTGTAAGTATAGAGTCTCCAGAAGTAATTGCCGGGCTGCATCTCCACAAAGATTGCTTTCCAGAATCATGGTTAAGGGTATTGGGACCGAAATATGGCTATTGCCAAGATTCTTAGGTTCAGGGTTCTCTCCCTCAGAATCTGAGGACAGGTAGTAGTCGAGGTGATGGAGGTCTGATCTGCCTGGCCCATCCTGTCTCCATCTGCCCTTCATCGTGCCTTGCTGCTTTGGCCAGGTTAAGTTCCCCTGCTATGTGCTGCTGTTGCTTGGCAGGTGGTTAGTCTGACTGGTTCTTTCTCTAAAGGACTTGCTTTCCTGAGCTGAAAGCAGGACCAGTATCCTGAAGGGAGATGTCATCCTCAGGACTCACGTATAGTCGGTCAGCAGATATTGCTGATGGTGATGAGGAAGGCAGAACTCTTGTGTCCTAGATAATCTCCATCAGGATCTGAGGAAAAATGATGGCAATGGTTGTTCATGTGCTGCTTCCTGTCTGTCCCCAAGGATTGCCTATCTTATTAGTAAATTAAATCAAGCCAGCAATTTAGGGTATGATCTTCCTCTCCTCTTTTCTCTTTTCTTTTATCCTTTATGATTTCTGGATATTGAAAGTGGAATTCTATAGTTCAATAGATGGTAGAATCAGAGGACTAATGGTTTTCTGCAGAAGCCAAAATATGTGTCTTTTCAGCCAGAGAAGCTGTTTAATGACCTATGTTCATAAATTACAACTCCAGTTTGAAGGAGAGAAAATTTTGAATTTCCTACCGGGTAAATGTAGTGTAATACTGTGAAATGAGTGCCATCCTATGGAACATATTCAGAGTTGCCATTCCTGGTTGGGGTCAAACACCAGAATTGTTGATGCAGCACTGACTTTTGGCGTGATGTGGCAAATACTGAGAAATCCCTGTTTTCCCCTGTCCTCTGACAACGGAAGGGAGTAGTTGTCTGTCAGCTCAAAGAAAAAACCGCTTCCAGGTCTATCTCTCTTGACTCTCCAGATAGTATCAAACTTGAAGGAAAGGGTGGGGAAGGACCAGCCTTTATCTACACTAGCATCTAGTATTAAAGAACTCTACCTTTCATAAAGTTTTTTTTTCCATCTCTATATAGAAAGGTAGGTTGAGGTAGTAGTTGGAGGACTAGCTTTAGAATTAGGAAAAACCAGGTTTAAATCTTATCTGCTGCTGATGCAAACTGGCTGTGTGAGCTTGGACAAATGATCCTTCAATACCCTGATAACTCTTTAAAACTATAAGTTATAGAGGAGCTACCAATGTATAACAAAGAAAGTAGCTTCCAAACTGAGAGTTTCCTTTATAGATGAACTCATAGTCCAGCCCCTCCTTCTCAAAAAGAATCCACTTGTAATTTCTATTAATTCTTTATTATCTCAAGGATTTTTAAAAAAAATTTTTTTTAATTAATCTTGAATAAATTTTAATTTTTTATACAAATGTTCATTCATACTAATTAAATATTTTATTGAATCTCATTTTGTCCTCTGGAGTTCTACAAATTTTATAGTGGAATGGTGATGATAATGATGATAACTGACAATTGAACTTCACCATTAGAGAGAAACCTTTAGAAACATTGCCTCATTTGATTATCATGAAGTCTTGTATTGGAACCAAGTCTCTGCAAGTCAGTGAGAGCCTTCAGAATAGCCACAGAACAGACCTAAAAGAACTCAGTAACTTAAGAAGGGCAAAGCTGTCCCCATTTTTCAAAAGTAAAAAGTGAGGTTTAGAGGAGCCAATCATGCAAACCATGATTGCTTTGGTTTGATTTGCTATGGTTCCACCATAGCAAGCAAATGGTAGAACCAAATCCTTTTGAATATCTGAAGACATTTCTCATGTTTGCCTTTTTTTTTCCTGCTAGGCCATATATAAGGGCACTCTGGTGGTGTAATGGATAGAGTGTTGGTTCTGGAATCAGGAAGACAGATTTGAGTTTCTAGGCAAGTCACTTAACCCTATTTGCCTTAGTTTTTTATCTGTAAAATGGAGACACACTTGAGAAGGAAATGCAAACTATTGCAATATCTTTGCTGAGAAAATCCAAAATAGGGTGACAAAAAATGTGGGATTATGACTGGAAAAAAAAAAACAATAAAAGGCAAAATATCCTTGGTTCCATTAATTGCTTCTAGGAATTGTTCCTAGGAGTCAGGAAGATGTGAGTTCATATGCTACCTCAGATAATGACAAGCTGTATCGTCCCAGTTTTTTTCTTAATTTTAGTCTGCCTCAATTTCCTCAACTGTAAAATGGAGATGACTATATTATCCCCTTCCCAGGGTTATTATGAGATAATGTCTGTAAAGTGCTTAGCCTGACACATAGTAGGCATTTAATAAATGCTTGCTCATTCACATGACATGGTTTCCAGACACCTACCTAGTATGGTCATCCTCCTCTAAGTATTCTTTCTTTATTGATATTTCTATGAGAATGTGATTCTTAGAAATGAATATGAACATGGACTATGAAACAGAGCTATTCCTTCCTGTGATGTGTCTATAGAGAAAAATCAGAATTCAAGGAAGAGATATAAAATGGGAGGGGAGGTGGAGGAAAAGGGTCAGTATGATACAAGATAGCAAAGGAGCTTCATTAGAAAAACATTGTCCCCAAAAAATTCAATTTCAGTTTGATTTCCCTGAATTAAGATGGAAAACAGTGAACCGCTTGTATTGATCAAAATACAACAGGAGAACTGTGTGGGAGTCAGGTCAGCACAGTTGTGCTGACTTATTTACTAAGAAATACCAAAGTGAGCTAATGTGAATAGTGCCGGAGCTGGCAGGAAGGTCATGGTTAAGCTACAGACTAAGGAAGAGAAGAGCATTCCAGCAAGAGGGGAAGAGGAACAGGCCTAAATAAAACTATCCCAAACGTCAGCCCTGGTTTACAGACAATTACTGAAAACCAGGAGAAATGGCCACCTCTGCTTTCAAATATCACATCAATCTCCTCTCCTTCCCACTAGAAACCCAGTTTCTGAAGGAACTAAGAATAGCCAATAAGGTAGGGCTCAATTTTCAGCTGCTTAGGGATAAATGTGACCTCAGAGGCCCAAATCCTTCAGTTTTGCAAGTTAGTGGCAAAGCAGTGGTTCATTGAATCCAAGACTTCTGTTGTTGTTGCTTTCTCCCATCGTTTTGTTTAGTCCTTTTCGGTTGAATTCGACTCTCTGTGATCCCTTTTGGGATTTTCTTGGCCAAGATACTGGAGTGGTTCTCTATCTCTTTCTCCAGCTCATTTTACAGATGGGGAAACTGAGGCAAGCAGGATGATGTGAAGAAATCCAGGGTCACATAGCTAGTATCTGCCACATTTGAACTCAAGGAGTTGAGCCTTCCTGACTATATAGGCTGAGCATTCTACCCACCTGCTCTTTCTTCCATTGTACATCACTGGTATAATGGAGGCCAGGCTTTTGCCTAGAACCAAGCTTCAGGTCATTTCTGGTCATCTCCACTCTTCCAATATCTGTCCTCCCTTCACCCCACTTTTCAGTATGCCTTTACATATTGTCTTCCTCCATTTGAAGGCACAGACTATTTTGTTTACTTGTAATTATTATAAACATACAATATATTGCATAATATTGCATATTATACTATATGCTAAAATATGGTATTTTCCCATTTTTATAGAGGAAATAATCGAGATGCAGAGAGTTGAAGTGATTATCCAAGGTCAAACATTTGGTGACAATTTGAGATTTAGAACTCACTTCTCCTGATTCCTAGTCAAGAGTTCATCTGCTATATCACAATTATTGAGTGGCTTGGTGGATTACAGAGTCTGATAAGATGATGATGATAATATTAATAACACTTTTCTATAACACTTTAAGGTTGACAAAACACTTTCCTTATCACAACCTTGTTAGTGTATCATACAGATGAAGAACTTATGATTCAAGCTTAGAATTAAAAAGTTTATAAAACTGAGGACTTCTCAATATGTTTTCACCCACATCTGTATCATTCCCATTTTATAGATAAGGAAGCTGAGGTTCAGTCTTTTTTAGGGTTATAAAATTCACAAAACTAAGGACTTCTGACTCCAATATATTTTCAATTATATCAGCTGCCTGGTAGAGAATCAAAGGATCATGGGTCTAGAGCTAAAAAACAAAACAAAACAAAACAAAAACAAAAACAAAAAAACAACCTTAGGGGTCATCTAGTTCTTAATTTGTAGACAAGGAAACTGAGGCCCAGGGAGGTTAAGTTATTTGCTCAAGAATACAGAAATGGTAAGGGCAGCTAGGTAGTGCAATCAATTGAGGACTGGGATGACTCCTCTTCCTCAATTCAAATTAGGCTTCAGATGTGATCCTGAGTAAGTCACTTAACCCTGCTTATCTCAATTTTCTCATTTGTAAAATGAGCTGGAAAAGGAAATGACAGACTAGTTCAGCATCTTTGGAGTCTCAAAGAGTTAGACACAACTGAAAAATGACAACGGCAATAGCACAACTTATGGTTTTAGAGAGTTGACACTAGAGAATAAATTAAGAAAAAAGTGATTTGACTGAGGTCATATAGTCAGTATATGTCAGAGGCAAAATTTGAATCCAGATCTTCTGACTTTGAAGCATGTATTGAATGTATATGTATACACAAATATATATAATTAAATTAAAACTTTAGGTCATGCTAATTTCTACTTTGCTAATCCCTATTAATCAATGTTTACTAAGGTAAAAATTGTTTGCTAAGGTAAAAACCTACTTCCCTTACTAGCCTGCTTTCTCGTATCCACTTAGCTCAAGCTTACCCTTCTTTCCCAAGTTCCAATCCTCATCTGTCTTTTTATTGTGCATTTGGGAACCATTCCTCCATTGTTTAAAAAAAAAAAACACCACAAAACCCTAATACCTAAGAGAAACCTTTCTCCAGAATACATCCATCCCTGACCATCCCATCTAGCACAGAATCTGACACTTCCAGACCTATCATTTGGCAGTCCCTACTCTTTGGAAGAGACTCCATCCATCTGTACCTCCCAGTCCGAATGCCTATGGCCACAATCTAGCCTCTCTGAAGGAGTTCAGACCAGTTCTCTTGACTATAACTCCATCTCAGCCACCCACAGGTTTGGCAGGGCTTCAGCATGAAAGAAAGCTTGTTAAAGCATACCTTAGATCTCACTATCTCACTTAGAACCACCTGCAAGAGCTGAACTCTGAAAAAGCCCTCTGAGCATGATCTCCTATCTCTCCCATCTCTCCCACTGCTTCATTCCTTCTAAACCTACTCTTTGTCCTCATTGCAACCTCCAGCCCTTCCTGTTTTCCCTCCCTGCTCAGGGCCAGCTTTTCTCTCTCCAGATTTAACCCTACACTTGACCAGTTTAACCATATACTGACCTGTATCCTTAATCTCCTCGTCCTACTGATGCTTGAGTACTGTATGAGGTTCCCAGTTGCCTCCCCATCTTTCTGTTGTTGTTATTATTAGTCATTCATTCTGGAACAGAACCAATGACGTCAGGAGGATGATGTATGGACTTGCAAGTGAATTGGATTTAAATGAGGCAGAAATGTGTACAAAATCATCAGCCTCTGGCTAAGCCCATGAGGAATTCAAATCCCCAGAGTCTCCCAAACAAATCAATGTTTGAAGTAATAAAAAAAAAGTCCTTTTTTCCAGCTCAAGAAGAGTTTGAATATCACCTATGAGTCAACATCAGTTCCTGAACTGGAAAACCTGCATTGTAAACACCTGCATACCAGGTCCAGATTCCCTACTCCTTCCCATAATAGCCCTCCTTATCCCAGATAAGAACTCTATAAAACTCATTTTGGGGTCCCTTCCATCAGAATCCCAGAAGATCTGATCTGTTTAAGTTCTCCCTGATTGTCCCTTCTGATTGTATTTCCTCTCAGTGAAATTGTCTTGCTTGATTGTGCTCTTCAGTAAGATGATTCAAGCTTCTTTCTCTTCACCTTAGAATTTTAAACTTCACCCAAACTACATAAGATCATCCTGACAAACTTCTGTTGCTATTCAGTCATTGCATTCATTTCTGACTCTTTGTGACCCTATTGGGGATTTTTGGGCAAAGATACTTTGCCATTTCCTTTTCCAGCTCATTTTATGCAGATAAAGGACTGATACAAACAGGATTAATTGACTTGTGCAAGGTCACACAGCTAGTAAGTGCTGAGGCTGCATTTGAACTCAGGAAGATGAGACTTTCTGATTTCAAACCTAATGCTCTGATCAATGGCACCAAACTCTAGCTCTAGGTTGATCCTTTTCCATTCTTATTAACAAGCAGCTAAACATTATTGTTAGTCAATGGCTGGGTTCTCTACAGATGTATTTATGTACAAGGGCATGGCTGCCTTTGTTTTTTACTGTTTAGCATTTTCTTGTTCCTCAAATTATTTTGCATTTTTTGCCTATATAAATGTTATAATCTTTCTTCTCCAAAAGAATATTTGTCCTTTGAAGGAAAGATTTGTTTTATTTTTATATTAATACCCTCAGGACATTCCATTGTAACTCACTCATAGTAAATATTTACTAATGGTCTATTGAGTTAAATTAAAATGAGTATCTTACAAATGAATGAATAGATAATATAGACATATACTCCAGAGTCTTGACCCTGTCAGCTTTCTTTTAGATTGTCTTGTTAAATTAAATAGCTGTCAAGGTAATATCCACAGCAGGAAAAAACATTAGCAAATCTATGAATCAAGGTCTCCTATAAACATCTATTGTGAAATATAATCATTTGCTTGCTTAACTAACATCCCATGCCTTGATTATAATTGTCATATGAAAAATTAACAAGGTTTAGAATCCTAATGTCAAGACAGAAAGTTTGTATAAATTCCTGAAATTCAAACAAATCACCACCTACTAAGCTTTAAAGAAAGGGAGATGCTTTAATTACAATAAAGAAATGGTGGAAAATAATGGTAAATTATGTGCCAACTAGCCCAAGGGGGCATGGGAAGGAAGAGAACAGGTTAACTCACCTATTTCCATTCACAAGTTTCAGTACTACCCCATATAATTTACTAGGTTTTGTGGTCTGCAATGTCTTTTTCCCTTCAGGGATGTTAAAGAATGGACCTGGAAATTTACCAGATAACTTTTAAACTTGACTGACCATTGCTAAAAAAAAAATTCGGAGTAATATTTGAAGCTTCCCCTGACTGAAAGACATGAATGTCAGCCTTTTCTCTCTACAAGTAAGATTTGTGGTCAAACTCAGAGATAAATTGCCCCTCTCTTCACCTCTGCTCTTTATTGCTATTCTCAGATCTCTCTCAGCTTTCTCTCACCAGAAAAACCTAGGAAGAAGTTGTGAAATCATCTCTTAGGGAGGAAATAACATTACATTCTCTTGATCTCAAAATGCAAGTTATTACCATTTATGTTGTCTTTAGCCTAACTGCAAAGTGATTAAAAATTTAAATAACTATACATTGTCGTTAAATTTATTAAACTAACCAAAGTATAACAATGAGCAGCTAATCAGTAAATTTCTCCCCACTAATGGTTAATTTAATTGATGGCTTCTGACTTTATTAGGTATGATTAGCATACCAAAACAATTGCCACATTAAAATTCAATACAATAATTACACTTAGGAACAATAATAAAGAAGAACAAAATGTATACTTTTTCCAAGTTGAAAAAATTCCAAATAATCTTATTTGGATACTCTATAGCCCTTGACAGGATGAAAACTAATAGTTAAATAATAAAATAATTAGATGAGAATAGCCGTTTTAATACTAGCACAGTCTATTGTTTTATTGCTAATTGGTGAACATTAGTCATTTCTGGGCTTCAGTCACAGCAAAGACATTAAACTTCATAGAATATATTGCTTAGAGCCATGCACACAATAAGCAGTAAATGGTATTAGAGGACCATATAGTATAGTGTGGTACTAAAAAATATAATGAACTGCAAACAGGTTTTTCTCCTTCTTTTTTCGTCCGTCGTATGGCAATAAAGATGACATATAATATAATCCAAAGTAAAGCCCTTTTAGGATGACCTGTTCTTTGTTACACTGTCAACTTTAATGCAGATAAAAAGACTGTCTAGATTCTGTAAAAGTGTAATAATTATAGCAATTACTATTTTGGAGGGAAAAGAATAGAGGTGACTTGAAGGAAGAAAATTAAGCTGAAGAGAAATGACATTTTCAAATTTTGTCCAATCCTTACAGACCTTCCATTTGAATCAGTTCCAAGGGCTCCAAATTCAAGTGAAGACCTCTCTTGTGTCCCCTCCTCCTCCCATGTACAACTTTACCCTCATTAACTATAATACACTCTTATCCAACCAGTGTCCAAGACCAGTGCCATGGTTTCTGTTATGGAAATAAAAGTAGAAACAAGCTTTCCAGCTGAAGAAACCACAGAATAAACTGAAAGTAGGACTGAACACACAAGGATAGAAACAGGATACTTACACACCTGCAAACAATAGGATAGTGGAAAAAGCACTAGATATCTCATAATATATGAGTTCAAATCTTAGCTGTGATAATTTATTCCTTTTAGGGTATTTGAGAAAGTCTATTCCTTTCTCAAGGCCTCAATTCCTTCATCTGTAATGCAAATATTACCTTAGATGATCTCCAAAGTTCCTTCCACCTTTAAATATACGATTCAACAATCCCTTATAATTATATTTTTATTTTTATTATTAAATAATAAGCTAAGATTTTTTTTTAAATTTTAACTTAGAGGAAAGAGGAAATTACTTAAAGCTTTTGAGCTAGGTAGTGATATGGTCTGATGTATGTGTTAACAGTATCAATATGGCAGTTGTGTAGAATATGGAGTGGAGAAGGGACAGCCTCTGGGAGATCATTCCAAAAGTCTGGAGAGAGATGATGGGAGTCTGTACTGGCTATTTATCTAAGTTAAGAGCCAGAGACAGACATGGGAGATGTTATGGAGATAAAATAATTGAGTGCTGGCAACCAGTTGAATATGGTAGTTGAGAGAGAATCAAAAATGACTTTTCGGTAAAACTGAAAAGATGATGATGGCTATAATAGAAACAAGGAAGCCTGGAGAGGGGTTGTTTTTTTGAAGGGAAATAAAATGAATTTTATTTTAGAGATGCATAGGGGGCATTCTGATGAAGATGCTCAGCAGGCAAGACTCTTCCCAGAAGAAAGGCTAAGATTGTACATGTGGCAATCAGCTAGTTGAAAGTGAGCTCAAACATGGAGTTGGACCCAAGCTGTATCACCTTGGACAAGTTATCTAGCATTTCTTTATCTCATTTTCCTCCTCTGTAAAATGCGTAATAACAGCACCTATTTCCTAAGGTTGTTGGGAGAATCAAATGAGATGGTAATTGTATAGCATAGTAAGCGCTGTATAAATGTTAGCTTTTATTATTATATATAGATGTAGGAGTCGCCTGAATAATGATGATAAAGTCAGTGAGGGAGTGAATAAAGAAAGAGAGGGGTAGAAGAACCAGAAAGACTTTACAGAGTAAGAGGCAAAGGATAATCCAGAAAAGAAGAAACTGGTGTGGATTCAATCAGTACTCTGGGTTCTGCTCAGCCCGAATGTTTGATGGCCATGACACTGACCCCAACTCTAAGGAAGTGGAACATGAACAGTATAGATGAAGCTAAGACACATATCTGTTCTGTTCTATGGGTAATACTCAAGTAAGCTATGTATCAACTCAAGATAATTAAATTATCACAGCCATTTCCTTTGCAGAAACTATAAGTAAAGGGTAACATGAATTGGACACTGCTATGAATTAAGTGCAAAGGGCAGAATAGAAAAATCTAGAGAGAAAGAAAATAATATTAAAAATACAAGTTTATGGCTAGAACCTATCCCCTCAATACGTATCAATTGGGGAATGTCTGAATAAAATGTGGCATTCCATTGTGATGGAATATTACTGTTCTATGGGAAATAATGAGCAGGATGCTCTCAGAAAAACCTGGAAAGTCCTCCATGAACTCAAGCAAAGTGAAATGTATTGTATACAAAATAATAGCAATGTTTTGAGATGATCAACTATAAATAATTTTGCTATTTTCAACAATATAATGATCCACAACTATTCTGAAGAACTTACGATGAAAAATTTTATTCATACTCAGGGAGGGAACTGATTGTGTCTGAATATAGATTTAAGCATACTCTCTCCCTGTCTTTTTTTTTTTTTTACTTTATTTTTCTTGATATGGTAAGGTAGGGTGAGAGATCTCTTATGTTTTATTTCATAATGTTTTGCACAGCTTCTCATATAGTTTCTTAATGGCAGGGTGGGGACGGAGAAGAAGAGAGAAAATCTGGGACAAATATAAAAAATTATTTTACATATAACTGAGAAAAATAAAAACATTAAATATCAAAAAACAGATGCACATCTTAATACAGCATATAGACTTCAAGAAGTATACAAGAAGTCTAATTCTTTTTTAACAATTGTGACTAATATGAAAATGTGTTTTACATATTGCACATATATAACATATAAATTGTTTATCATTTTAGAAAGAGGGGAAGAAGGGAAGGTGAAAATTTTGAAATTACAAATCTTGTAAAAATGAATACTAAAAATTGTCTTTACCTATAATAGAGGGGATAAAATACTTTTAAAAAAGAAGTATCCAAAAAGGAAAGATGTGCAGTACCATAATTTTGAGAATTGATGAACATGGGTCCTTTTCCATCACCTCCAGTTGTATTAACACTTTTTCATGTGGTTAATGACTCTCTTCTTTAGTTTCCCCTCATCTCTCTTCACTCTGGAGAGCAGATTATTTTCTAAAAAGGAAGGAAAATTCTGGTTATGCAGCTAGGCATGTCATTCCCTTCTTCAGCTCATTTTGCAGATGAGAAAACTTAGGTAAAGTTAAATAATTTGCCCAGGATCACACAGATAGTAAGTGTTTGAGGATAGATTAGGTTTTAATCTAGGTCTGACTAGATTTAGGTCTGACTCCAAATTTAGCATTCTATTCACTGTGATTTTTCAGTCATTGTGACACCATTTGGGTTTGGGGGGTAAAGATATTGAAGTGATTTGCCATTTTCTCATTCAGCTCATTTTACAGATGAAGAAACTACAACGAAAAAAGAGTGAAGTGACTTGCCCAGGTTCCCACAGCTAGGAAGTGTCTGAGGTCTTAGCTGCCTAAGAATAAGCTTAGACTCAACAATAAGCGCTGACCACAACAAACAGAGCTCTAAAAAATTTGCTTGAGGTATTATATGTTAAAGGAAAAAAGGCAAAGGAATAGAACCATTATGTAGGTTAATAGGAAGATGCCAACCAATGCCAAGGAAATCAAACTCTTCAGTTACTGGTTTGTTTCTATCTTCTCTGCCAAGGATAATGATCATCAGATTGGTAAAGATAATTCACATGTGATTAAGAGGAAATTTATACCTTAAATAAGTGAGGAGCTGGCAAAAGCACATTTAGATACCCTCAATTAGATTAGGTTTCAGTTTTGAATCAGATACAAAGGGAACCTGGGGACATAATTATTATAGCAATGTCATTTATCTTTAGAAAAAAAAATGTGGAAAACAGGAAACGCATTACAAGTGTGTTATTTATTGTTCAGTCATATCCAACCCTTTTCATCCCACTTGGGGTTTTCTTGGCAAAAAATACTAGAGTAGTTTGCCATTTCTTTCTCCAGTTCACTTTATAGTTGAGGAAACAGAGGCAAATGGGGTTAAGACTTGTAATACAGCTAGTATCTGAGATTAAATTTAAATTCAGGGAAATGAGTATTCCTGTGTCTATCCTTTATGGTACCACCTAGTTGCTGCCATTGTGGAGAAGGACAAATGGGATGTTGATCAGCAAAGGAGACAACTGGGTACTTATTAAAAACTATATTCTAGTGAGCTTGACCACTCCCAGCTAAGCTCTAGAATGCATTATTAGAGGACTTTTATGAACATATGGAAAGATAAATATTTATTACTATGAATCAATTGCTATTCTTTTAAGAAAAAGTCATGACAGTCATGCTTTTTACAACAAAATTATTAGGCTGCTATGTCAGGGTACTGCCATAAGCATAGTATTCCAGAATTTTAGTGAAACAGATAATAAATAAAAGATAACTGGAGGGGTTGGGAAGGCCCCAATTATCAGGAGGATGAGAAAGGGCCTCATGGATGAGATTGGAACTTGAGCTGAGATATGAAAAGGAAGCAAGCTGGAAGGGTAGATTGGAGTGAGATTGTAAAGAACGTTAAATGCCAAAGAGAAGAATTTGTTTCATTTTGGAGGCAAGAAGTCTTTAGAGTTCATGGAGTAGAATAGTGAGATGATCAGGCCAACTCTTAGGGAAAATCACTTTGGGGCTGTAAGATGAATTGGAATGGAAAAGATAAATCTAATTGATTTCAGTTCTAAAACTAAGCATTTGTCTGGGGCAACTAAGTGGTGCAATAGATAGAATACCAAGTATTCTGGCTTCTGACTCCATGAGTTCATTTCTGACTTCTTCCTGCAGTCGGGAGGCTGATTTTAAATCCAGCCTCAGAAACTTCCTAGGTGGGTGAGTCACTTAGCCCTGTGTGCCTCAGTTTCCTCATCTGTAAAATAAGTTGGAGAAGGAAATGTCAAACCACTCCAGTGCCTTTGCCAAGAAAACCCCAAATGGAGTCATGAAAAGTTAGACCTGGCTGAAAGAACAACAATGTTGTATTAGTCCAATCATGAAATGATAAGGACTTGTTCTAGGGTGACATTTATGAATGTGGAGATAAAGGAATATAGATGAAAGATATGAAAGTAGAAATAATCAGATGACAATAGTTTTGAAATATAGAATGAGTGTGTAAAGATTCAAGGATGATATTGAAGTCATAAGTCTGGGTAGCTTGAGAATAATGGTACCCTTGAAAGTAGTTGAAAAGAAAATTTAGAATGAAAGATAACAAGCTCCATTTTGAATATGTTAAATTCAAGATACTGTAGGACAATCTGTTCAAGATTTCCAATGGGAAGTTGGTTATGTGGGACTGGAGTTCAGAGTGGAATTACGGCTAGAAATAGAAACCTGAGATTCAGTATAAAGATGATAATTAAGTCCATGGGATTGATAAGGTCACTAGAAAGAAAGAGGAACCATGAGAGTACTTGGTATATATCCAGCAAAAGAGATCAGGGATTGGTTAGATAAATAGAAGAAAAACTAAGGTCAGTTGTCCCAAAGAGGGAAGGGGAAGTGTGTATGTGAAGGGAACAAGCACCTATCATAAGTTAGTCACTGTGCTAAGCCCTTTACAAATATTATAAGGGAAAGGAAGAAAATAATTAAAGATTTTTCTTGTCAAAGCTTTTCCTGCAAATATTGATATAATCATGATTGTTGTTGTTCTTGTCATTCACATGGTCAATCATATTTGTAGGTTTTCCAGTATTGAACAAATTCTGAATTCCTGATTTAAATATAAATTGATCATAGGTGTATAATGCTTGGGATATGTTGCTGAAGTCTCTTTGCTAATATATATTTTTTAAAAATTTCTTC
Source organism: Antechinus flavipes (assembly GCF_016432865.1). Lineage (NCBI taxonomy): Eukaryota > Metazoa > Chordata > Mammalia > Dasyuromorphia > Dasyuridae > Antechinus > Antechinus flavipes. The sequence goes on from NC_067398.1 coordinate 158,006,380, forward strand.
AACATTTATTAAGGATTTTGATATATAGTTTTCTTTCTTTGTTTTACTCTCCCTGGTTTAGGTATCAACTGTATTTGTATCATAGAAGTATTTTTTTTCTTTTTTTCAAACACTTTTTGCAAGATTGGAATTAATTGATACAACTCATTTGTAAACTCATAAGTTTTAGGGTTTTTTTTTTTTTCACACAAAATGTAGTTTCCTTGCTAATTTCTTTTAATTAATTTTAATTTTGCTATTACTTCATCTGAGATTATGATTGATATCCCTGCCTTTTTATTTGTACTAAAGCATAATAAATTTTCCTTCAGACTTTTATTTTAATTCTATCTGAATTTTTGTTTCAAGTGTATTTCTTACAAACAGTTATTGCTGGATTCTGGTTCAAAGCTTATAAAATGGCCTATAGTTATCTACTCATTAAGAATATCACAGATTGGGAAGAATCAGGAATTCTACATGTACATATTTCAGTAGGCTGCTAACCCATCACTCTGAAAGGAAATTTATCATGGAAAGTTACTGATGCAAGATGGAAGTACAACTGAGTAAAATGGGTCCATATTATATCATTATTGTCTAGAATGATTGAAGTATACTACCATTAGCAGATTAAATGACAGTTTAAGAAGTTTCTCCCAACCTATTCTTGAATAATTTCACTAAGTTTCCAGATGAAACAACTTGTTTAATGTGAAGCTTGAAGCCCCAAGTAGTATATATACTATAGTAGAAGCCCAAAGTCATAGTTCACCAGGGCCTGCAGGTAGCTTCAAGATATCCACTGGTGTTATGTCCTTTCCTTTGCCTTGCCTGATCTCACTTCATCCAGGGCCCATATGCTCGTATTACCTGTATTCAGTTCAGACAGGTTCTCTGAAGGGAAGAGGGTCTCATACAGGATCTCAGTTCCTGAGGCCTTGGAGGAAATGGAATTCTGTGGCAAGAGAGCCTCCATCTCTCTAAGTAAAAAAGTCATAAGAGTATAGGTCTAGAGGGAGCATCAAGTTCAATCCCCTCATTTTCCAGATGAGGAAATAGAGTCAGAGAGAGATTAAGTGATTTGCTGAGTCATCTAGCTTGGAAGTATCTAAGATAGTAGCTGAACCCAGGTCTTTGAGACTCAAGTTCAATGATTTATTTATTTATTCTGCCTCCAGTCCCATATTAAAAACTTTGCTGATCAAAAAAGTAACAACAAATGAAAGGATCATATTCTTTCTTTCTCTGTGAAAAAATCTGCAAACCTTCCATTGTATTCTTCTGTTCCTGTGTCCTCTCTTTTCTTCAAGTCCAGGCTTCTTTCTCCAATCTTTCCTACTCATCCATCATCCTATTCATTGATCCCACCATCTTTGGTGATACTTCTGTGTCCTACATCCCCAGATCCCCAACCCCAACTCCCACATCTCCTTCAAGGCCCATTGCTTCTACCAAAATTTCCTTTATCCTCCAAAGTGAAGGTATCCCTCAGAATGTAGTATCAGAGATATGGAATTATAAAGCCCGTCAAAAAAACACCATCCAGTTCATTTCTCTCATTTTATAGAAGAGAAACTTGATTATTTTTTCCTGAGGTTAAGTGACTTGCCCAAGGTCACAAAATTAGGAAGTGTTAAGTGTCTGAAGCCGAATTTGAACTCAGGTCCTCTGGACTTCAGGGCTATTGCTCTCTTCACCATGCTACCTAGCTACCTAAAATTTGATCTTTTAGAATTTGTAATATTCAAACATATATTTGAGTCCTCTTATCTCTCCTACTAAGCTCTATGAGTTCAGAGATCACATCTTCTTAAAATTTAACTAACTTTTATTCTCATCTAATCTACCTACCTAGCACAGTACTGTGAGTAGCAAGTACTTTAAAATGTTTACTAAGTATTGAATGAGTGTGAACCTGAGTCCTCTATGTGTCCCCAGCTCCAGGCATGAACTACAATGTAATAAATGTTTACTGAATTGAATGGTTGTGAATTGAATTTGAAATTCCATCTATCCCCTAAGTCACAGCTTTTAGCTTCTCTTCCATGACAATTCTCCTTAGAAAAAGAACATGAGCTCCTTTCCCAAGAGAGTTACCGAGAACAGTGATCAGTATAATAACCATGTCTCCAGAGAACCCATGAGAAAGCATCTTACTTACCTCCTGACAGAAGTGATGGACTGAACATGAAAAACAAGACATAGATTTCTGGACATGATCAATATGGAATTTGTTTTGCTTGACTATTAGGCATGCTTGATTTTTAAAAGTTTATTATTTTTATTTTTTCACTTAATTAATTTTAAAACTTAGTCTCTCTCACTACTCTTCCCCACATTGAGCAAATAAAAAATAAAATAAAATAAGCCTTTTAATACATTAGCTACTTAGTCTATGAAAACAAATTTCCACATTAGTCATATCTGAAAATGGATGTTTGTTTTTCTGCTTTTTAAATTTGTCATCTCTTTGTTAGGAAGTGAATGGCATGTTTCATCTTCATTAATTTTATTTATCATTGCATTGAATTCAGTACACAAGTCTTTTTATATTATTTTCTCTATAATATTGCTGTCCTTTTATAAATTGTTCTAGTTTTGCTCCACTTTGTCCTATATCAGTTCTAAGGATCAGTTATATTTGTTTACAAGGATTTTATTCCTTCTTTGTAGCAGCAATAATGGAAAGTACAGAAATTAAATACTTGTTAATTGAAAAAATGGCCTTGTATAATATGAATAGAAAATAAAACTGGTAAAATAGAAGACATGATATTAGTTCAGTATTGTCAAATTTAAAGGCTATATCTCTCTCCTTTTTGTTATTAATTGTTCAAATATTGCAGAAAATATATATTTTATTGTAGGGAAGCAAAAGGGCCAGTGTGGGAATGTGTCTGTGATGTCAAACACAGATATGTCAATATTTTTAAAAATGTGTTTCCATGAGTGCCTTCTGTCTTTCTTTTTCTCTTGTGTCAGATAACAATTATGACATCTCCAAAAGGAAAATGGAACACACCGTACCCACTACTAACTGTTGGCAGTGCTTCTAATTAGCTATTAAGATTCAGTTGCCAAACCCCAGCACAAATCTATTCAGCAGAGGACAATTAATTAAACTTGACTTTCTCATTAGAAATCCATAGTTTCCTTAACCTTTTGTTCAGTTCATGTCTTCCAGGTGACACATGTCATCCTGTTATTCATCATATCAGTCATGTTACTTTATTTTAATACTCTTGATGCCATCTAACATGACACCTCCTGACATAGATTCAATGGTATGAATTAAAGAAATGACTCTTATAGAGGATAAATCTCTCTGGTATCTGCAGTCTCTGGCTAGGGTAATGAGACCTCAATTCTGCTTAATCCTCAGGTATGACCTGGGGAAGGCCCTAAATTTTAGCCATCTTGTTTGTCACTAGTTCTTTCTCCACTACAAGCAATTCTATCCCCCAGTCCTCATGCAGAAGTTGGTTCTTCCAACCCAGATTCTAATAACTTTTCATGATTTTCCTTTTCTTTTTGTTAGTTACCCTTCCTTCTGTTACCTTCCCCAACTCTGGCTTTGCTTCCATTTCTTTATCAATTATTATCTTCCTTAATTTCTGTTTTTCTGCCTGTTTAAGAATAAGAAAAATAAGCCCAGCTCTAGGACTTAACCTCCAGATGCCACCTCCAAAAAACTTTCCTCAATCCCCTCAGCTATTGATTTATTCATTATTTGATTTTATTTCAACAAACATTGCTTGTGTGAAGAGAAATGGGTTGAGCTCTGGGAAAAACTAAAATTTAAATGGAAATAATCCCTGCCCTCATAAAGCATCAAGTCCAATAGGGAGATGAGACAAAAATACAAATAACACAAGATCACATGCCAACTGCTTTAGAGAGTATTTAGTAGTTAATAGGGGGCCATTGAAAATTTTGAATTTCTTCAGCTTTCATGTCTATCTCTCCCCGCCAAGAAAGTTACTTGGGATAATAACCATCAATAAAATGAGAACATTTGGCTAGATGATCTCTATTTTCTTATATATCAATTGAAGGGGGAGAGAGGGATAATTAGGAATATGGTAGACCTGGGTGGGATCACAGGGAGAAAAGTAGAGATATGGGGGGCTCTAGGCATGGATGGGAGCATCATGAGGGCACTGGGCAGGGAGGGGATAGATGTAGGAGAGTCAGCTGGGAGAAAAGAAAGGACATAAAGAAGGAGTGACAGGGATTATCATGCTTTACAATTTCATCTTGGGCTAACCCTTCTGCTAATCTTTCTCCTCTTTCAAACTGAAACTCCTTCCCAATCTCCTCCCACGTCTCACACACATATTATTGTGTATTAGCAGAGAAGAGCACATAAGACAAAAACATTCCCATTTGTACAAGGACACCCCATTTAGTTTTTACTCCCAACTCCCACTAGCTCAAAGTTCAGAACGTTATTAAATAATTTTCTGTTGTTTTCCTTATAATTCAAGTATGTGAGGGCCATAAAGAGTCATGACAGCACTCCTGCTTCTGCTGTACACTATAAATATGTTATTTATGGCAAAAATAGAGACTCTGTGTCACATTCAAATTGAGACCTATTTGAAGAAAGGAAAAAATATCCCATAGTGCTGAGTCATGGGAAAAAATAGCTCCCATATATTATTACATTAGCAAATATGACTGCAGAAAATAGCTTCTGTTTGGAAGTGTAAGTTAAATGTTAATGAGGCTTTGGATCTACATCAAGTTACTTTTCACTTCACACATTAGTTTCTTAGAGCCTACTTTGGGAACAATTTGAACAACCTTTCCACTTTAAAACAAGGTCAAATCGCCTTAGATAGGAGCTTTAAAAACCTTCAAAGGGGTAACTCTCTATAAAAAGGAGATTGGTAAATATAAAAGCTTCATCCTTTAAAAAAAAAAAAAAAGCTTGATAACAAAAGCACTAGATTTTTAAGGAAGCATCTATGATCATCCTGAGATTTGAGAAATAATTATTACCATCAAAAACCTTAGCATATTTAAGTGTCTCACTATACATTAATACATTTGCAAATGTGACTGCAGAAAACGAGAGAGAGAGAGAGAGAGAAAGAGAGAGAAAGAGAGAGAGAAAGGAAGGAAAGAAAGAAGGAAGGAAGGAAGGAAGGAAGGAAGGAAGGAAGGAAGGAAGGAAGGAAGGAAGGAAGGAAGGAAGGAAGGAAGGAAGGAAGGAAAGAAAGGAAGGAAGGAAGAAAAGGGAAAGAGGAAAGAAAGGAGGGAAAGAGGGAAGGAAGGAAAAAAGGAAGGAAAAGGGTGGAAGGGAAGAAAAGACAAGGCAAAGCACTCAGAGGCATAACTGGAAGTTTTTGTGACTGGAACAAGAAGCATAAACAATGCCCAGGGCAAGCAGCATGGTTCAGGACTTCAGTTAAAGACTGAATCATATAACTGTATAATATGTATACATATATTGGATTTAACATATATTTTAACATATTAAACATGTTTTGGATTATCTGCCATCTAGGGGAAGGGTGGGGGGAAGAAGGGGAAAATTTGGAACAGAAGATTTTGCAAGGATCAGTGTTGAAAAATTACCCATGCATATGTTTTATAAATAAAAAGCTTTAATTTAAAAAAAGGCAAAAAAGACTGAATCATATCTACTGTCATGGACGTTGCTCCTTTCAACAATGAGGTGATTCAGTCTCTATGGTCTTGTAATGGAGGGAGCTATCTGCATCTAGGCAGAGGACTATGGGGACTGAGTTTGGATCACAATATAGTATTTTCACTCTTTTTGTTGTTTGCTTGAATTTTTTCTTTCTCATTTTTTCCCTTTCTGATCTCATTTTTTCTTGTGCAGCATGATAATTGTGGGAAAATATTTAAAAGAATTGTACAAGTTTAACCTATTTTGGATTGCTTGCTGTGAAGGGGAGGGAGTGGAGAAATTGAGGGAGAAAAACTTGGAACACAGGTTTTGCAAGGGTGAATATTGAAAACTATCTTTGCATGTATTTTAAAAATAAAAAAGCTACTTGGATCGGCCGAGTGAACATAATAAAGATGACAATACTCCCTAAACTAATCTATTTATTTAGTGCTATACCAATCAAACTTCCAAGAAAATATTTTATTGATCTAGAAAAAATAACAACAAAATTCATATGGAACAATAAAAAGTCGAGAATCTCAAGGGAATTAATGAAAAAAAAATCAAATGAAGGTGGCCTAGCTGTACTTGATCTAAAATTATATTATAAAGCAGCAGTCACCAAAACCATTTGGTATTGGCTAAGAAATAGATTAGTGGATCAGTGGAAAAGGCTAGGTTCACAAGACAGAATAGTCAACTATAGCAATCTAGTGTTTGACAAACCCAAAGCCCCTAACTTCTGGGAAAAGAATTCATTATTTGATAAAAACTGCTGGGATAATTGGAAATTAGTATGGCAGAAATTAGGCATGGACCCACACTTAACACCATATACCAAGATAAGATCAAAATGGGTCTATGACCTAGGCATAAAGAACGAGATTATAAATAAATTAGAGGAACATAGAATAGTTTATCTCTCAGACTTGTGGAGGAGAAAGAAATTTGTGACCAAAGATGAACTAGAGACCATTACTGATCACAGAATAGAAAATTTCGATTACATCAAATTAAAAAGCCTCTGTACAAATAAAACTAATGCAAACAAGATTAGAAGGGAAGCAACAAACTGGGAAAACATTTTCACAGTTAAAGGTTCTGATAAAGGCCTCATTTCCAAAATATATAGAGAACTGACTCAAATTTATAAGAAATCAAGCCATTCTCCAATTGATAAATGGTCAAAGGATATGAACAGACAATTTTCAGAGGATGAGATTGAAACTATTACCACTCATATGAAAGAGTGTTCCAAATCATTATTGATCAGAGAAATGCAAATTAAGACAACTCTGAGATACCACTACACACCTGTCAGATTGGCTAAGATGACAGGAAAAAATAATGATGAATGTTGGAGGGGATGCGGGAAAACTGGGACACTAATGCATTGTTGGTGGAGTTGTGAACGAATCCAACCATTCTGGAGAGCAATCTGGAATTATGCCCAAAAAATTATCAAATTGTGCACACCCTTTGATCCAGCAGTGTTTCTATTGGGCTTATATCCCAAAGAAATACTAAAGAAGGGAAAGGGACCTGTATGTGCCAAAATGTTTGTAGCAGCCCTGTTTGTAGTGGCTAGAAACTGGAAAATGAATGGATGCCCATCAATTGGAGAATGGCTGGGTAACTTGTGGTATATGAATGTTATGGAATATTATTGTTCTGTAAGAAATGACCAGCAGGATGAATACAGAGAGGACTGGCGAGACTTACATGAACTGATGCTAAGTGAAATGAGCAGAACCAGGAGATCATTATACACTTCGACAACGATGTTGTATGAGGACATATTTTGATGGAAGTGGATTTCTTTGACAAAGAGACCTAACTGAGTTTCAATTGATAAATGACGGACAAAAGCAGCTACACCCAAAGAAAGAACACTGGGAAACGAATGTAAACTATCTGCATTTTTGTTTTTCTTCCCGGGTTATTTATACCTTCTGAATCCAATTCTCCCTAAGCAACAAGAGAACTGTTCAGTTCTACAAACATATATTGTATCTAGGATATACTGCAACATATCCAACATATAAAGGAATGCTTGCCATCTAGGGGAGGGGGGGGAGGGAGGGAGGGGAAAAAAAATCGGAACAGAAACGAGTGTCAATATAAAGTAATTATTAAATAAAAAATAAAAAAAAATAAAAAAATAAAAAAGCTATTATTTTTAAAAAATGACTAGATCATAAGATTATAGATCTAAATTTGGAAGGGGTCTTAACATTATCAACTCCATCCCCCTCATTTTGCAGGTGAGGAAACTAAGTCTCTGCAGTTAAGTGACTTAACATACTTGGGTCATATAGCAAGCACAGAGAAGAGGTGGGATTCAAAGCCAGAGGTTCATGATTCCCAAATTATCACACCATCACTATGCAATGCTACCTCTCTGTTAGTCAGAAAACAACAAAGTGGAAAGATAGAGAGAGGAGAGAAGCTTATTCCAGCCTTCTATCTGGTAGCTTCTCTCAAATACTTAAATGGATCTAGAATCTCACAAATTTAGAAGTTCCCTCTGATCCAAATCAGTTCCAATTGATTAGTAATGAACAGAACCAGCTACACCCAGTAAAAGGACACTGGGAAATGAGTGTGGATCACAACACAGCATTTCCACTCTTTCTGTGGAATGCAAGCAAACAATGCATTTTTGTTTTCCTTCTCAGGTTTTTCTTTCTTTCTAAATCCGATTTTTCTTGTGCAGCAAGACAACTGTATAAATATATATACATATATTATATTTAACATATACTTTAACATGTTTAACATGTATAGGATTACCTGCCATCTAGAGGAGGAGGTGGAGGGAAGGAGGGGAAAAGTTGGAACAGAAGTGTTTGCAAGGGTCAATGTTGAAAAATTACCCATGCATCTGTTTTGTCAACAAATAGCTATAATTAAAAAAAAAAAAGCAGTTCCCTCTGACAATGCAGCCTATAATAGAGTCCGTGTGAATGTGTCCTAATACGTGTTCAACACGCAAGTCCATCCACAATGTTGTAGGCCTTCATTTTCTTCAGACACTGACACTTCTCATCCTTACTAAAACACCAGCCTTTCTTCCTTCCTATCAAACACACTATCTTGAAGACTTTCCCTGATGAATTGGTAGCTTTCTATTTTAACTAATTATTCTTGCTAAGTGCAATCCAACATTATTTCTCCATTCCTGAAGGATTGCAAATATGGTCAGTATCATTAACTGAGGAAAAGCACCAGAATGTAGAGGAAAGTTGGTCAGGCCCTTATTTGGGACCTGCAAAGCAAGGTGCTATAATAACTTGGACTTGAAATTGTACTCAGGGTAGACAGGTTCAAACCCTGCCTCTCATTATTTCTAGTTGCATGAATTTGGGCAAGTTCCCTGAACCTCCATATCCTTATCTGTAAAATAGATATAATAACACTTCTCATAACTATCTCACATGCAAAAAGGAAAGCAAGCATTTTACAAATCTTATAATATTATATAAATGTAAACTACTTAATTAATTTATGATTATTTTGGACACTATTCTAATGAGTTTGGCTAAATAGTTTTCCAGATCAAAACAAATGAGAAGATTAGAATTTGGGGAAACTGATTAAAGGCAAGTATTCTCATAGTAGCAAAATGTATTGAATGATAGGCTAATAGGGAAACATTAGAAGAACTATAAAAATTACATTAAAAATATTAAAAGTTTACTATCTCTGATAGGCAAGTGGGCAAAGAATAAATAGTTTTCAAAAGATTTGCCTCCTATAATTGATCAAATGAAAATAAAATTCAAAACACTAAATGTAAGAGAAAATGCAGATTAAGATGACTAGTGTAATTTCACTCCATACAAATGTCAAATATGGAAGCAGTCATTGCTGGAGGACTTATGGGAAGAAAGGCCCACTGTTGGAGGAAAAAATTGTAGAATTGTCTATTTTGAATCTTAGTATGCAACTATGAGAAAACAGTCACTAAATTGTCCTATCCTTTGACTTAGAAACCTCATTACTGGACTGGATGAAGTCAGAGACAGAAAGTCCTACCAAAACTCCCCCCCCCCAAAAAAAAATGATCATGGCAATTATATCTGGTAACAAAGGACTGGAACAGAATTCACCATCACTTGCTGATCTGTTGAAATAATTATAACATAGGACCAAATGGAATTATTTTTATTCAATAAGAAATTATAGAGATGAAGAATTCAGATACAAACTAGAGATAGAACCAAGAGAAAATTATAACATTAACTACAATGGTATAAATGACAAAACCCCTACAAGGAAATTGAACTCCTAGTAATGGACAAATCAGTGAAGATTCCAAAGATGAGATAATAAAATATAGCGGAGAAGTGAGGGACTACTAGGGCAGAGTATTGTAGAACTTTCAGATTATCAGATCATCTCTCTGTCAGATATTTGCAAATAATTTTCTTTGTCACAATGAATAGGCGAGCAAATAATGACTATGATATAAAGACAAAGGAATATAAGGACAAAGACCAAGTCATAAAATGATCTTCATTTTAAAACATAATAGTCTGGGGTCACTTAGCACTGGGTCAAACAGTTACATACGTATTTCAAAAGCCTCTGAGGGCCTCATTGTTTTTGAAACAGGATTCTAGACCTCCTTATTTTATTGTATTTCTAAATAATGCTGCAAAAGATTATGGGAAATATAGACACTGCTATCATGAAAACATAGGGAAAATTGTTTTTCCTAAAGGGAATTTTGCTTTCTCTAGACATAAAAATGGAAAGTACCTGTTAACTTGCTTCTAACAACGTTGCAACTACAACTCATTCTCCTTACCTGCTGATTATATTAATTCAGTACTACTCATATTCATCTTGTTGACTGAAATAAAGAAAACTATCAAAGTAACAAAAAACAAAAGAAAACAAAAAACCCAGAGGCAAGGAAATTGCAACTGGGCTCAATACACAGCATTGGGATACTGGAGTGCCCAAGAGCAGAAGAGAGGGCAGAACTAAATACATATCAATAGGGAGTTTCATGAGAAGCAAGAAGCTCTTACATAAGTTGTTTTGCAGAACCCAAAGTCTGTAGAGAAAACTGGAGTGGGAAACTCAGAACTGCAGACTGGGACTCCAGATACAGCAATACAAAAATAAGTTTGGATCTGCTCATATTTATGGGATCAGTTGGGATTAAAGTCAGGTAGTCCCTACCAAAGTCTGCATTCCATGGTCAAAAAAATGGTTTCAACAGTTTTCTTTTAACTGGTTTTGCTCATCCTCAGGAATTTGTAGCTCTAGGATCAGACAAGGTCAATAGCTGCATTAAAAAGTCTACCTTTCCAAGTTAGTTTAAAAAATTATAAAAAGGGCTTTCTTAACCTGGAATCTATAGACCTCCAAGGATCAAATGAAATATTTGCAAAAAGCACTTAGCAGAGTGCCTGACACATAGTAAGCTCTCTCTTCCCAAGTGATCCATGAATATGTTTCAGGAAATCTGTGAACTTAGCTTTTAAAAAAAATTTTTAAATAAGTATTTTCCATAATAATTGCTTTCCTTAGCCACCTGGTATGTTTTATCTTATTCATTTAAAACCATTAGTCTGAGAAAGGTTCCATAGTATTTATAAAACTACCAAAGGTATCAGTAACACAGAAAAATGATAATATTCCATAATATAAAAGGAGAAGATTTCACTCATTATTACTCAATTATAGTGCCCATTAGTGTGTTTCTGGTCTTGTTCTTCTTAAAAAGCAAATGGAATGAAGAATACCTGAACTAAACAAGAAATGTAGAGTACTTGGTGAATTCTTCTACACTGGATTATAATAGCTATTCATATTAATTGCCCTTGGTTATGAAGAAAAGACTAAATTATGTCCATCATATTCTATTTGAGATATTCAGAAGTATATAAAACATTTTCAGAAATCTTTTCATCACAACTAAAAAAAAAGTCAGTGTTTAACTGGAGGGATCCAGCTAGCTGGAAAATTGACTTTATGTGTTCAAGCTCATTCTCTAGTGATATTACTATATTTTCATAGTTGACACAACTGATTCCAAATCCTAAGTATGAAGCTGAGGGAGAAAGATGGCTTGGCGGGAGATAAATGCAGAAAGAATACAGATTTTCAATCCCTTGACATAATAATGGAGGTTTTGATAAGCTTTATTATTATTATCATTATAATCACCTCCAGGTAGATGTCAGCAAATATAAGCATACATTGCAAACAAAGTAGAATGATGCTTCCAAGAGATCTGCTGTCCATCTTACTTTTCATCAGACCTAACTTGGAATCACAGAATCATAAAATTCAAGAGCTCAGTGTGTGGACGTGAAATGGAATTGTAATAGCCAAAACTCATGCCTTGGATGTAGAATCAAAAATGCCAAAAATAGAAATAAACCATCTGGATGTCATGGACAAAATGATAAAATCACAGTTTTTAGAGGCCCAAAATTCTCAGAAAAAGAAATTATATAGTAGAGTAAGTGAAAGTAATATAATAGAGGCAGAAATACCATACAAGGCAAAAACTTTATGAAATCATATTAGGCAATTTAGAATTCTCATTCTCTGTCCTGTCTCTTCCCAGCACTCAATATGTGGCAGGTGAATTCTGCACAAACTCTCATGTTTGTGATTCAGGATTCTGTTTTGCAGGCCTCTGCCCATTCTTCTATACAGTAATGACATATCCTGAATTCCCCCACTTTTTCTAAATTCTTGAAAAATCAGCAAGTACTAATACTGTCCATTCACACAAAAGAAAGGGAGAGAGACTAGACTAGACTGGGGAGTAGAAAATGTTAATAACATGGAACAGGCTAAAGCAGAATGCCTCAGATTAAAGATCTTTGAAAGCCTCAGGTAGTATCAACAAAAAACACTAAAAAAAAAACAAAAAACATAAAAAACTCTGATTGGGATAGTTCATTCCCAGGGTCTTTGAGATCTCTAACACTGTTGTGAGATATCAGAAAGGCCTGAAAGTTCCAGCTCTCTGAAACTCAATAATATGGCTCAGGGAGTAGGGGAGGAGATTTAAGGTGGAAGATGGAAGTCATTATAAGATTCTCAGGGATCCATATGGGATCAAGCCCAAAAATGCATAAGAAGCAAAATCTGGCCCTAACAAAAAGCCATGACCAATCATTCTCCAGGGGGCCAAAAAAGAAATGACAGGTGCAAAGTGCAGAGACATTCCTTTTTGTCCATAGCCACTGTAGGGATCAGTGTTTCATATTAAGTGAAAATGGTTTTCCTTGGCTATATATATTTGTTCCAAGAATTTTTTTTTCTCTTTTCTTTCTCTTAATAAAGGAAGGGAGGGCAAGAGAGAGAAGGGATCAGCAATGGTGATGGCAGGGGAAGAAAGAGAGAGGATGATTGTAAATATTTTAAATATATAAACCAAGCATGATGGTACACCCAGTTTCTAGGGAGTTTGAAATCAAGGAGTCTCTTGGGTTCAGGAATTCTAAGCTGATTCCTATGTTGATTAAATGTTAGCTTAAAGATCAGTTTTAATATGGGAAATGGGGTACCATCAGGTTGTTCAAGAAGGGCAAGCAGGTCCAGGCTGGAAAAAGAGCAGGTTGAAGTTCCCAAGATGATCAGTAGAATGATCAGACAAGTGAGTAGTCTCTGTATTTATGACTTGAGAGAGATGGGGATACTTAATTTTTACACCCACACCCACACACATACTACATTGAGGAGAACAAACAGAAGTCCCTAAGGAAACATAGGCAAAAAGGAAAGTTTTGAAATTAATATGTATAATTTATTACATACTTTTTCTTAAAGCAAACATTTTGAAAAGGGGATGATACTTTGAGATAAAATCCTCTTTTTGAATGTATGGAAATACTCTTTTTTGGCACCTAAGTTCAAAATAAAAAATACTAAAGAAAAAAAGCACATTTAGAAAAAAAAATCAAAGGAAAGTTTAGTATGATGTCTAGTTTCACAACTTTCCCAGTAAAATATCAGGACAGTTGAAAACCACAAACTGCATTAGAATAATTAAACTATAGTATTCAAGCACTCAGCAAAGGGATGAGAACCCTGACAGCAAGGATTACCATTATTGCACTGACATCCAAGGGGAAATTGTATCAATAAGTATTTATTGAAAACCTGTTCTGCACTTGACACCACACTGGTCTCAAAGACTCTATAGTGTAATTGGGGAGACAAAAATCAACATGTAGAAAATAATGAAATGTAGTACTAGTTCTAAGATCATTACAGATTCAGAGACGGGCATATCACTTTGGCCTAGACCAGATTTTAGGATTTAGAGTTGGAAGAAATCTAACAGTTTACCTAGTTACACCTTTAATTTAATTTTTTAAAGTTCCACCATTTTATTCTATTTTTATTCCACATCTTCCCTACTTCTCTTCCTTCTGCTCCAAATCCATAAAAACTATTTTGATAGTCATAAAAAACAAGGTAAACATATGATTTCTACATTCTGAAAATCCCTAGTCCTAAATTCTTAAATCTCTACTGAGTGAGAAGGGTGAGAAATCCATTTTTACTTCCTACTGTGAGATCCTTTAATTTTAGAGAAGAGGAAATTAGAACAGCTAGGTGGAACAGTGAATAGAGCAATGGTCCTAGAATCCTGAGAATCTGATTTCAAATCTGACCTCAGACAGTTACTAGCTGTGTGACCCTAGGCAAATTACTTACTCTGTTTGTCTCAGTTTCTCTAAAATGAACTGGAGAAGGAAATAACAAACCACTCCTGTATCTTTGGAAAAAACCCACAACCCAGATGGGAACATAAAGACTCCAACACAACTGAAAAATAACAAAAGACAACCCAAAAAAAGTGAGGTTCCACGTCAGGGAGAGAATTTCCAAGCTCCTCCAGAACATGGTCTTTGGAGTTCCAGAAGGAGGGTGCAGCTGCAAAATTCCATACATAGTAAGTACCTAACAATTGGTTGGAAAATTGAATTAACAGGACATTAGCCCAAACAAAAGATATTAACAAAGCTACTTAGGCCAGACCAAGGAAAATAATCTGAAAGGATCAGAAATCAAAGAAAGTATTCATATAGTCAAGAACCCTAGAACAGTAGGTATGGCAAGATCAGGGTACCTTATGTGACCTCATAGATCTAACATTTTCTATCCCTCTCTTTCAATCTCAAGCATCCTATTTTATTCTCATCATCTCTTGAGTAAACTCACAATAGTTTCCTAGTGAGATTCCAGACTTCCGTTCTTTCCCCTCTCTATTTTCAATACAGCTGCCAAAGTTCTCTTCCTAAAGAAAAAGTTTGACCATGTTATTCCTATATTCAAGATTCCTTATTGACTCCCTATTGCCCCTATGATAAAATATAATATCCTTAGTGTGGACTTTAAAACTCTTCATAATTTGACTTTAGCCTCCCTTTCCAGACTTTAGTGGGTTTTTTTTTCAGTTATGTCCAACTATCTGTGATCTTATTTGGAGTTTTCTTGGCAGAGATACTGGAGCAGTTTTCCATTTCCTTCTCCAGTTCATTTTACAGATGAGGAACTCAAGCTCAGCTAGTGGTGTTTGAGACCAGGTTTGAACTCTAGTCCTTCCTGGTATTGTACATTATTTTCCTCCACACCCTCTACATTCCTTGGTTTAAATCCTTCCTTCAACCCATATAAGCTCTGTGACTGTGGTCAAGTCACTTAACTTCTTAGTTTCCTAAACAGTTATCTAAGACTCTAAGTGAGAGATGAGTTCCAAAAGAAAATTCATGTAACTATAACTTTCAAGCTAAAAGAGAGATCATCTATTCCAATCCCCACATTTAACAGATAAGGACACAGAGACCTAAGGTTATCACAGGAGCAAATGACCCAGGTAAAATAACAATCTAGATCTTTTGATTGGCTCCTCACAACAAACCTCTGAGGTACAATAGCATACATAGGTACAAAGGTATTAAAAGGATTGCTCAGAGTCACATAGCTAATAAGTGTCAGAGGGAAAACTCAAGCCCAAATCTTTATTCATTCCAGACCCAGTGAGCTTTCTCATTGTAGCTTGATCCCTGGTATAATGGATAATGCACTCAATTTGTGTCAGGACTATCTAAATTTATATTAGTCATTTGGACAATACATTTAATCTCTCCTGGTCTGATTCCTTAACTGTTAAATGGATATAGTGATAACAACTATTTCACAAGGTTGTTCTGAGGACCAAATAATTAAAATCTTTTGCAAACTCTTTTAATATAATATAAAATATTAAAAGTTTTCCTTACCTCCTTTACCATTTAATCTTAGCTTTTTAACAGTATCCTTCCACTCTCCATTTATATTACACCCAGAGGGTCCCAGTCAGAGTAGATAAACATTTATGTTCCACTGCACCAAGCTACCCAGACCACTCCACTAACCTAATGTCAGTGTCTTTATAAACTATTATTTCTTCTACCCTGTTCCACTTTTATTCTCTGAGGCAGACTTTGACCTCACCCCAAATCACCAGTATAGCCAAAAGGAACCCAGATATGCATCCAACCCATTTTCCCCTTCCCAATGGGATTGAGCCTGTCCCTTCTAGGCTTCCTACTCTGCAGCATTTTCAGGTTCCCTGGACCTTTCCTTCCACCCTGGTGCTGAATCCTTCTATATGGGTCGCCAGCCCCTGGTTAGATTGTGAGTGCTATAAAAAGAGGGAATATCATCTTTCCTATATTCTACTTTACCCTTATTATGTCTTAATTAGACTATGACAATAAATGTTTACTTATCCATTCTTATTCTTTCCATTGATTAATCCTGGAGAATTTTAAGGAAAAGAGAGATGAACCATAATCTTCTAAGCACTATCCACTGAACTAATTAGCTCATTCACTTATTAGAAAGGCCAAGGAAAGAAATAGCCTGATTAAGAATTAGTGCAGTCCAAAAGATGGATTTCCTGAAGGCTGAAGGTTAGTGGCGGGATTTCCCCCTTCCTGAAGTCTTCAAGCAGAGATTGTTTCTTGTACAGTTAAATAGTTTCCTTGTATAGTGAAAAGTGTAAATATACAAAAAGATCAAAGGAAAAAGGATTATATGTACAAAAATATTTATAGCAGCTCTTTTTGCAATGGCAAATAATTGGAAATTGGGGGTTTATTCATCAATTGAGGAATGGATGAACAAATTGTGGCATATGATTTTGATGGAGTACTATTGTGTTATAACAAATGACAAACATGATTCTTTCAGAAAAACCTAGAAAGACTCATATATAATGATGCAAGTGAAGTGAGCAGAACCGGGAGAGACATCTTATACAGTTAACAAGAGTTAACAATGATCAACTGTGAATGACAGCTATTCTCAGCAATACAATGATCCAAGACAATTCTGAAGGAGAGATGATAAAAATACTATTATTCTGCAGAGAAGAATTGATAACTTCCAAATGCAGATTGAAGCATACTTTAAATTTTTTTGTTTATTAGTCTTGTTTACATGTTCTTTTGCAAAATGGCAAATATGGAAATGTTTTGCATGACTGCACATGTATAATTTATATCAAATTGCATGTCTTCTCATGGATGGAAAAGGCAGGAGAAGAAAGAAGAGAATTTGGAACTCAAAGTTTAAATAAACAAGTATTAAAAGTTTAAAATTGTAATAAAACTGTGATTTGTTTTTAAAAACAAACTTTTAATACTTCTTTTGGTTTCAATTGATTATTCAATAAGATCATGATACCAGACTTTTCAAGAAAAACCTGTATTTGCTTCCTTTTAAACAGTAAAAATGCATATTTCTTGAACACAAATTTTGAGGAAGTAGACTTTTTTTAAAGCAACATCATTTTAGGAAACAAATATTAATTCAGTCAAATTTAACTATAAATTACCATCTGCTGAACATTTTTTCCAATGTACTACCTGAGACCCAAAGCAAAATAACTCTGTCCTGAATTGCAGTATGAAAAAAATCAAATTTCTCAATGTGATTCTGAAAAACAGGGTGAGTGAATGTGGGAGGGATTTATGTACTAAGTATTTAAGGGATTTAAATATTTGAGTATGAGCATAGCACAATTAGAACTCAATTTAGTTCTGAAAACCTGAAATAATTGTGAAAAAACAAAAAAGGAATATAGAGACAATAGCTGCTTTTCCCCAGCTGTGCCTTCTCATCTCCTATATAATAGAGAAAACAAATAAAACTTGCATTGGAGAGAAAATCAGCCTAATGAAACTGGGGATAAGAGATGGAGAGAGGAGAGTTTCTATTAGAAACTAAAACAAAGATGTGACTTCCGGTTAAGATGGCGGAGAGGAGGCTCACAGCTGCATAAGCTCCGCGCTTTCTCTCACTATCCATTTCATTACAAGCCTCTGAATTAATGCTTGACTGAAAAAAAACCCACAAATAGTTACCAAGAGAAGCCATCCTTGAGACTCGCCAAGAAAGGTCTGTCTTTACTGGAGGGCTGGGACGGTTTTAGATCTGGCGCAGGCTGCAGGCAGCGGCAGTGAGAGCACAGGAGCAGACTGGAGAGGGGGTGGGGAGTGATCGCAGCCGTCTCTGCGGGGAGAGCTTCGCTACAGGTTTGGATACTTTGCTCCGGCAGCAAGTCAGCAGCCCAGCAGAGAAGCTAAAAACACCGGTGCTGAAGAATACAACCCCAAACAGCTGGAGTCTCTCAGGACCTGGCCGCCCCCTCCCTTCCCCCCACTCAGTGACTCAGCACGCTCTGGGATCTCAGAGCGCAGGCGCAGCACAGTCCTGCTAGTGCCTCACTGCTGCCCCCTGCAGTCTGTAGAGGAAGCTCGGTAACACACCCAGCCCCCCCCAAAGAAAGACTCCAGTTTTTTCTGTTTTTCTTTGCTAGTTTGTCTCTGATTATTAGACAGAATGAGCAAGAAGCTGAAGAGGACTTTAACCCTTGACAGCTTCTACACAGATAGAGAGCAGACTCTAAATCCTGAGGAGACTAAAAACAGACAGTCCCCAGGTGAATCCCCAAAGGAGGAGAACATCTGTTCCTCAGCACAGATGAACCTCATAGAAGTGATTAAAAAGGCTCTCACAAGGGAGCTAGAAGAAAAATGGGAAAAGGAGAGGGAGACTTGGCAAAAGAGCCTGGAGAAGTCAGTTAAAGAGAGAGTGGATAAAGAAGTAAAATCCTTGAAAAATAGGATTGGTGAACTGGAAAACAAAATTGGCGAAATGGAAAAAAATTCCACAGAACAAAAGAACTCAATGGGACAATAAGAAAAAGATCTTTAAAAAGTGAGTGAAGAAAATACTTCACTGAAAATCAGAATTGAACAAGTGGAATTGAATGACTCGAGGAGACAAGAAGAATCAGTCAAGCAAATCCAAAAAAATCAAACAATGGAGAAAAATGTGAAATACCTTCTGGGGAAGACAACAGACCTGGAAAACAGATCCAGGAGAGACAATCTGAGAATCATTGGACTCCCAGAAAAACATGATGAAAAAAAGAGCCTGGACACTATTTTCCAGGAAATTATCAAAGAGAACTGCCCAGAAGTCATAGGAACAGAGGAAAAAATGAACATTGAAAGGATTCATCGATCACCCACTGAAAGGGATCCTAAAATCAAAACACCAAGGAATATAGTGGCCAAATGCCAGAACCTTCAGATGAAGGAAAAAATATTGCAAGCGGCTAGAAAAATCCAATTCAAGTATCAAGGAGCCACAATAAGGATCACCCAGGATCTGGCAGCATCCACATTAAAGGATCGAAGGGCCTGGAATATGATATTCTGAAAGGCTAAGGAACTTGGTATGCAACCAAAAATAACTTACCCAGCGAGAATGAGCATCTTTTTCCAGGGAAGAAGATGGACATTCAACGAAGTAAGCGAATTTCATCTATTTCTGATGAAAAAGCCAGAACTTAACAAAAAGTTTGATCTACAAATATAGAACTCAAGAGAAATCTAAAAAGGTAAAGATTAATCTTGGGAACTATATTTCGACTATATAGATGTATAAAGAATACATGTATACCTTGTTCTAGAAATTGATGTGGAAAGGACATTGTACCAGAAAAAGGGTAAAGTGGGGGTAGTACATCTCATGAAGAGGCATAGGAAACCTATTATATCTGAGAGAAAGAATGGAGGGGGATGAATATAGTGGGTATCTTATTGCCTTCAGAATTGGCTTTAAGTGAAAAATCTTAAGACATATTCAATCTATGGTGAAACTTCTCCCACCTCGTTGAAAAGTGAGAAGGGAAAAGTGAAAAGGGAAGGAATAAGCTAAGCGGAAGGGAATACGGGAACTGGGAGGGAAATGGGGTAAGATAGGGGGAGGAACTCTAAGGCGGAGGGAGGGATACTAAAAAGGGAAGGCTGTGAGAAGCAAGTGGTGCTCACAAGCTTAATACTGGGAAGGGGGGAAAGGGGAAAAAAGGGAGAAAAGTGTAAACCGGGGTTAACAAGATGGCAAGTAATACAGAATTGGTCATTCTAACCATAAATGTGAATGGGGTAAACTCCCCCATAAAGAGGAAGCGGTTAGCAGAATGGATCAAAAGCCAGAATCCTACAATGTTGTTTACAGGAAACACACCTGAAGTGGGGAGATACATGCAGGTTAAAGGTAAAAGGTTGGAGCAAAATCTACTATGCTTCAGGTGAAGCCAAAAAAGCAGGGGTAGCCATCCTGATCTCAGATCAAGCTAAAGCAAAAATTGATCTAATTAAAAGAAATAAGGAAGGGCACTATATCTTGCTAAAGGATAGCATGGATAATGAAGCACTATCTATATTAAACATATATGCACCAAGTGGTGTAGCATCTAAATTCTTAAAAGAGAAATTAAAAGAGCTGCAAGAAGAAATAGACAGTAAAACTATAATAGTGGGAGATCTTAACCTTGCACTCTCAGAATTAGATAAATCAAACTACAAAATAAATAAGAAAGAAGTCAAAGAGGTAAATAGAATATTAGAAAAGTTAGATATGATAGATCTCTGGAGAAAATGTAATGGAGACAGAAAGGAATACACTTTCTTTTCAGCAGTTCATGGAACCTATACAAAAACTGACCATATATTAGGACATAAAAACCTCAAACTCAAATGCAGTAAGGCAGAAATAGTAAATGCATCCTTTTCAGACCACGATGCAATGAAAATTACATTCAACAAAAAACCAGGGGAAGTACCAAAAAATAATTGGAAACTAAATAATCTCATACTAAAGAATGATTGGGTGAAACAGCAAATCATAGACATAATTAATAACTTCACCCAAGAAAACGATAATAATGAGACATCATACCAAAATGTATGGGATGCAGCCAAAGCGGTAATAAGGGGAAATTTCATATCTCTAGAGGCCTATTTGTATAAAAGAGAGAAAGAGAAGGTCAATGAATTGGGTTTGCAACTAAAAATGCTAGAAAAGGAACAAATTAAAAACCCCCAGTCAAACACTAAACTTGAAATTCTAAAAATAAAAGGAGAGATCAATAAAATTGAAAGTAAAAAAACTATTGAATTAATTAATAAAACTAAGAGTTGGTTCTATGAAAAAACCAACAAAATAGACAAACCCTTAGTAAATCTGATTAAAAAAAGGAAAGAGGAAAATCAAATTGTTAGTCTTAAAAATGAAAAGGGAGAACTCGCCACTAACGAAGAGGAAATTAGAGCAATAATTAGGAGTTACTTTGTCCAACTTTATGCCAATAAATTCAACAACTTAAAAGAAATAGAAAAATACCTCCAAAAATATAGCTTGCCCAAACTAACAGAGGAAAGAAAATATCCTAAACAGTCCCATCTCAGAAAAAGAAATAGAACAAACTATCAATCAACTCCCTAAGAAAAAATCCCCAGGACCAGATGGATTTACATGTGAATTCTACCAAACATTTAAAGAACCATTAACTCCAATGCTAAATAAACTATTTGAAAAAAGTGAGTGAAGAGAATACTTCACTGAAAATCAGACTTGAACAAGTGGAATTGAATGACTCGAGGAGACAAGAAGAATCAGTCAAGCAAATCCAAAAAAATCAAACAATGGAGAAAAATGTGAAATACCTTCTGGGGAAGACAACAGACCTGGAAAACAGATCCAGGAGAGACAATCTGAGAATCATTGGACTTCCAGAAAAACATGATGAAAAAAAGAGCCTGGACACTATTTTCCAGGAAATTATCAAAGAGAACTGCCCAGAAGTCATAGGAACAGAGGAAAAAATAAACATTGAAAGAATTCATCGATCACCCACTGAAAGGGATCCTAAAATCAAAACACCAAGGAATATAGTGGCCAAATGCCAGAACCCTCAGATGAAGGAAAAAATACTGCAAGTGGCTAGAAAAACCCAATTCAAGTATCAAGGAGCCACAATAAGGATCACCCAGGATCTGGCAGCATCCACATTAAAAGATCGAAGGGCCTGGAATATGATATTCCGAAAGGCTAAGGAACTTGGTATGCAACCAAAAATAACTTACCCAGCGAGAATGAGCATCTTTTTCCAGGGAAGAAGATGGACATTCAACGAAGTAAGCGAATTTCATCTATTTCTGATGAAAAAACCAGAACTTAACAAAAAGTTTGATCTACAAATATAGAACTCAAGAGAAATCTAAAAAGGTAAAGATTAATCTTGGGAACTATATTTTGACTATATAGATGTATAAAGAATACATGTATACCTTGTTCTAGAAATTGATGTGGAAAGGACATTGTATCA
This sequence comes from Antechinus flavipes, assembly GCF_016432865.1. Lineage (NCBI taxonomy): Eukaryota > Metazoa > Chordata > Mammalia > Dasyuromorphia > Dasyuridae > Antechinus > Antechinus flavipes. The sequence goes on from NC_067398.1 coordinate 158,028,714, forward strand.
GAAAAAGGGTAAAGTGGGGGTAGTACATCTCATGAAGAGGCATAGGAAACCTATTATATCTGAGAGAAAGAATGGAGGGGGATGAATATAGTGGGTATCTTACTGCCTTCAGAATTGGCTTTAAGTGAAAAATCTTAAGACATATTCAATCTATGGTGAAACTTCTCCCACCTCATTGAAAAGTGAGAAGGGAAAAGTGAAAAGGGAAGGAATAAGCTAAGCGGAAGGGAATACGGGAACTGGGAGGGAAAGGGGTAAGATAGGGGGAGGAACTCTAAGGCGGGGGGAGGGATACTAAAAAGGGAGGGCTGTGAGAAGCAAGTGGTGCTCACAAGCTTAATACTGGAAGGGGGGAAAGGGGAAAGAAGGGAGAAAAGCATAAACCAGGGTTAACAAGATGGCAAGTAATACAGAATTGGTCATTCTAACCATAAACGTGAACGGGGTAAACTCCCCCATAAAGAGGAAGCGGTTAGCAGAATGGATTAAAAGCCAGAATCCTACAATATGTTGTTTACAGGAAACACACCTGAAGCGGGGAGATACATGCAGGTTAAAGGTAAAAGGTTGGAGCAAAATCTACTATGCTTCAGGTGAAGTCAAAAAAGCAGGGGTAGCCATCCTGATCTCAGATCAAGCTAAAGCAAAAATTGACCTAATTAAGAGATAAGGAAGGACACTATATTTTGCTAAAGGGTAGCATGGATAATGAAGCACTATCTATATTAAACATATATGCACCAAGTGGGGTAGCATCTAAATTCTTAAAAGAGAAACTAAGAGAGCTGCAAGAAGAAATAGACAGTAAAACTATAATAGTGGGAGATCTCAACCTTGCACTCTCAGAATTAGATAAATCAAACCACAAAATAAATAAGAAAGAAGTCAAAGAGGTAAATAGAATACTAGAAAAGTTAGATATGATAGATCTCTGGAGAAAATGTAATGGAGACAGAAAGGAATACACTTTCTTTTCAGCAGTTCATGGAACCTATACAAAAATTGACTATATATTAGGACATAAAAACCTCAAACTCAAATGCAGTAAGGCAGAAATAGTAAATGCATCCTTTTCAGACCACGATGCAATGGAAATTACATTCAACAAAAAACCAGGGGGAAGTAGACCAAAAAATAATTGGAAACTAAATAATCTCATACTAAAGAATGATTGGGTGAAACAGCAAATCATAGACATAATTAATAACTTCACCCAAGAAAACGATAATAATGAGACATCATACCAAAATGTATGGGATGCAGCCAAAGCGGTAATAAGGGGAAATTTCATATCTCTAGAGGCCTATTTGTATAAAATAGAGAAAGAGAAGGTCAATGAATTGGGTTTGCAATTAAAAATGCTAGAAAAGGAACAAATTAAAAACCCCCAGTCAAACACTAAACTTGAAATTCTAAAAATAAAAGGTGAGATCAATAAAATTGAAAGTAAAAAAACTATTGAATTGATTAATAAAACTAAGAGTTGGTTCTATGAAAAAACCAACAAAATAGACAAACCCTTAGTAAATCTGATTAAAAAAAGGAAAGAGGAAAATCAAATTGTTAGTCTTAAAAATGAAAAGGGAGAACTCGCCACTAACGAAGAGGAAATTAGAGCAATAATTAGGAGTTACTTTGCCCAACTTTATGCCAATAAATTCGACAACTTAAATGAAATAGAAAAATACCTCCAAAAATATAGCTTGCCCAAACTAACAGAGGAAGAAGTAAATATCCTAAACAGTCCCATCTCAGAAAAAGAAATAGAACAAACTATCAATCAACTCCCTAAGAAAAAATCCCCAGGACCAGATGGATTTACATGTGAATTCTACCAAACATTTAAAGAACAATTAACTCCAATGTTATATAAACTATTTGAAAAAATAGGGATTGAAGGAGTCCTACCAAACTCCTTTTATGACACAGACATGGTACTGATACCTAAACCAGGTAGGCTGAAAACAGAGAAAGAAAATTATAGACCAATCTCCCTAATGAATATTGATGCTAAAATCTTAAATAAAATATTAGCAAAAAGATTACAGAAAATCATCACCAGGATAATACACTATGACCAAGTAGGATTTATACCAGGAATGCAGGGCTGGTTCAATATTAGGAAAACTATTAGCATAATTGACTATATCAATAACCAAACAAACAAAAACCATATGATCATCTCAATAGATGCAGAAAAAGCATTTGATAAAATCCAACATCCATTCCTAATAAAAACACTTGAGAGCATAGGAATAAATGGACTTTTCCTTAAAATAGTCAGGAGCATATATTTAAAACCATCAGTAAGCATCATATGCAATGGGGAAAAACTGGAACCTTTCCAATAAGATCTGGAGTGAAGCAAGGTTGCCCACTATCACCATTATTATTTAATATCGTATTAGAAACACTAGCCTCGGCAATAAGAGTCGAGAAAGAAATTAAAGGAATTAGAGTAGGCAATGAGGAAACCAAACTATCACTCTTTGCAGATGATATGATGGTATACCTAGAGAACCCCAGAGATTCTACTAAAAAGCTATTGGAAATAATTCATAATTTTAGCAAAGTAGCTGGCTACAAAATAAATCCCCATAAATCCTCAGCATTTTTATACATCACCAACAAAACCCAACAGCAAGAGATACAAAGAGAAATTCCATTCAGAATAATTGTTGATACCATAAAATATTTGGGAATCTATCTACCAAAGGAAAGTCAGGAATTGTATGAGCAAAATTATAAAAAAGTCTCCACACAAATAAAGTCAGACTTAAATAATTGGAAAAATATTAAGTGCTCTTGGATCGGCCGAGCGAACATGATAAAGATGACAATACTCCCTAAACTAATCTATTTATTTAGTGCTATACCAATCAGACTTCCAAGAAAATATTTTATTGATCTAGAAAAAATAACAACAAAATTCATATGGAACAATAAAAAGTCAAGAATCTCAAGGGAATTAATGAAAAAAAAAAATCAAATGAAGGTGGCCTAGCTGTACCTGATCTAAAAATTATATTATAAAGCAGCAGTCACCAAAACCATTTGGTATTGGCTAAGAAATAGATTAGTGGATCAGTGGAAAAGGCTAGGTTCACAAGACAGAATAGTCAATTATAGCAATCTAGTGTTTGACAAACCCAAAGCCCCTAACTTCTGGGAAAAGAATTCATTATTTGATAAAAACTGCTGTGATAATTGGAAATTAGTATGGCAGAAATTAGGCATGGACCCACACTTAACACCATATACCAAGATAAGATCAAAATGGGTCTATGACCTAGGCATAAAGAACGAGATTATAAATAAATTAGAGGAACATAGAATAGTTTATCTCTCAGACTTGTGGAGGAGAAAGAAATTTGTGACCAAAGATGAACTAGAGACCATTACTGATCACAAAATAGAAAATTTCGATTACATCAAATTAAAAAGCCTTTGTACAAATAAAACTAATGCAAACAAGATTAGAAGGGAAGCAACAAACTGGGAAAACATTTTCACAGTTAAAGGTTCTGATAAAGGCCTCATTTCCAAAATATATAGAGAACTGACTCAAATTTATAAGAAATCAAGCCATTCTCCAATTGATAAATGGTCAAAGAATATGAACAGACAATTTTCAGAGGATGAAATTGAAACTATTACCACTCATATGAAAGAGTGTTCCAAATCATTATTGATCAGAGAAATGCAAATTAAGACAACTCTGAGATACCACTACACACCTGTCAGATTGGCTAAGATGACAGGAAAAAATAATGATGAATGTTGGAGGGGATGCGGGAAAACTGGGACACTAATGCATATCTAGAGAGGAAACTGGTGGGCAAAAAGTAAGAGCACAATATGCCAGACTAATCTTGTTTCTTTTTGACAGGGAATACTATAAGTACTAAATAGAAAATGCTATATATATATATATATATATATATATATATATATATATATATATATATATATATATATATATATATATATATATATATATATATATATATATATATATATATATATATATATATATATATATATATATATATATATATATATATATATATATATATATATATATATATATATATATATATATATATATATATATATATATATATATATATATATATATATATATATATATATATATATATATATATATATATATATATATAAAGAGTTACAGCTTTTTGTCTTTAAAAGTGAATTTGTTTTTATATATATTTTAAGCTGTTTCCTCACCTTTATCCCCTCTCATTTGAAGAACAGTAAAACCCTCATAAGTCCACCAAAATGATGCTTATATCCCAAAGAAATATTAAAGAAGGGAAAGGGACCTGTATGTGCCAAAATGTTTGTAGCAGCCCTGTTTGTAGTGGCTAGAAACTGGAAAATGAATGGATGCCCATCAATTGGAGAATGGCTGGGTAAATTGTGGTATATGAATGTTATGGAATATTATTGTTCTGTAAGAAATGACCAGCAGGATGAATACAGAGAGGACTGGCGAGACTTACATGAACTGATGCTAAGTGAAATGAGCAGAACCAGGAGAACAATTTTTTTTAATTTTTTAAAATTTATTTTATTAAAAAAACAGAATAATAATTAGAAAAATTAGAAAAGGAATACAAACAAAAGAAAAGAGAACATTGTCTTATGCCCAGCAGAACAGCAAGGAGGATTCAAAATATATAACAAATTATCAGTTCAAGTATATATATTAGTAGAAGAAATTACATTCATGAGTGTTCATCTTTACTCAGGAGAACAATTTATACAATGTGAAGGAGGATTCTGGAAGATGAATAATGAAGAACTTATCCCTTGACAGAGAGGTGATGAACAAAATATGTAAAATAATGCATACATTTTTGGAAATGTCCAATATAGGAATTTGTTTGGCTTAATTATATTTATTATAGGGGTTTAATATTTTTTTAAGTTTTTTCAGAGGGAAGAGAGAAAAGATTAGAGAAAGAATAAAGAAGGGCTTATTAATTGAAAAAAAATCAAATTGAATTAGAAACTTCTAATATTTAACATCATCTTAATTTTCAATATATCCCTTCCTTCTCCCTTATCTAGTGAGTCATATCTGATAACAAAGAAAAAAAGAAGAAAGAAAACAAAAGCAGGTCAATAAAACTAACCACCACATTAACTGAGACTTGATAGACATATCAAAAACGTATTACTGAAAAGATGACTAATGAATATCTAAAGAGGAAACTGGTGGGCAAAAAGTAAGAGCACAACATGCCAGACTAATCTTGTTTCTTTTTGACAGGGAATACTATAAGTACTAAATAGAAAATGCTATGTATATATAAGGGTTACAGCTTTTTGGTCTTTAAAAGTAAATTTGTTTTTATGTATATTTTAAGCTGTTTTCCTCACCTTTATCCCCTCTCATTTGAAGAGTAAAACCCTCATAAGTCCACCAAAATGATGCTTGCATTGACCATTACACACACAGACACACACACATACAGACACACACACACATACACACACACATGCATACACAGTTTCTTCTGCATTTTAAGTTTGTCATCTCTTTTAAAAACATTTTTTAAGCACAAAGACTTTTTTTCCCCATTCCAAATTTTAACCCTCTCCCTATGACCTTCTTCACCCACTGAAAAGTTAAGAAAACAATTAACAACATATATACTCATATAAACAAATTTTTGCATAAACCATGTTTTAAAAAGCAAGGAAAGAAAATATGGTTCAATCAACCGTCAGTTTTCTCTTATGGTGGATAATATGTTTGATCATGACTTCTTTAGAATTATGCTGTGTCATTGTTTTGATAAGTATTGCCAAGTCTTTCAAATTCAATTATCTTTATAATATTATTATTGCAATATAGATTGTTCTGATTTTGCTCATTTCACTTTGTATCAGTTCATCAATCAGTCTTCCCAGATTTTCCTGAAACCAATCCTTTCATCATTTCTCATAGCACAATAGTATTCTACAACATATACCATAACTTGTTCAGCTACTCCTTAAATGATGGACATCCTCCCTCAGTTTCCAAAACGTTGCTACTACAAAAAAAAAAAAAGAGAGATTCCATGAAATTTTTTATATATGAGTCATTTTCCTCTTTCTTTGATCTCTTTAGGATATAATTTCAGTGGTGGTTTTGCAGAATCAAAGGTAAGTGTCACTAAACAGTGTTTTGAGCATAGTTCCAAACTGCATTTTCTAATGGCTGAACTAATTCACAGCTCTATATAAACATTGCATTAGTTTATCTGTTTTCTCATATCTTCTCCAATATTTGTCATTTTCTCTTTTTAAAAATTTTATTAACCAATGTGATGGGTGTGAAGTAGTACCTCAGTTATTTTAATTAGTATTTCTCTCATTATTTGTGAAATAGAACATCTTTTTCATATGTCTATTGATAGCTTTGATTTCTTTTTCTGAAAACTTCCCATTTATATGTTTTGATCATTTATCATTTGGAGAATGTTTCCTATTTTTGCAGATTTGACTTGGTTCTCTATGTGTTTTTAAAAATGAGATCTTTATCAGAGAAACTCATTGCAAAGATTTTTCTTTTCTTCTCATTTTAGCTGCATTGGCTTTGTTTATGCAAAACATTTAAAATTTTATGTAATCAAAATTATTCATTTTACCTCCTATGAACATCTCAGTCTTTTGTTTGGCTTCACTTATACATAAATCTGACAGATAATTTCTTTCTTACTCCACTAATTTACTTATGATATTATCCTTTACATCTTAACCATACAACCATTTTGAGCTTATCTTGCTATATAGTGTGAGATGTTAATTTCTGCTATACCACTTTCCAATTTTCCCAATAATTTTTATAAAATGATGAATTCTTGCCCCAATAACTGGGATTAACAGATACTAGGGTACTGTATTCCATTTTCTTCTATACTTTGTGTATCTAATCTGTTCCACTGATCAATCTTTCTGTTTTTTATCCAATATAAAAACAGATGTTAAAAAATAGTACTACTATGCCTCTTTCTTTCCCTTTTCTTTTTCATTAATTCTTTTGATGTTCTTAATCTTTTGTTCCTCCAGATAAATTTTGTTATTTTTCTCTAGTTCTGTAGAGTAATATAATTTATGTAGTTGGATTAATATGATACTGAATGAGTAAGTTAATTTAGACAATATTGCCATTTTTATTATATTGGCTCAGTCTACCCATGAACGATGGATATTTCTCTAATTATTTTGATCTGTATTTGTGTGGAGAGTTTTGTGATTATGTTCATATAATTCTGATGTATCTTGGCATTTAGACTCCCAAGTAATAGTTTCTGTAGTTATTTTAATTTCTCTTTCTATATCTTTCTGCTACTAGTAGTATTATATATTAGGAGTAATATTAGTAATATGTGGTTATTGTCCTTTTTTCTTGAAGAGGACCAAAATGACATCATTATGTTGGAGTCAAGATTAAGTGTGAACAACTATGGTTGATCAGGTTAAGAGGTTGGAAGGATTTACAACAGGATGAACACAAATAATCCATATGAACATTTGGAGTGCAGATGGCTTTAAATTTGTGTATCTCATGTTTCATTTGAGCTACTGCAATTCTGCTTTGCTCATAAAGTACAGTACCTTTTTTGATGCTAGAAAATCTTGTGTGAGTGTCTCCCAGGTCTCACAACTGATCACAAAGAGACATTGAGAGTGTTCTTGTATTGCTTCTCCTGGCCTTCATGTGAGTGCTTGCCTTGTGGGAGTTCCCTATAAAATAAGTCTTTTAGGCAAAATACTTTTGGCATTGGAACAACATAGTCAGCCCTCAGAGCTGCACTCTCTATAGTAGAGTTTGAATGCTTAGCAATATAGCTTGAGAAAAGATCTCAATATCCAGGATCTTATCTTGCCCCATGATCTTTAGGATCTTACTAAGACAAATCAATGAAAACAATTCAGTTTCTTGTCATGGCAAAGGCATACCATCCATGATTCACCGATATATAACAATGAGATCAGCATAAATGTGTTTCCCCCCACCTTAGGAAGTTCATTTATCATTTGTTCTATTTCTTTTTCTAAGAGGGCTATTTAAATATTTTATTTCTTCTTCTGTTCATCTGCATAGTTTGTTGTAAATATTCATCCATTTTCACATAGATTGTCAATGTTATTGGCATATCCTTGGGAAAATAGTTACTAATAACTGCTTTTATTTCATCTTAGTGCTTTTGAACTCATCTTTTCATTTTTGATACTGATAATTGTGATAAAGTTGAGGTAGCAATACATAATTTGAAATAAACATGTGACAAATTCATAATAGCCATTCTCTTTCCCAAAAGGAAGGATTATTTAGGAGAACAGTTTATAGATAAAATATTAATATATATTTTACATATATATGATATATATTTATCATATTAAGAGAACTCATCATTTTTCTCCCCTCTTCATCCTACATCAGTTATTTACTCTTGTGTCTAAGTTGATATTTAGATTCTTTGTACTTCTACCCACTCAGTAGTCCCTGGCCCACCTCCTCTTGCCACAGCTTCTTCCACTCTGGGATACAGCAGGAGAATGATTATAAAAAAATCTTTGCCCACTTAGAGGCCTCCTTTTCCCACAGCGGCTAAAGCTTCCTCACTCTCAATCAGTGACTCAGAATTAGCACTGTGTCAACTAACAGATCTCCTTTCTTCCAAGCACTAACATTTCCACCCCTCTCATGCTATTTGACAGCAAGATGCTTCACAAGAATACCACCCCTTGATCCCCCAAGCTCTCTCTAAGGAATTTCTTAAACTATTCCAGAAGAACAGAAGCCTGTCAATTGAGGAGGACATGATGAGGAGGAAAATGCTGGTTCTATCATATCTTCCTTTCTATCTGAATACCCCTTTTCAGTCTCCCTTGCTGGATCTTTACCCACTTCACACCCACTAACTCTACCCTGGGCCCTTTTCTCTTCTTCCTCTTCTTCTATTTCACTTGATCTCAGCAGTTCCCATGGGCTTAAATTATTATCTCTATGCTGAAGACATTCAAGTCTAATTATCCAGCCCTAATCTCTCTGCTGGCCTCTAGTCTTGCATCTTCAAATGCCTCTTGTACATCTCAAACTGAACAATGTGTTCCATAGTCATTTTTGAATGATGTCCAATCCTCCAGCCTCCCATTTGGGATTTTCTTGGCAGAGATACTAAAGTCCCTACTTTTGTCCCCACTCAGCACAATACGTGACACTTAACTAAGGCTTATTGACTGGACTAAGACTAGAAATACAACAATAAAGTTTACATTCTAATTCAGGAAGCTAACACATAAAAGGAGTTGGGGGGTGAGAGTAGAAAGAGGGAGAGAATAGGAAAAAATGGCAGAAAGAAATTTTCCATTTGGGAGTGATGGGGTGAGTAAGACCTCAGCAAAAGACCAAGTCCTTGGTAACTAGGTAAGTCATAGGGAAAGGCAGGAGGATGTTACTGAATTTAAGTGGGCCTTAAAGGGCATTTGTTGCTGTGGGCCACTGCTGAATTCTAATGCATTGACAGGATTATCGTCTAATCTGGAGATCATACTATAGATGTCAACCTTTTACTATATAAGGCCCTACCCTCCTCCTTGTTAATTGCTAGTTCTTTAGGAATTTAGCCTGCCTTATGACATCAGATCACTATTCCCATCTTTCCCTTTGTTGATGACAAGTTCTTTTTGCCCTCTTATTAAAAGTCACAATGGCTGGTTCATTAGAAACTTAGTTTGCCTTATAGCTCTTCTGCCTTGTTATGGTGTCTTTCCCCATACTGATTAAAAATTTCAATGGGTAACTTAGTCCACATTTTTCTCTTTGTTAATCCCTTTTGAAACTTAGATAGCTGCCAGCAGTATAATAAAATTTTTGCCTCTTGATTTGGAGATATCTAAGCCTATAAATTCTTTTGAGACATCTTATGATACTGGCCTGAAACCCCAATATATTTTTGGGATTCAGCCCCCACACTGCATCAAAGACAGAAGTAAAAAAATCTAGATGGGATCAGAGCCAAAAAAACTAAAGGAAAAACTGGGGAGTTGTTATTACCTTTTTTTCATAGAAAAGTGGATTTTTAAAACAATAATTTTATAGAAAGTTAACTTTTTATTCTTATAATATTTTCATTTTCCCCAATTATATGTTAAAACAATTTTTAAAACATTTTAGAGAAGTTATGAGTTCCAACTTCTATCCCTTTCTCCTTCTCTGGGATGGTAAGCAATCTGATACAGTTTATACATTTAATACATTTCCATATTAATGTTATTACCATTTAAATTAAAGGTGACAAAGCCAGGAGACTTTGATTTAAGCCAATGAAAAACATAAAGGGAATAGGAGGTAAGAAGAGGCTGAGCTAAAAAAGAAAGAACTTGTTGGAAAATGGGAAAACATAGGAGATGGTCAGTTCATTGGAGTTGTTTGAAGAGACCAACAAAAAGCAGTTATCTGACCAGAAAGTTTTTGGCTGCTGGTTCCTGATTCCAGATGAGCTGAATGACAATAGCAATTTCAGTTATTGTCCTCAAGTTTACTTAAGGTTGAGGAGAATTTTCTGAAATAATTATTTTGCCATTGTCTGACTTGGTTTGAAAGGGAGAAGTAAAATGAGGAAAAGAAAGCTACTGATGCTACTTTGCTGCCTAAGAAAGGAAGGCTATGAGCAGGTTGCAATGCCCACAGAATCAACCTGAGAATGTTTACTGTAAGCTCCACTGTGTTTGGACAAAGCAGCATCCAGATGAGTATGTGTTAGCTGGCTGGTTTATATAACTCAGAGAATTGATGACCTTTTTCATTTTCTTAAAGTGAATGAACTATTAAGAAGCAACCCTTTTGATTTTAAGCTGAAGGAGCTGGCAAGTTTTGTTTGGTAGAGAAGTGGTTTTCTTTGGTTCATGATGGGATTCTAATTGTTGCCCCCAGCCCAAACCCCGCAGATATCCTCAATCACTACCTAATAGATACAAGTATAGTCTATATGGTCTATAATTCCATCATCCATCAAGGCTAGACTTACCATAGAAATCAACCAATAAGAAAGTATTACCAACAGAATGTAGATCAGGACATTAAACCATAAACTTTAATTAATTTTTTTCTCTGACATGTCACCTGTACATTACCCTTCTTTGTTATTCTTTGGGTGAACTTATGATGAAGTCAGGATAATTATAATATCATTATCATATACTAATACTCTCTCAAGTGGGCTTTTCTGGATGCATCACATGCACAGTTCCATCAAAGTTTTAGGACCTTTCCATGTTGGCAAACTCCCCCTGTAACCTCAAAATCTATATATATTGTAATATAATTAGATTCCATAAATATCTTTGTCTTGCTTTTTGGGATATTGACTCCTGTTAATTCCTCGTAAATTCTTTACAAAAGCACAGTCTTTTGGGGTGTATGATTCTCAATTAATCTTAATAAATATTTTTACTTTATTTGAAGATGACCTGAGTCCTGAGTTCTTTCAAAGACAACACCACAGATTATCTGCTTGAATCCCAACAGTTCAGATGTCACTCAACTATTCAGGAACATCAAAACTTGAATTCTAGAACAAACTCATGCTTCCTTTATAGGTTCCTTTAAGTATGTGCCCAATATTTCCATAAATATTGAATACAGTGATGGAAAAATGTTATTCAGATTTACATGTGGATTGTAATATATAATTATTTATGTATCTGCTTTAATATGAGTACTTCAATTGTGATGTAAAAAACATTGAAAAGATGCAGAAAGGCAGAAATAGTAAATGCATTTTTTTCAGATCATGATGCAGTAAAAATTACATTCAATAAAAGGTCAGGGGAAAATAGACCAAAAAGTATTGGAAACTAAATAATCTCATCCTAAAGAATAAATGGGTGAAACAGCAAACCATAAATCAATAATGACAAAAATGAGATAACATACCAAAATTTCCGGGATGCAGCCAAAGAGGTAATAAGGGGAAATTTTATATTTCTAGATGCTTACTTGCATAAAATCGAGAAAGAGATCAATGAATTGGGCTTGCAACTAAAAAAGCTTAGAAAAAGAACAAATTAAAAACCCCCAATCAAATACCAAACTTGAAATTCTAAAACTAAAAGGAGAGATCAATAAAATAAAATAAAAAAAACTATTGAATTAATAAATAAAAGTAAAAGTTGGTTTTTATGAAAAAACCAACAAAATAGATAAACTTTAATTATTTAATTAATTTGATTAGAAAAAGGAAAGATGAAAATCAAATTGTTAGTCTCAAAAATGAAGAGAACTTTCCACCAATGAAGAGGAAATTAGAGCAATAATTAGGAGTTACTTTGCCCAACTTTACACCAATAAGTTTGATAACTTAAGTGAAATAGAGGAATATCTACAAAAATATAGATTGCCCAGATTAACAGAAAAGGTAATACATTACTTAAATAGTCCCATTTTAGAAAAAGAAATAAAACAAACTATTAAAAACTCCCTAAGAAAAAAATCCCAGAACCAGATGGATTTACATGTGAATTGTACCAAACATTTAAAGAACAAGTAACTTCAGTACTATATAAACTATTTGAAAAAATAGGGAATGAAGGATTTCAACCAAATTCCTTTTATGACACAGACATGGTACTGATACCTAAACCAGGTAGGAGGAAAACAGAGAAAGAAAATTATCGACCAATCTCCCTAATGAATATTGATGTAAAAATCTTAAATAAAATATTAGCAAAAAGATTACAGAAAATCATCCCCCATCATACACCATGACCAAGCAGGATTTATACTAGGAATGCAGGACTGGTTCAATATTAGAAAAACTATTAGCATAATTGACTATATCAATAACCAAATTAACAAAAACTCTATGATTATCTCAATAGATGCAGAAAAAGCATTTGATAAAATCCAACACCCATTCCTAATAAAAATACTAGAGAGTATAGGAATAAATGGACTTTTCCTCAAAATAGTCAGTAGCATCTATTTAAAACCAACAGTAAGCATCATATATAATAGGGATAAAATGGAACCATTCCCAATAATATCAGGGATGAAACAAAGTTGCCCACTATCACCATTATTGTTTAATATTGAATAGAAATGTAGTGTTCTTATTGGTTTTCTGGAGTTCTCTGGGGCAGCCTTCTGTATGTAATGGAAAGATGAGATGAAGAACTTACAGGGATGTGTGAATGCTTTTTCATTATTTTATTTTCATTATTTCTGTAAACATATTTACTTAGCCTAAACTGGTGGCATTTATCAATGTTTGACATTATTTAGCCTATTAATTTAAACACTGTCAGTTTAGTTATCTGCTGATTTGTGGTTTCCTAAAAAGCAGGTAATTTCAGGGAAACTCAAACATTCCATTCCCATCTTTTTGGCAGCAATATTCGATTAGGAGGCCCCATACTTCTTAATGCTTTCTTATTTGTGGTGTACTCTCTTGTAACAAAAACCTATAAAAACAGTGTATATCCACTGAGTCTTGGGCCCTCCTACTGTGAGTCCCTTTGTCTCTCATGGCCAGCCTGCCCTGCCTCTCATGAGTTGCCATAATAAACAACCTTTTCTGCTTTCTACTTTGAGTGAATTGAGTAGTCATTTTGGGCAGGGGTCTTTTGCATCCCACACACTTCTTTTCAGCAGAGTAATCACCATAAGAATAGCCAGGTGTTAAAGTCCAAATTCTTTATTTTCTCCTTCAAAGTCTTGTCTCCTTGCCTGGGGCTTTGGCTAGATTTCTGGAGATCCTTCAGATGGGCCTTAATCTCAGTGGAGAAATGCAGGAGGCCAGCCACCACAGTGGTGTGAGATGGAATGGAATGAATGTCTTTCCTTGGTTCTGAGAGCTTGAGCTCCCACCTCCAGTCCTCTGTCTTCTCCGAGTCTCACTCTGGCTGAATTTGTCCCACTTCATATGCTTTGGCAATAAGAGAAGAAAAAGAAATTAAAGGAATTAGAGGAGGTAATGAGGAACCAAATTATCACTCTATGCAAATGATATGATGATTTACTTAGAGAACCCTAGAGAATCAATTAAAAAATCATTAGAGGTAATCCACAACTTTAGCAAAGTTGCAGGATACAAAATAAATCCACATAAATCATCAGTATTTTTATACATCACTAACAAAATCCAACAGCAAGAGATACAAAGAGAAATTCCATTTAAAATAACCATCGATAGGATAAAATATTTGAGAATCTATCTCCCAAAGGAGAGTCAGGAACTATATGAGCAAAACTAAAAAACACTTTCCACACAAATAAAGTCAAATCTAAGCAATTGAAAAAATATCAAGTGCTCTTGGATAGGTCGAGAAAATATAATAAAGATGACAATACTACCTAAACTAATCTATTTATTTAGCGCTATACCAATCAAACTCCCAAGAAACTATTTTGCTGACCTAGAAAAAGTAACAACAAAATTCATCTGCAAGAACAAAAGGTCAAGAATTTCAAGGGAATTAATGGGAAAAAAAAAAAAGCAAATAAAGGTGGCCTAGCTGTACCAGATCTAAAACTATACTATAAAGCAGCGGTCATCAAAACCATTTGGTTCTGGCTAAGAAATAGAGCAGTTGATCAGTGGAATGGGTTAGGGTTAGATTTACAAGATAAAATAGTCAATGACTCTTGTAATCTAGTGTTTGAGAAATCCAAAGATCCCAGCTTTTGGAATAAGAATTCACCATTTGACAAAAACTGCTGAGAAAATTGGCAACTACTATGGCAGAAACTAGGCATTGGCGTGTACCTAACACCATATACCAAGATATGATCTAGACATAAAGAACGATATTATAAACAAATTAGAAGAACATAGAATTGTTTACCTCTCAGATCTGTGGAAAAGGAAAGAATTTGTGACCAAAGAAGAACTAGCGATCATTACTGATCACAAAATAGATAATTTTGATTATATGAAGTTAAAAAGCTTTTGTACAAACAAGACTAATGCAGACAAGAATAGAAGGGAAGCAACAAACTGGGAAAACATTTTTACATTCAAAGGTTCTGATACAGAGATATATAATATATAGATAAAATATATAGAGAATTGATTCAAATTTATAATAGTTCAAGCCACTTTCCAATTGATAAGTGGTCAAAGGATATGAACAGATAATTTTCAGATGAAGAAATTGAAACTATTTCTAATCATATAAAAAGTGCTCTAAATTACTGTTGATCAAAGAAATGCAAATTAAGACAACTCTGAGATACCACTCAAATTAGTATCTCTCTCAGAGATTGTCTAGTCTCTCAGATTGTCTAAAATGACAGGAAAAGATAATGGCAAATGTTGGAGGGGATGTAGGAAAATTGGGACACTGGATACATTGTTGGTGGAACTGTGAACTGATCCAACCATTCTGGAGAGCAGTTTGGGACTAAGCTCAAAAAATTATCAAACTGTGCATATCCTTGGACCTAGCAGTATTACTACTGAGCTCATATCCCAAAGAGATCTTAAAGGAGGGAAAGGGACTGGTATATGAAAGAATATTTGTGGCAGCCCTCTTTGTAGTGGCCAAAAACTGGAAACTGAACAAATGCCCATCAATGGAGAATGGCAGGTAAATTGTAATATAAGAATGCTATTAAATATTATTGTTCTATAAGAAATGATCAGGAGTATGATTTTAGAGGGGCCAGAGAGACTTACATGAACGGATGCTGAGTGAAATGAGCAGAACCAGGAGATCATTGTACATGGCAACAATAAGTCTATACAACGATCAATTCTAATGGACATGGCTCTCTTCAACAGTGAGAGGATTCAGACTAGTTCCAATGGTCTTGTGATGAAGAGAGCCATCTACACCCAGAGAGAGGCCTGTGGGAACAGAGAGTGGATCACAAAATAGCATTCTCACTCTCTCTGTTGTTATTTTCTTGCATTTTGTTTTCTTTCTGTTTTTTTTTTCTTCCTTCTTGATCTGATTTTTCTCGTGCAGCAAGATAACTGTATAAATATGTATACACATATTGGATTTAACATATATTTTAACATATTTAACATGTATTGGACTACCTGCAATCTGGGGGAGAGGGTGGGGAGAAGGAGGGGAAAATTTGAAACAAAAGGTTTTGCAAGGGTCAATGTTGAAAAATTACCTGTGCATATGTTTTGTAAATAAAAAAGCTTAAAAAAAAAAAAAAGATGAAAAGAATGAATTCAGAAACCTGAGAAGACCTATATGAACAGATACAAGATGAAAGTGAGTAGAACCAAGAGTACAATCTTCACAGTATTAGTAATATTGTAAGGATAATCAATTGTGAAAAACTCTGATCAATACAATGATCTATCACAATTCCAAAGGATTAATGATATAAAATTCTATCCATCTCCAGATGAGTAAATAGGACTGATGATGGATTCAAGAGTTCATCTTAAAGTATATTTTTCTTTTATCTTTTTTTTTTTTTGCTTTGTAAATTCAGAACATGGTTAATTCAGAAATGCTTTGCATGATTATAAATGTATAATGAATATTGTAATTCTTGCCTTTTCAATGGATGGGAGGGAGTATATGGAGAAATAGAATGTGGAACTGAAAATAAAAAGAAAATTAAAAAAATATGAGTCCCTATAATATTACTATTATTGCTATTATGCTAAATATTTAATTTTAAATTCTACATGTATCATAAATGTAAATGATTGTCTAAATAAAAATGCCTAAATAGGATGTTGATCTAGAATGGTGAGTAAGGAAGTAAATTTCCTTTTAACAGGGTTATTCCTAGAATCCTGAGAAAATTTTGTAGTGTTGGGATTTCTCTGGAATTCTAGATCTGCCAATGTGAAAGCAGGTGGGACTGAGTGAATCAATGAAGTGTCTGCACCCTCCTTATAAGTATAATAGTGATTATCCTGGTTCTGTTACTTGAAGACCAGATCCTCTAGTAACCTTAAGGGGATTTGAGGGCATCTAGTGTTTTTGCCATTGGATGAAGCTACCATCAATGATGTTTCTCTCAATTTTAGGGGTTCCCCCACCCTCCATTTCCATTTCACCACTTAACAATTAGATTAACTTTCACAAAGGAATATTCCTTTCAAAGGTCAACAAATATACAATCATCCTTCCCCCACCTCAAACAAGCAGGGACATAATCTCCCCTTCCACACTTCAGTCTCTGGAGAAGAGAAGAGAATTAGGTTCAGAGCTTAACTCAGTTCCTGTGTAGCATAGATCTACTTCTGGGCTTATGTGCCAGCACCCTGACATCTCAAGGCCTCCTGGCTGGGCCAGCAGCAATGAACAGCTTGGAGTCTTTCATCCAAGGTTGTCATGGCTCAATCATGGTCAGTGACTTTACTGCCCATCCTTAGAACTGAAAAGAGCAGCAAAACAGACCAAATCCCAAGGCAATTTATCTAGCAGCCAGGGCCTAAAAGGAGGTGTGGAGGGGAAGCTCTCTGTGGCTTATAGACCTTCCAACCTTTCTTGGGCACTCCTGCAAAGAAAGAATGTCTCAGTTTAGTAGGTTTAAAGCCACAGCCTGGGCTCCTTACACAAGAAAGGAAATGAGACTGTGAGCCCCATGCAGGGGAGATCACAGAAGGTCTTCTCCTGGAAGCTGGGCTCTGATACCTCCCCCTTGGGTGTCTCCACATTCAGTGATTGTGGCAAGCACAAAGCATGGTATTGTGTTAGGTATTGATGTGAAACTAAAGCCAGGAAAGCCTGAGGTCAATCCTGCCTAGGACACTTACTAGCCAGGTGACCCTGGACAAGACTCCTACTCTTATAATTCTCATTTGTAAAGTGGAGATAAAAAATAACACCCTCTTCATAGGGCTATTGGAAAAACCAAATAAGATGACATGAAAAGTGCTTTGCAAACTTTAGCATCATAGAAATGCCAGTTATTATAATGATTTACCAAATATTTCCCCAATCTCTTTGACAAGATTCTCATTTCTCTTAAAGTGTAGATCTGTATCCCAGAATGAGAGTCTGTTATGGATATTTTATAGAGGAATTATGGGAGGTCAGAAACAAAACTAGCACAAAATAAGATAATAAAATTTGCCACTAAATTATGGTCCTGCCTCCAAGAAAGCATGAAGCCTCCCTGAAACACAGCCCTGGGATTGCAGGAAGATGCAGATGATTCTTGGTTGGCTAAGAGAGACTTGGGAGGAAAGAATAGAGAGATGGAGCAAAAAAAAAAAGGGGGGGGCGCTAACTTTGAGTATTGGATAGGCGACTTCCTGAGGCTGTACCCTTCTGAGGAGAATTAAACATGTCTGACTACTGTTGGTGGTTTCATAGCTGGAGGCTCCCTGGGGTTGAGTTTGCTGAGTTGCTGAACCTCCTTGACACCTGGGAGATCTTCCAATTGCTCTTTAACTGCTTGACTTGATAATTATGTTGCCTTGATATCTGTGTAATAAGCATTTGGTGGGAAGGGGATAATCTGACTAAGGGGACAATCTGAAGTTGCATGGTACCCTTTATGTCTGTCCCCAGGAATTATTTCTCTCTCTCTCCCAAAGGACCCCAGAAAGTAGTTCCTATCCAGAACATCAAAAGAGAATCATGTACAAACATCCAATTTGGGTCAGATAGATTTCATTCTAGGCAAGTACCCCTCTCTGAGAAAAAGGAACAGAAAAAGTAGGTTTCTCTATTACTGTTATCTTCCTACTCAAACTAAAACATTTCTCCGTTTTCTCAAAAATAGCACCTGCCTCAAAGTATTATTGTAAAGATCAAATGAGAGTATTTGTAAAGCTTTTCAGTTCTTAAATTGTTTTATAACTGCTAGTAGTTCATAGAAACCCAGATCTGATTAAAAATTCATTAGATTGAACCAAATCATTCTTGTTATACTCAATTGATGAAACCAAGAAGGAATGGTAATATGCATTAATAAAGCTTATTTTTAATGCTTATTACTTTTACCTTTTAAAGCTGTTAAGTGCCAACCTGGAAAAATACTAAACTCAATCTAGATTACCTTTGATTTCTAAAATAGTTAGAACTAATCCTTTCCTTATTCTTGTGATAATTATAAGGGTAATGGTAGGATTCATTCCTTGATCTTGGAAACTTTAAATGCAGATTTAAATTATAACATTTTAAGGACTAAAAGACTTCAATGATCTGAAAAGGTGATATTCCTTTATTTGTATCCCAGCCATCTGGCACGTGCTCTTGATGTTGTTGTTCAGTTGTATCCAATTCCTCACGTCCCCATCTGAATTTTCCTTGGGGCAATACTGAAATAATTTGCAATTCCTCCGGTTCATTTTACATCTGAGGAAACTGAGGCAGACTTAAGTAATTTGATCAGAATCACACAGCTGGGGGGATGAATCCAATAAGGTCTCTAATGACTTCATCACCCAGTTGCTCATTTGGCACATAATGAGAGCTTAAAAATGGTGGTCATTCCCAAGTTGTTCTGTGACCTTTAGTCCTTCCGCCTCTCCTTGTTCTTCCTGGTTCGTCATTCCTCTCTGGTTTCATTCATCCCTAACACCGCCCTTGCTTTGACTATCGTCAGTCAGTTGAACAATAAGTAATAATTTCGTGGATTTGTAACCGGGAGCGGTTCCTTACAATAAGTTATCGTGAACATCATGTAGCCTTCGTCCACTAGGCACTAACGATGGAAACACAAAAACAATTGAGTATCTCAGGCAATTTACAATCTAGTGGGGAGTCGAACCCACATAAATCTGTATATGCAAGTTACTTCCACAGTATTGTTTAAGGATATAAAATATTCCGTATACCATCAAAAGTTGTGTGTGAGCCACTATTACTGTTATGGTTGGTTATGGTGTGATGCTTAGGAGAGTAGTAGTAGTAATAATAAATAATAATAATAATAATAATAATAATAATAATAATAATAATAATAATAATAAACAACTTCTTCCCAAACGCGGAAATCCAAACCAAGAGCAACACACACCAGTTGCTCCCGCCTTTGCAACAGGTTAGAAGCCGGGATTGCAGCAGTTCGGACTGCCGGCGTTTCCCCTCGGGAACATCAATGCGCCTCCTACCCGAGGAGCGGCAAACAGTCCGGTACAAACACGGACCTAAGAAGGCAGGTCTTGGCAGATCACATTTATTTTAAAAAGTTTACATTACTGGGGGAAAAAAAAAAGTAAACTCGCTTTTACTCTTTTAAGCTAATGAACACCTGCAGCGAGTTATTTAACGCTGCTCGGAGCCTCAGTGTTTTGTGAAAGATTTGTTTTTTGACCTAAAGGGGTCCGTGCGGATTATGCCCGCATCCCGGCCGGATTAGGGAATGCAGCGCTGCGTCTTTAAGGGGAGGGGGGACGGGGGCAGCCCTGCACAGGATGCCCAGGGAGAACAAGATGTCTGCGCGGCTGGATCCCCTGGAGAAACCCGGGGCGCTAGCGTTCCATCGCGCCGGGTCCTGCCAGCTTCGCGCCAGAAAGAGCGAGCAGCCTGCGAGTGGCCAGGTGGGTCCTTCCAGAACCCAGAAATGGGTTGCAAAGCTGGAGGGGGTTAGCGGTTCGTTGGGGGCTTTTCTTGTTGCTTGCCATTGTTGTTGTTCCTCGAAGGCAAGAAGTTTCCCCCCTCCCTACTCCGCCCCCATTTGTACCCCTACTACCTTTCTCCTTGCCTGCGCTTAAGATAAATATCTGTTGAATTGAAGAGTTACTGGGGTTGTTTGCTGGGGGTAGGAGGGGAAATCTAAGACATTTGTAAATCCTGCCCCTGGATTTGTCCCCGGAACTGTTGCATTTCGGGCTTGGTGGTAAATAGGCGTTTAATGAATATTAAATTGTACTGTTGTTGCTGTTGAAACTCCGAGGTGTTTACTTGTTCTACCCCTGGATTTGTTCTTCCCTTTTGCTCCGAGTTAGTTATAGCTTTCCCAAGATTGAATGTACCGGTGCCTGGCGTGTAATAAATCTTTATTGAATTGTCGCTATAGTTCTTGTGGTGGTTGTTTGTTGGGGGAAGGAGATACGGAGGGAAATCAGGGACGTGTGCAAGCCCAGTTGTGGATTTGTTCTTTCCTTTTGTTCCTACATAGTCTTAGGTTTTCTAACTTAGAATATACGCTCCCGGAAGGCGGGTAACTTGGCGTTTCGGACTCGGTTTCCCTGGCCCAGGGCTGTTGTGTAGTAAGCACTCAAAACATGTTTATTAAGTTGAATTATTGCTGTGCTCTTGCGATTTTTGTTACTCTTTACTGGGGGTTGGCGGGAAATTTTCAAAGTCATATTTTCAAAGTTAGTTCCTGGATTTTGCCCTGAGTTAGTCTTAGCTTTCGGCGATGGAAAGTAGTCTCCCCCGACCGTGGGGGACTTGGTACAAAGTTGGCGCTTCCTCGTTGCCTGTTGTAAAACTTAGGTAGCCCGACCACTTCCCTACTGGATTCCTGGGGATCTCTGAACACGGGGAAGGGTAACGTGGTCTAGAAGCTCGGGCTAGGCCCGCAGCCCCACGGGAGAGATGAATGGCCTTGGCCTGGGGCCAATCCCAGGAAAGTGAAAGTAAGTGCGCGCTGTCCCCGGAGAGGCAGTAACTGATGAGAGCCACAGTTCTCTGGTCTGGGAAGGTGCTCCAACTTCTGTCCGAGCAGAGAATCGAAGAGCTCTGGGGGGTCTGCCTGCTGGCCTCGGATTGCCCAGTACTCTTGTCACTTACCACGGGACGGGACGGGACTTCCTTGCCTCCGTGAATCTCGGGGTGCCCTAGCATCAGCCATTAATTAATAACACATTTTACTTTTCGGTGGTGGAGGGGAATGGAGCCCAGAGCCTCGCAGGCTTCTCTAGTCCAAGTTCTTCCTTTTGTAAATGTGAAACTAAGGCCCAAGGTGGAAGTGAGTTGTTCATATTCACACTGAGTAAAAACATCAGAGGTGAGATTTGAAACCAGATTCTTGAATTGCAAAACATTGCCTTCAATTGAATAGTTTCCTTAGCTTTTGCTAATTTTTTTTTCTTTTAAAAAATGATAGAAATGAGTTTCTCACCACTTATAGTTCCCCTGCCCATGACTTGTAAGCTTCCAAATTTGTTACCATTTCACTTAATCTTAGTGTTAAAAATATCCATTTTTGCTCTTCAATTCAGATGGTAGGGATAGCCTTTTACACCCCCTTTAAAAAAATAATTCAAATGATTGGGGTCCTCAAACTACGCCAGATGTGGCAGCTGAGGATGTTTATTCCCCTCACCCAGGGCTATGAAATTTCTTTATTTAAAGGCCACAAAACAAAGTTTTTGTTTTTACTATAGTCTGGCCTTGCAACAGTTTGAGGACCTCTGGTAGCCTTTTGCTCTTTAATTGTGACTGAGAAATCTTAACAGCTTATTGATACCACCTTGAAATACTCCACATGTTCCTTGATACTAAATCATTTTGGCCTGTACTGTGAATGGAACCCCAATTCAGGACATACGGTATTAGAATGTTTTCCTCCCTTTCATATCTGAAGTGTAATTACTTTGCACTACTTGAGTTAGTATTAGTAATTGATGTGGCAGAAATCTTTTTAGTAAATGGGTCTGGCTCCTCAAAAAAAAAAAATCAAGACATCAAAGAAATTTCCCATTTGTTGTGCCGCCTTTATGAAAATTTCTTATTGAACAAGGAGCCTTGGTTTGGTCTTTTATATGAGATTAAATAAATCCATCATGCTAGACTGGAAGTTTTGCTCTTCTGAGGGTTGAGAGGTCTTTTCTTCACTCCTTTCAGTTCCAGCTTTCTGTATTGCTGTATTGCTCTCATCATTATGACTAACAACACAATTCTATTTAATATCAGTTAGTTTTTACAGGGGGACATTTACTTCTAGGATATAACAAGAATAAATACACATTGTTCTCTTCAACAAATTAGTGTTCTTCCCTGCACCACTCAAAATTTAATTCTTACAACAGCTCCCCTGTTGTCTTAGCTACCATAGGCCCCAAACCCTAACTGTCACTCCCAAAGGTTGCTTCTTCCTTCTTGGGGCATTGATGTAAAACCTGGCTTGTATTCTGATTCTCAGAAACCTGTGGATCACTCTTTCAATTTTTGGAAACTCCTAATGTCAGAGACTCCATTCATTTCACACATAATAGAAAGAACAAAAAATAAAAGCCAAAAACCAACATCTGTTTTTTAGGGCCATCATGGCTTTATAGCATGGTCTCTTAGATGACACAGGGAGGCAAGGAGTCATTAAATGAATGAAAAAGAAGCATCCAGTGCTGAACCAGACCTGTTTGATGTGCACTTATGTCTATGCAGCCAGTTGAAAAGTCTCTTCTCAATCATGTGGTTTAGCCAGTCAAGAACATTTACAGAATGTCTGAATTATCCACAATCTTTGCAGCATTTAGAATCATCATGATTCTCTTAGAAGCCAGCTCTGAATTGATAGCTGCAGAAAGACAGTTGACTAAAAAATAAATCAGTCCCAAGGTTTTTCCTCATCTGAAAATAAGCTCTTTTTGAAGGTGAGGAATGGGTTTTGCTTTTCTTGTGCCTACCACAATGTTTGGCACAGAAATGTTTGCTGATTTAATGTTTGCTCATTGATTGACCATAGTGTTGGTATGGGACAGGCTTCAGTCTTCGGTGGTTCCATTTGGCTTAATTGCAGCTAAGAACAGCGATAGTTTAAAATATGGAAGAAAGTCAGAAAATATTTTATAAAGATGAATTTAAAACAAAAATAAAAAAATAAATTTTGCCATTTTCACTCATTTCAGCGTATTATAATACCTCAGACTTTGAAACATAGAAACAGAGTAAGGAAATAGAATGAACCTGATTAACATTATTTTGGTTCTCACGCAGTCTAGGTCTCTTATAGTTTGCTTAGTAAGCTCTCTGTTTAACAAGATATATATGAAGAAGCACATAATACTATTTATCCTGCTTCAACAAATATTTCTTTGATGCAGTTAATTTTCTGAACTACATATGATTTATCTCTTTAAAGCTTAGAATTTTTCTTAGAACGAAGGCATTAGGGCTTTTTTATTTTTGTTTTTTCATATTCCCATATTCTTGTACCTTGCTAGTGTAGCCAGAGTATTTTCTTTGATTTTGTTGCATAAATAAGCTGTTGTATAAAATCTAACTGCACTCATATACATTTATTTGCTCTGTGTTCATCCCTCTTGCTTGTAAGTTATAAATCTGTTGACTTGAGTGACTTGGAGTTGTTTTTAATTTCCATAGTATTCCACAGTATTACAGAAAGTAGAAATGAGCATTATTGTTTACTCATCAGTGCAGTCAGTGAATTTGGTTTCGTTACTAAAGACATCCATGCTTTTCTAATGATACATGTAATCTTTATTTGTTGGGTTTTGCTGCCAGAAATGTGACTGGCTCCACATCTCTCCATGCGTTCAGACAGGCATAAAATAACACAGGCTGGTGAGCAAGTATGGTGTTTCTTCTGCCCATGACTCTCAATCTTCTGTGACCTTATATTTTATTGTAATACTTGCTGACTTGACATACTTAAATGCTATTCACTGAAATATTAGAATTTCCAGAACATTTAGATGGTTTATGAGTCAATGGAATAGAATATTTTGAATATGGTTACCATACCTGTGTAAGATGCAGCAATGAATTACTGTTTTTTGCTTGGAAGATAAAGCAAATCCTTGCCATTTGGAAAAGATGCACCATTTTAGCAATATATTTTGTGAATAAAATAGAAACCTCACTTTTAAAAATGGCAGTCACTTTCTTTCCTTTGGCTGCCATCTTAGAAATGAGGTTTCCATTTTATTTCCAGCAGAATATGTACAAAAGTCACAAGAGAGCACACCTATCATATTCTCTAAGATGACAGGTAAAGATCATGATAAATGTTGGTGGGGATGTGGGAAAACTGGGACACTGATACATTCTTGGTGGAGTTGTGAACTGATCCAGTTATTCTAGAATCTAGCGAGTAATTTGGAACTTTGCCTAAAGTGCTGTAAAACTGCATATGCTTTGAACCAGCAGTGCCAATACTACTCTTTTGGGTCTGTTTCCCAAAGAGACAACACAAGGGGAAAAAGTAAAAAGTAGCTGTTCTTTTTGTGGTGGCAAGGAATTGGAAATTCAGGGGATGCCTCTCAATTGGGGAATGGCTGAATAAGTCATGATATGTGAATGTATTGGATGTTATTGTTCTATAAGAAATAATGAACAGGCTGATTTCAGAAAGGCCTGGAAAAATTTACATGAACTAATGCTGAGTGAAGTAAGAAGAGTCAGGAGAACATTGTATAGAGTAAAAACAAGGTTATGTGGTGATCAGCTGTGATGAACTTAGCTCTTTTTAGCAATACAGTGATCCAGAACAATACCGATAGATTTGGGAAGGAAAATGTCTTTCACATACAGACTGAATATGGATTGAAATATAGTATTTTCACCTTATTTTTTTTGTTGTTGTTTGTATTTTTTCTCATGATTTTTCCCTTTTGTTCTGATTTTTCTTTTACAACGTGACTAATAAAGAAATATGTCTGAAATGATTGTACATGTAAAATCTATATCAGATTGCTTGCTGATTTGAAGAGGGAGGAAGAAAAAATTGGAACTTAAAATCTTACAAAAGTGAATGTTGAAAATCATCTTTACATATAATTGAAAAAATAAAATAATATTGAAATTTGAAAGAAAAAATCATGAGAGAATATGGAATACTTAACTACTTAGTGATGCAGTGGATGGGAGGGCCTCCCATTACAAGAGCCACATGGTCAAATTCGGTAATTACCTTTCCTTGTATGACACAATACAATACCCCTTTGATGTGGTTAAATGATGCAGGATGCTATTCATTGACTGTGTAACCTGAATCCTGCCTTCCTGTATAGCTATATAAGGATATAATATTTCCCCCAAAAGTTGAAACTGCTGGTATCTTCTTTGTAAGTTCTAAGCCTTTTTTCCTTAGTCTTGCTCTCCAGCTCTTTAGATACCTAATTTGTGGACCTGCTAGTAGATAAGATTGTCCCAAGGACCTCATTCATCAAGGTGTCAGATGTGAGATGATTGGAACTTCTCTCACAGCAGTGGAACCAGCCATCACTCAGGACCACTGAGGTTCATCACAAGGTAAGAATGTGACCTAATTAGCCTCCTAGAGTTTTCCATGCTCTCTCCAAAGGGGAAGGAAGAATCATTTTTCTCAAATTAATCATATACAAGAAACCAATGAGATTGAGTGAATTTTAACTGAGTAGGACTGTGGGAGTAGAAATTATTTTTGTTGGCATAAAGCTTAATAAACTCTTTACATATCTGTTTTCTTTTCCCACTCTCTCCTGTTTTATTTACTCCTTTATTTACTCCCTATAGCAGGAAATTTTCTTTAATCAGGATTAGTTGACTAGTATTGTCTAACCACTTAGCAGTTGCACCTGCTACCCAAGGAATAATCAGGAAAAGTAGAAAAATCAAGGTTTAAATGTGTGAACCTGGTAGTTGAGTGGAATGGAACTTTTCTCCTGGCAGACACCAGGACTGTGGACCTGTCACTGAGCCTTGTATTTCTTTGATTTTTTCCTTCTCTGACACATTATTGTGACCACTCCTTTTCTTTCCCATTATTCCTGTCTGTCTAATCTTCCAAAATTAAGATTGGACCTGGGAATAGAATTTCTCATTGCTAGGTCTTTTGTAGTAGAGTCTCTGAGAAATGAGACTCCAATTCAGCCTGAAAGCTAGAATGAATCACAGGTATCCAATAAAATAATTTTAATCACAGTTCTTTCTTGCTGAAGTGATCAAGATCTTTCTTTATTCCCTACTGCTGGCTTGTCTCCTTAGCCTTTGACATATTTAAAATGGCTAAGATCCAAGTGGTAGTGACCAGATGAAGGTTCCTTTAATTATGACAAATCAACTTATCGTAGAAAGATGCTAGGAGATTCCCATCCTAAACTGATGAGTACTTGGTTCCTTTGGGCAAATCAAAGTGAGGGAGAAAGGCAGGAAAACACTGGTGTTAGCTTTAAGGATTCCTTTGAAAATTTCAAGACTAAAGCAAAGAGCTCAAAATTGAGTCAGGAAAAGATATAGCTCAAATCCGAACCCAATCTCATAGTCAAATAGAAGTTCAATTCTGAATGAACAGGATAGACCCAATCGTATTTTCCATTCCACTTAGTTCCAGTTTCTTTAGGAGGATCAGACACTATTGAAGACCTAATCCTATATAGGAAAATATAGATAATAACATTCTTGGTAGGTAGAGGCTTTCCACCGCAGGCTCAGTTACACAAATAAATTAAATTACAAGAGGCAAAGTTTAATTGTAACAAAAGATCTGGCTTGGGATGCGTAGATACACTAAGTAATTCATTCCCAATTATATACAGAGAATTTATATCAAATGAGTTGCCTTTAGTAAAACACGTTTCATTGCTAACCATATTCAAATAGGATAGATATTACACAAATATTGCTCTCCCTTAAGATAATTGATTGCAATGAAATTCTCATCCTTAAAAAAAAAACAGAAGAGGTTCTGACTTCAATCTCACAAATGAATAGATTCACATTTTTTGTTTCACAAAATGTGCAATTATGTGAAATAAGGAGATATTTCAGGGACTTAATCTTGTACATGTATATAATTGTTAGCAGGCAGATGACCAACTCAAGTTCTAATTTATTTACTTGTTTGAATATGTATGTCCTTCATATTTGAAGAGGACCAAAATGACATTATTACATCAGAGTCAGCATACAGTGTATCCATATGTGGCTGCTCAGAGCAGTATGAGCTCTGAAGGCCCTACCACAGGCGAGGCATAAATAATCCACATGATCATTTGGGATGGACAAAAGGAAGTGACACTGTCGGGAAACTGAGTTAAGAGGGTCCTACTTTTGACTGAGCCAAGATTGTTCCCTTGGTTTTTTTTTTTTTTTAGATACAGACATCCATGAGCCATTTGTAGCATTTCTCTCAAATGGTGGATTGCTCACTTCAGATAATTGCACCTGAATTCAAAATTTAGAAGAATATCTATTTATAGATTTTACCTTGATAAATTTTACCTATTGGTTTTATTAATCATATTTAGGATGGAAACAGTAATAATTATTCTTATGGTTTTGCAATAAGCAATAAAAGTTTGCCAGGACCCTGTCTCTTTGTCTCTCTCTCTTTTGTCTGTCAGACAACTCTCAGGCCAGGCTAGGTATTATATGGAAACAGAACTAAGAAGGTATAGTGTCAGGGAGGACTTTGAGCTTCTTTTTCTGTTAACGTTAACAGTGGAGTAATAGGTCACTTTCTCACACATGTTACGCTCCCATGGTTGAGAGAATCTCCTTAATCTTTGCTCAGCTTCCTCCTCCTTTACCAATTCTGCCTTTCCTCTTCTCTTCAAACTCAACCCTCTCTTGATCCTTCCTCTTAATTCTGCCACCTCCTTCCTCCATGTCATCCCCAGCACTCTACCCCACTCTTGTCCTGCTAATTCTTGAAACTTAGAATCTCCAAACATAGAGCAAAGATCATGGAAATGAGGTTGGGACACCTTAAAATAATCTTTACCTTCCTTGTAAATGGATTTTAAGAACTATTTACAGTTATCTCTTCTATATCATGGGGGCTAGAGATGCAGCACTCCTGTGATCTGGAAAATTTATATAAACTTTTTGGCCTTCTCTTTGTACCAGAGAAGGTACTTATTATTGTATCAGAAGATAAAACTTTGATATATTATAAAATGCTGGAATTGATATTGTATAGTATCAATATTTTATATGTATATGTATCAAAGAAGATCTGAATTATTATGGTATCAGAAGATAAAATTTTGATATATTCCAAAATGCTGGAATTGATATTGTATAGTATCAACATTTTATATATATGTACCAGAGAAAGTCTGAATTATGTTATCATAAGATAAAATTTGAATATATTACAAAATGTTGATATTGATGTTGTATAATATCAACATTATATATATATATGTGTGTGTGTGTGTGTGTGTGTGTGTGTGTATATATATGTATACACACACACACACACACACACACACACATATATATATCAGAAAAAGTCTGAATTATTATGGTATCAAAAGATAAAATTTTGATATATTACAAAATGCTGATATTGCTATTGTAGAATATTAAATATATTAAAGAGGTTTGAGACTGATAAAAGTAGATTTATTGCAAATGATGTGACATTTTATGGAAACCTTTAGAAAATATATTGTGTTAGAAACAAACTCATTAATACCAGCCCCTTCTCATTTCTACCTTAGTGGAGAAGTCTCTCTGACCATTCTATAATGGTATGGGTTTCCAATTAGGGTCATTAATTCCACGTTCACTTAGTTGTTGGTTTTTTTGTTTGTTTGTTTGTTTGTTTTTAATGTCCAACAAGAGGCTAAAAAAAAGAAGAAACTGAAGAGGGTTGTTTTAGTTCTTCAATTAGAATTACTCCAGAAAAAACATGTAGTTAGATTTGAAACTCCTGTTCCTATGTAAAAAGGCCCCACAGACAGAGATAAGCATCCAAGATTATTCATTGGCAAAACAAATCCATAACAGCTCCAGAGCCAAAACAGCGAGGAAGGAGGAGGCTCCCCCAGGAGCACCCTTTCTTAAATCTCTCTGGTCCCAACGAAGCTGACAAATTTCCTAACTGTCTGTGATAGGACCAGGTTGGCCCTCAGTAGGACCCTGAAATCCCACAACTGGCACATAACTGGAATTGAGAACTGAGTTTTTTCCTACCTTCTTGACAATTAATCTAGAAGACATAAACTTGTCTTTATCCCAAGTTGTAGTATATGCCGTAGGGATAGGGGAAAAGTCCTATTTTCTACTCTATTATTGCCCCTTATCCCCAATTTGGATCCATTGGGTCCTTGACCCCAGCAGGTGGTTCCTTAATTGGTATAAATTCTGATACCCTAGTAATGAAGGGGGAACACCATCTCAGGCTTCAGAAAAGATTGGCTCTGCCTTGTGAGTACCTCATTATATGGTCAAAATAGCGTATAAGCCCAACAAACCTTTTCCAACTCTGTTCTCCAGTGTACCATCTTAAGGAATTCAGGGCAGAGAATCACATCTGTAATTGAATCAGTATTATCCAAAGTACAATTTTATCTTGCAAATACTCTTGGAACCCCCTTTCTGCAAGTTAGGAGGGAAAACTTGACCCAGAGGGAAAGGAAATTTACTCCTTTGCCCCAAACCCTTGAACCTTTAATACCTTTGTATTTTCTGATACTCCATTGTTCCTAACCTTGCCATTCACTATGTATGGGATCTCATCCTAAATCCTCCCCACCCTCAGAGATTCAATTCTCTTCTCCACAGTTGCTTGCTGACATTCCCCCAGATACACATCTCTCCCAAACCCTGTTTTCATCCTTTTCTTTGGTAAGTCCTTTAGGCATTCAAGGGTCCTAGAACTTTATTGCTTCCTATTCACTGGTCGCTTTTTATGAAGTCTTCAAAGCTTTCATACTCAGTGCAGACTGCAACTTGTAAGGGCTAACTGCCCTTAACTTGTGCTTGCCAATTGTCAAAAAACAGTTTAATCAATATCTGCCCAATTCCAGATGTGCTTTTGAAGTCCATCATGCTGTGAATCAGATGTAGGAGGAATTCCTCACCTTGGGAATCTCTTTCTCAAAGGCCCCTCATAACTGCTCTCCTTAAAGCCATCTACTCCCTTCCCAAATTGTGGTAATCCACTGCCCCCTATACACTGGATCCTGTGTACACCAAGCACTGCTGCTTGAACTCCTATAGAAACAAGTGATCTCACCTCATCCTCCCCTCCTTTTTGCTTTCCTCCTGCTTCCCTTGTCACTTAATGACATCATTTACTCTTTTTTTTATTGAAGATTTTTGTTTTCAAAACATATGCAAGGATAATTCTTCACCACTGACCTTTGCAAACAATCTTTTTTCCAATTTCCTCCCTCTTTCCCTCATTCTCCTAAATAGCAAATAATCCAATATATAAACGTGGTAAAAAATATACATCACTTATTCTTCATAGGCCTTATCTCACCTTGAAAAATGAAAGCCCCAGGCCTGCTTTATCAACTTGTCAAGGTTCATGGTGAAGCCAAATGGAAACCTCATTGTCTGCCAGTCCTGCTATTTTGGCTTATATTTGTGACCCATCAGATAGGCCATATATGTAAAAGTCAAATGGCATAGAATTGAGACTAATGGGGAAAAAATGGCATTGCTCAGAGTTTTCATCTCTTAAAGTTGTTGTATATTTTAAGAAAAAACCATGAAGGAAAAGGGCCAGAGATCTGTAGGAGCACGCTTTGAAGGCCTGATCTTCCTTTCTAAGGATTTTCATTCTGAGGACTCCTCATAGATTCCATTGAACTGTCACCCTCTCTAGGATTTAAATCTTGCTTGGTAATTGTTTGCATGTATAATAGAGAGATACAGTCCAGAGAGCATTCCATAACAGTGTAAAATATTACAGAATTAGTCCCTAAATCCAGCCTCCCAATATGGATTGAGTCATACCAGGGGAATCTACTTCACTTCTTAGTATCAGCTGGCAAAATCCCTTGGATTCTCCCTAAAATTTCTTTCTTCCATGTCATCCCCAAACCTCAGGGTATAGAGAAAGCTTCCTTAAGGCCCCTTTTTTGTCCTGTTTTTGTCGAGGCTCAATATTAATTGACCTGAAGTTATTATCCAACTTAGAAATGTCAATGTTCCCAAACAGGAAACTCAGTTTCTTCTTATGAGATAAATTTTGAGTATCTCATGTCAACTGGAATTCAGGCACCAGGAACAGGAGAATTCAGTGAATAGTTTAACACTGTCATAATAAAATGTTCCAAAAGACCTGTTGCAGTTTTATACTTTAGTAAGTTAAAACTGTATTAAGACATTGAGAATACTGTTTATTATATGATTATTGCATTAACTCAAGTACTATTTACTCTTTACAGGAGAACCAAAGCATCAAAGGCTGATCCAGACGACCTTCTCTGACACAGGATCCATCTCAGGACAAAGTATACATCAGGGTCCCCCAGTGGAAGGCTGACTTGTGTCTGAGGTGGGAAGGTCCATCCCCGGATGTGTTCATAGCACAAACTGCCCCAAAAGTTGAGGGGGATAGACCACCTCCTACCAAGCCACATCTGGCACTCACAACCCAGCAGGCAGGACATACTCCCTGAACTCTAAGTCCAAGGATTCCAGGCATCAAAAGCTCATCCTGCATGAAAATCAGCCTGCTACTTCTTGAATTTAAAAGGGATTCCATTAACCCGGCCTTTGTTCTGACAAGGGATACCTTGTCCTGAGTCATCTAAACTTCAGATATTTTATCTGCTGTCTTACTTTTCACACCTTTGGGCCTCCTAACCCTTCTGGTCCTGAAGCAACAGTTTACTCAGTGTTCTGGGGCAACTATGGTTTTGGTATTTGGTCTTTTGTTTGTCCTAGGTACTCTATTTTCTGGCCAAGTAGAGGCTAAAATCCAGCATTTTTCCAAATGTGAATCTATGCCATTTCTACTCCTTCTCATAAAGTACCCACTCAGCAATTTCAAAAATACAGTTAAAGATCTCCCTAAATGTCTTAACAAATCCCAAAGTTTTACTATCCCATTGAACACACTCTTTTCACCTACGTGTTCACAGTCCTCAATTTTCCTTGAAGGGCCGCGGATCATGTACCTATTCACTATCATTCTCAATCTAAATATGACATACCTACAAAATTTAGAAAATTGTCTCTTTACTTCACCTCTGTCTGAGCCCCCGTCAAATTGCATTTCTGTTCGTCATTATTGGACTCAATACTTGAAGAGTATATTAGCCTTCTTGATTACCCATTACCGCTCTAATTGCTCTAAATACCTTGTTATGAATGAAGTTCAACAGACAGCTAAAAGGCTACTTTGGGCCCAAATAACAAACACTAGAGCTGATGAATTAATCTTTCCCCCCATTTTTTAAAAAAACCAATGGAGAGAAAGGGTTCGAAGACTCCAGTGAAATCTTTTCTCTTCTGCTCCATACCCTGGCTCTCTTGGCTATCAGTAGAAGAGGTAGGCTATTTTACCAAACTGTGTGTGTGTGTGTGTGTGTGTATGTGTGTGTGTGTGTATATATATATATATATATATATATATATACACATACATACACACATACACACACACACACACACACATGTATTAGCAATCACTCCTTTACACTTGTGAAATAGCAAAGGTGAAGTAATTGTCTCCCACGATCCAAAAACAGACAGCCTGGTTCTCCAAGGTTGAACAATACAACCCATGGAATTTGTTCTCATGGCAAGGACTTAGGTTAGGTGATCTTCATCCCAGGGCATTTTTAAAGAAAAATTAGGTCTTTTGTAATAATTTAATACCTTATCACTAGATGCCAAGCTCTTCTCATGAATTTCTTATGGTTTTTCATTCTTTCCCCTTCTCCAAATGAGTCACAAAGGTTTCAGTCAAGTTCTCTATAGA
Organism: Antechinus flavipes; assembly: GCF_016432865.1. NCBI lineage: Eukaryota > Metazoa > Chordata > Mammalia > Dasyuromorphia > Dasyuridae > Antechinus > Antechinus flavipes. The sequence goes on from NC_067398.1 coordinate 158,062,234, forward strand.
CTCAAGATTAAATATTGATAGCCAGCCCTGGAAGACCTCTCTTTACAGTCCCCCACTCTATAACATTGCATCACTGACTGATCCACTCCAGCTAAATCTGATTGGGGTGAGGTAGGGGACTATGGAAGAAAAGATATACCATTTAGGAACATATTTTTGATTAAAATGGCAACCTTGTTCTTTCCTTTTGGACAAGCTTTCCAGCCAGTCATCTGTGAGATCCACAAGCCAGGTTGCAAGAATTTCTGGCCAGTCATTCATAAGATCTACAAGCCAGGCTTCAAGAACTAACATCTTGGTTAGTGAAGCACCAGACTGTTGATCCTCCCATTATGGGAGCTCAAAGTCAAGTCCAATAATCAGCTTTCCTCACTGGTCCATTTAATTTCCCCAGACTTCTATTTGTTGACTATTTAATTCAAACCCTATCTTATTGATAGTTATTAATCAAGTGCCATTTTCTGAGGAAGCTGAAACTCTCTCAAGTAGCCTTCTTAATATGCAATAATTTCTCTTTATTTTATCTCAGCTTTTTTGACCTCTTCCCTTGGTAAATGAGATTCTCCCAAATCTTTAATGTAAAAATTCTTCAATCATAGTTATCTTTGGAGAGGGTTGACAGAACAGGTAGGTGGGAAGAATGTAAGATGAAGAGATTGAGGATGACAAGGAATTTTAAATATTCAGGAAGACAGAAAATCCAGAATTCAGAGAAAAAAAAAAATTATACAAAGGGTAAAGGGCCTAAATGACATGAGATTGTAGGGAAGATAGACTTTTGCTTAGATGGTGGTATTGTTTGATTATTATTTTTTTACTTATAAATAACAGGGATTAGAGGAGCCATAGACTGAGAATTTGAGGGGACCAATCGAAGAGAAGAAGCATTATAAAGTAATTCACCCCAAGGTTCTGCTCTATCAGAATATAAGCTCCTTGAGAGCAAGGAATGATTTTTGCCTTTGTCCCCTTGTGCCTAGCTCAGTGTCTGGTATAGGGTAAGAGCTTAATAAATGCTTGCTGATTAATTGACTAGAATGTTTCCTCATCTCTTAGCTCACAACGGAAAAAAGGCTATATAACTTGTAGTTTGCTAGAAGGCCAGGAAATAAACATTTTATAAAATTGAATAAAAAGTACACTTTTATCTCCTTTCCCTTTGCACTTCTTTTGATATTAAAAAATTGTGATGAGGTAATGTTGAACACCTTATACTATGAACTACAAAAATAGATTAACTAATGAAGTGGAGTTCATTTGACAATGAACCTAAGTGAGATGAAGCTGGAGTCAGGAAGTCCAGCCTCAGCCTCTTACTACCTCTGTCATCCTGGACAAGTCACTTACCACTGTTTGCATTGATTTCCTTAGCTGTAAAATTCAATATAAAAGAAAATGGCATATCATTCTGATGTTTCTGCCCAAAATTTGGATGTGACTGAAATGACTAAACAGCAAAATGTCATCTTGATTCTCTCTTATAGTTTGCTGAGTAAGCTCACTATATAACAAGGTATATCTGAAGAAGCACTTAATGTTGTTTATCCTGCTTCAACAGTTTTTTCTTTGTTGCAGTTAGTTTTCTGAACCATATATCATTTTTCTCTTTCTAAAGCAAATATTTCTTAGAATGAGAAGTGGGGTTTTATTTTATTTCATTTTATTTTTGTATTTCATATATTGCTGTACTTTGCTAGTATAGCCAGTGAGATTTTTTTAAATTTTATTTTATCACATAAAAATAGCAGTATGGTAAAATTTAATGGAGTTCATACACTCACACTCTGGGTGCATCCTCCTTGTTTGCCAGTTAAAAATCTGTCAACTTGAGTGACTTTATCTTGGAGTTGTTTCTTTTGATTTCCACAATATAGAAAAATAGCAAGTGGAAATAATCATTATTGTATTCCCATCAGTGCAGTCAGTTGGACTCTGCTGGTATCACTATCTGTGCTTTTGTTGATGAACACAACCCATATTTGTAGGGGTTTTGCCACTAGAAATGTTGTGACTGGCTCCACATCTCTCCACAAACATCTCTGTACATGTTCCAAAAAGCATAAAATAACACAGTCTAGTGAGCGAGCGTGGAGTTTTTTTCAGCTTGTGACTCTCAATCTTCTGTAACCATATATTTTCTTTGCAATGCTTGCTGACTCGACACACTTAGATGCCATTCACTGAAATAATGGAATTTTCAGAACATTTAGATGGTTCATGGGACAATGGAATAGAATCTTTGAAATCAGACATATGGTTGCCATACTTTGTGAGATACAGGAGGGAGTTAGGGTCTTTGTTTAGGTATTAAAGCCATTAGTTCCTTGCCTAAGGCTTGTTAGGAAAGCCATTCCTCTCCATCCTCATGCCCTTTTAAAAAGTGTTTCTTCAAATAAATAACTATGAAAGGAAGCAGTTATTGGTTCAGTAGATGGAGTGCTGAATCTGGAGACAGAAAAACACATTCAAATTCAGACTCATTTTTTGTGAGCCTGGAAAGCCACTTTCTGCTGTTTGCCTCAGTTTCCACATCTGTAAAATGAGCTGTAAAAGGAGAAGGAAATAGCATACTCCAGTATTCCCAGATAAAAAAACTGGACATATTTGAAGAATCAAAACAACACACTGAATAATAGATGAATAGAAATATGCCCTAAGGAAACTAGATTTAGATGTAATCTATTTCAAATTGGTACATTGGTATATAATAATAATAATAATAATAATAATAATAATAATAAATGCCTTGTAAATATTCTCTCATTTGATTCTTATAACAACTCTGGCTCCTTTTTTCAGATAAGAAAACTGAGGCAGAAGTTAGGTGATTTGCCGAGGATCATACCACTAGTGTCTGGAGTTACAGCTGAAATCATGTTCTTTAAAGGCATTCAAAAGATTGCTGTAAAAATAAATCTCCCTGGTACTTATTTTAAAAGATTCAGTTTACCAACAGATGTTTTCCACTCAACTTTTCAAAAATAACTCTATTGCATAAAGGCATAATGCTAACTATAATTTGAAATGCTGTATACATTCATTTATTAAACTCCCATGTGCAATGTATTTGTGGAAACTATTTACAAATTTTCATTGACTCTGATTTGGAAAGTACCTCTTGGGTCCAGTCCAACCTGAGCAAGAACTAGCCCTAAAACATCATCCATAACAATGATTCTGCAATATTTGTTTGGAAAGCATCAGTCTACCACCTGAGATTACTCATACAGTCTGGGTAAACTCTAAATTATTCTCCTTAATGTGCCTCTTGGCAGTTTCTACCTATTGCTCCTAGTTTATACCCTTGGCACCAAAGTAAATCTAAACCTTCCAAATGAAGTATCACTTCAAGTAATTTTAATAGTGAGACTTTAGTTAATAAGCATTTATTAAGTACTGCCTGAGTGCCGGGTGTTGTGCTAAACTAAGTACTTGGGATAAAGAGAAAAGTAAGAGGCATCATAGAATAGTTTGAGAATATCCCTAACATCAATCAGTTTCACAGTTTTTAATCTACATTTTTATCAAATTTTCTTATATATTCATTTATCATTGAGAAGGTATAGCTAATGGAAGTTTTCCACATATAATGATTTTATCTAATTCTATAAAATAGCCCACGGGTGTTGCATTAATTCATAAATTAATTTAGGATTGCCATTTTTATTCTTACTTGTGTATCTATATCAACATATTTAATTAGGCCACTGTCCCTTTAGAGAAGAGAAGCTAGCAAATTAATGAACTGGGATTTCATTTACACTTCTTTTGTCAAAGATAATTATTTGTTTTAAGCAAGTTGGTCAGTCTTGATTAAGGCCATTAGTGTCCGTGATTAAATGAAATCATTTTTAATCTTTTTGCAAGTCAGTCTGATTTTCATAGTGTTTCATGGTTCACATCTGGAACCCAAACTCAGCTGAGACTTAGAAATGTTAATTCTATAACCAAGGTACAAAGTTTTTAAACTAACAGATAATTAGTCTTAATATTGTAAATTTAAACAAAATTATAGTTTATGAATGCCTCTTAATAAAGATAATAGCCGGATGCTTGGTTTTTGTCTAATACAAACAATACCACATATACACAGAACTTTAAAGTACAAATTACTTTACCATCACACTTAATGTAGATATAATATACCATCTTTCTGCATACTTTGTTGAGATTTTGCAATACCAATTTATTCTCAAGATTTCAAAGGATTCAGCCTGTCTTCAAGTCAAGAAGATCATCTTGAAAGAAGTGTGTGTGTGTTTGTGTGTTACCTTTTATAGATTAGAATAGAAATTGTGCCTGATTCTGAAATAAAAAGTAAAAAATTCTCTTTGAATGTACAGAAGTCTTTTTTATATCATTTATATTTCCCTATATTCACGTTCCCTGCCAGAGAGCCATCCCTCATAATAAAGAATAAAAAAGATTAAAAGAAAAAAGTCAGCAAAACTAGCTGAGATAATATTTAATGTTATATATTATGCTTCAGACTCATATTCCACCTCCCCACTTTCATAGATAGGGAGAATGTTCCTTTTCATCATTTCTTTGGAGCCAGTCTTGTCATTACTATTTTGTGTCCTGAACCCCTTAGATGCTGGTGAAACTTAACCTTTCTTTGTTTTTTGTATTCATAATTAAAGGAAAGGCTAAATTTCAGTTATAGGTTAGTGAAAATAAAGACAAGATTTTCCCCCCACAGACCCCTTAAAAATCCATCCGTGGATGCTAGGTTAAAAGCGCCCTTGCTTTGGAGAACTGCATTCTCCCTGCAGTGGAGGTCCAGAGATTCGATAACACCTATTCTTCATGGAGGACAGAGAAGGTAAGGCAGTTGTGTACCATGCTGCCTTCTACTGGTTATTGCCTCCGATAGTAAAAGAATGCCAGGAACATTTGCCTTCTTTTCATATGTGGAAAGGAATGAGCGATGCTTCCCTTGCAGACAGTAATGGATCTACATGTCCAATTAGAACAAACAGGCTTATTGGTAAGTGAGCCCCAAAGCTTCAAGTGGTATGAGTGGTGTGGAGCTTTCATGCTTTTCAGGTACTTGTTAGTGGAAATCTGTGGTTTATAAAATAGGAACTATTTCCAAGGAAATCAAAGATCTTCTAGCGATTGACCTTAGAAAGTTACCATCCCTTCTCCTTCCTCCATACCCTTCTTCCTAGAAATTACTTTTTGGTACTAAACTTGGAGATAAATCTGAGTTTATCTTCTTCCATTAATGTCTTTTTTTTTTAACACAATTGTTTTTATAAAATCCTCTTCAAAGACTTAAAAATGTAAATAGTATTTTAATTTTTCCAATTATATGTAAAATTTCTCAATATTTATTTTCATAAGGTTTTGAATTCAAAATTTTTCTCTCCCCATTAAGACAGCAATCTGATATACATGTGCAATCATATAAAATATATTTCCACATTAGTCATATTGTGAAAAAAAAAAACCAACAAAAGGGAAAAACTATCCCCCCAAAAAACAAAGAAATTAAAAATATTATGTTTTGTATTCAAACTCCATTTTTTCTGGAGTGGATAACATTTTCATCACGAGTCTTTTGGAATTGTATTGAATCACTGTATTGCTGAGAAGAGCTAAGTCACTTATAGTTGATCACATTGTGTTTCTGTTACTGTGTATATTTTCCTGGTTCTGCTCATTTCACTCAGCATTAGTTCATATGAATCTTTCAAGGTTTGCCTGTTCATCATTTCTTATAGGACAATTATATTCCATCACATTTATATACCATAAGTTATTCAGCCATTTCCCAACTGATGGGCATCCTTTCAATTTCCAATTCTTTGCTACCAGAAAAGGAGCTGCTATAAATATTTTTGTACATGTAGGTCCTTTTCCCTTTTTATGATCCTTCTATGATGTCTTAGAAAACAAGAGGAATGCTAGCTTTGTTACCCTAAGCAAGTAATTAATTTTGCCGGACACTAGGCAGATCTCTAAGACTGTACATTTCAGAGAAGGTACCATCTTGCATTGGTAATCTGAGTTTCCTTTTTGGGAGATTTTTTGTCAATGAAATCTCAGGACCAGTCTCTATTCTCATTCTTTTAATTATTTTTATTTTTATAGTTTCTGTGAAGGTGAGGGTCTTATCTCTCCTAACATAATGTAAGCTTATTAAGGGCAAGGACCTCTTTTATTAGTCTTTGTGTCTACCAATATTTCATGCTGTGCTTTGCCCTTAAATGCTTAGATGCTCAGCAGACAGTTTGTTGGAACAAACTTAGGTTCCTAATTCTAAGCCAATTGCTGCCCTCTGGTTTGCCAATATTTGTAGCTCAGAAGTAAAGAAAACTAGCATTGGCATCTCTAGCTTAGCCATTTTACAATTAGCATCTCTCTTCTGACCATCCAAGTATTTGCCACTATGACTGGGAGAAATGAAAAATAGCTCTCATAAAAATGGAATCTCTTATGCAAAATAAGAAAACACTTGCTCAAAGCAGCAGCTTTTGCTATCTTTAAACTCTAATATAAATGTATTGATTATTTCCTAAATAGTCTATATTATTTCTTCCCAACTCCCCTCCCCCCACATCCATATGTGTCATTGCATGAAAGTTTGGCCTGGGAATTCTAGGAATTAAAGTAATCAATTGGAATTCTAAGGAATGGGGGGAGGAGTAACAGTTCCTTAGAAGTTCCTTTGGCATTTAGTTAAGGAAGTCACTGAATTTAAAAGCTCCTTTTGTGGTGAGCTTTTTCTTCTCAAAACACAGCCAGGTGATAAAAGTTCAGATCTTTTATTATCTCCAATATAGCCCAGTTAGCTTAGAGGTCTATCTCTCTGCTTGGTTCCAAGAGCTCTCTCCGAATGTCGCCAAATCCAAAGGTCTGGTCCTTCAGCCTCTGCCTCTGCTTTCTTCAGCTTCCAGCCAGCTCCACTCTTCATGTCATTCCAGTGAAATCTCTCAAAGTGCTCTCTGTCTGCACCAGAGTGCTCCTCTCCAGTCCAGCTGAACTCTCTTCTGTGACCAGCCAGCCAAGTGGAAAATATATTCTCTCTTGCCTTGCCTTGGAGAGAGGGCTTCTGGCGTAATTCCGCTGAAATCTCCCAAACTGCTCTGTGTCTGTACCAGAGTGCTCTCCTCCAATCCAGCTGAACTCTCTTCTGCCACCACCCAGCCAAGTGGAAAATATTCTGGAATAGATCTCTCATCACTGGCCTTATATCTGACTCTTCTGAGAGAATGGGATTATGGGTTTTCTCCCATAGTGCTCTCTGGCCCAAAGAGTTTCAAGGGAGGTGTGAACTCACTAAGTTACAAAGTTTACTTTGTGAAGCTGGCATACTTGTGAACTCCAATGAGTAAAGGTGCAAACACAAGCATTGTACTAATTAGTTCTACTTAATACCTTGTTTCAGGTTCTGCCCAAAACATCTTCTTGTAAGATTAGATCAACTCTAATGAGTTAGCAGTTTGTAAAGATTCCAACATCTCCCCCTTTCTTTTGTTTTAATGCCTCCCTGATTTCTCAAGGAGGTGAGAACCCCACCTAAAAGGTGATCACGCCTTCCCTGACACCTCAGGAAGGAAGATGAAAACACCAAAGGAAATAGGAAATCAAATCAGATTAGTGGGTTTCTGATGGGGTACACATAAATCCATCAATATGGGCCAGAACTTTGAAACATGGTATACATAAATCCATCAATATGAGAGGCATTACACATAATTTACATAAGCACATAGCAATATAACACAGGCTAGTAGTAATGTAACAAATAACATGAATCAACCTGAAAATTTACAAATGTCCATAAGTCCTAGAAATAGTCCATAAGGAATCCATTGTCCATTAGTTCAGGATATTTCCTGGATAAGCAGCAGAGTCCAGGAAAAAAAAAAAAGAGTTCACTTTAACAGCTACTCATGGAGATGAACAATAAAAATAAGCCAGAAAGGGAATTTGTGGGTCCACTGCTTCAAGACCTGTCAACCAGAGCATCCTCGGCAGCCACAGCGGGTACACTCAATGATCCGCCCCACTTCTAATTTGCTTTTTGGAACCCTACATATACAGTTGGTTCCAAAATTGGTATCCCGAGTCTGAATGCAACGAAGGCAACACAGATTTTCATAACCTTGTTTCTTCCACTTGGCAATCAAATTCTTATCTGCATAACCTTCTTTAATGCAGTACTCATACAATTCTCTACTTATGGCTTTCCTCTTATAAAAAAGATCAAATATGTATCTCGTTTTCTGGTGATGAATCCTGAAAATTGGCCAGAGAGATTCTACTTTCCTCTTTCCTTCATGAGGTTCAGTTTCAGCTTCTCTCATCTTCTGATCCAATTCATCCAGCGTTGGTTCGATTAGCTCCCAACCATCTGGAGGAGCTTTCCTGCTTCTTTTCACTTTAGGCATTTTCGACTGCTCCCGACCACCACCAGTCAGGCTTCCGTTTTCCGCCCCACATTGGGCGCCAAAATGTTGGCTTTAAAATATTATAAAAGTTCTCTCTGGGTGCTTTCCCTGGAATCAGGATTTTGTCGGTCTCTGTTTGGGCGCCAAAATGTGGGAGTTCAAATGTTGGGATCTTGTTCTTCTTTAAAATATTATAAAAGTTCTCTCTGGGTGCCTTCCCTGGAATCAGGATTTTGTCGGTCCCTGTTCGGGCGCCAAAATGTGGTGAGCTTTTTCTTCTCAAAACACAGCCAGGTGATAAAAGTTCAGATCTTTTATTATTTCCAATATAGCCTGGTTAGTTTAGAGGCCTATCTCTCTGCTTGGTTCCAAGAGCTCCCTCTGAATGTCGCCAAATCCAAAGGTTTTGTCCTTCAGCCTCTGCCTCTGCTTTCTTCAGCCTCCAACCAGCACAGAGATGGAATGAATCTCTTGTCTCCTTCACTTGGGGCTCGGCTAGCTTTCTGGTGAGTCTTTCAGACCAGCTTGGTCTCAGTGGGGGAAGTGCAGGAGCCCAGCCACCAACTACAGTGGTGTGAGATGAAGATGAATCTGGTTGTCCACTGAACTCTCTACTCGTAGCTTCTTCCTCTGAAAACTCTTCTTCTGCCACTAGCCAGCCAAATGGAAAATATTCTCCCTTGCCTCAGAGAGAGGGCTTCTGGCGTAACTCCGCTGAAATCTCCCAAAGTGCTCTGTGTCTGCACCAGAGTGCTCCTCTCCAATCCAGCTGAACTCTCTTCTGAGACCAGCCAGCCAAGTGGAAAATATTCTGGAATAGATCTCTCATCACTGGCCTTATATCTGACTCTTCTGAGAGAGTGGGATTATGGGTTTTCTCCCATAGTGCTCTCTGGCCCAAAGAGCTTCAAGGGAGGTGTGAACTCACTAAGTTACAAAGTTTACTTTGTGAAGCTGGCATACTTGTGAACTCCAATGAGTAAAGGTGCAAACACAAGCATTGTACTAATCAGTTCTACTTAGTACCTTGTTTCAGGTTCTGCCCAAAACATCTTCTTGTAAGATTAGATCAACTCTAATGAGTTAGCAGTTTGTAAAGATTTCAACACCCTTTCACTTAGGAGAATGGAAGAGGTTACTAGCTTTTATCCAGGACACCTGGATGCACTTAAGATCAGAGATTTAGGAGCTGAAGTGAATTTTAGAGATTATTTAGCTCAATTTCACATTTTACCTAGCAGGAAACTCAATCCCAGAGAGATTAATTATCTTGCCCTAAGGTTGTTTTGCTCGGATACTACAGTTTTTATGAGGCTTTTTTCTTTTGTTTTAGCTTAAGGGAAGAGTTAAGGGGGAGAAAGGAAGTAGAAAGAGCCTTCTCCCTTTGTCCCCAGAAAAAAAGAACAGAAAGAATCACAGAAAATCAAAATAGGTTTGAAATTTACATATTGAATTTTTAGAGATTCACATTGCATTTTAGTATACAGAAGTGCTCATTTTATTTGATGTTTGTTGAAGATAGCAGATTAAGTAGTGAATCTCTGTAACCTTCCCATGTTCACTTCCAAGTAACTGTAAGATAGTGTTTCAGGACAGGTCCAGGAATCAGCAAGGAGATGGAGTGAAACAATGTTTTAGTCCAGGAGACTTTGAGGATTGGCAGAAGGGGTCTCTCTCCCTCGGGTAAGAGGAGGAGTGCCATAGTCCAAGATAGGAAGTGCTCCAATGAGCCACAGCAAGCTCCACCTCAGCAAATTAGCAGGAGATCCTGAGTCCCAAGGTGGTGGAGCAGTAGATACCCACAAAGAACTCATGGAAGAGTTCAAAAGATGCTTAAAAATCATGGATGAGAAGTAGAAGAAAGACTGGGAAAAGAAATGTGTGATGCAAAAGAAATGTGAAAAAAGTCAACAGCTTAGAAAACCACTTAAAAGTAGAAATGAAAAACGAGATAACAAAAATCCACTAACGAAAATGGAAGAGAAAGCATAAAAATTAATTGAACAAAGCAGCTTAACATTTAGGAGAAGTACATGCTAATGATTGAGACATCAAGAATCAAACAAATTCAAAAGAATGAAAAAAATGGAAGAAAATGCCAATACCTCATGAGAAAAATAACTGACCTGGAAAATAGATCCAGGAGAAACAATATCAGAATCACTGGATTACCTGAAAAAATATAATCAAAAGGAAGACCTGGACAGCATGTTCCAGGAAATTATCAAGGAAAACTGCCCTGATGTGTTGGAACCAAAGGTCAAAATCGGCATGGAAAGAATCTATCAATCACCTCAGGAAAGAGATCTCCAAATAAAAACTGTAAGCAACATAACAACCAAATTTCAGAACTGTCAAGTCAAGGAAAAAATACTAAAAGTGGTCAAAATGAAACAATCCAAATATCAGGGAATCACAATCAGAATTACACAAGATTGAACAAATGCAACATTAAAGAACTGGAGATCATGAAAGATGCTATCATGAAAGTCAAAAGAGCTAGGGTTATAGCCAAGAATCACTTCTTTGGCAAAGTTGAGCATAATACTTTAAGGGGAAAAATGGTCATTTAGTGAAATAGAAGAATTTCTTTCTTTCTTTCTTTCTTTCTTTCTCTCTTTCTCTCTTTCTCTCTCTCTTTTTCTTTCTCTCTTTCTTCCTTCCTTCCTTTTTCTTTTTTCTTCCTCTCCTTTTCTCTTTCCTGGTCTTCTTTCCTTCTTTCTCTCTCTCTCTTTCTCTCTTTCCTTTCTTTCCTTCCTTCTTTCTCTCTCTTTCTCTCTTCCTTCCTTTCTTCGTTCCTTCCTTTCTTCTTCCCTTCTTTCCTTCCTTCCTTCCTTCCTTCCTTTTTTCCTTCCTTCCTCTTTTTTCTTCCTCTCCTTTTCTCTTTCCTGGTCTTCTTTCCTTCTTTCTCTCTCTCTCTTTCTCTCTTTCCTTTCTTTCTTTCCTTCTTTCTCTCTTTTTCTCTCTTCCTTTTTCTCTTTCTCTCCTCCTTTCTTTCTCTCTTTCTTCCTTTCCTCCCTCCCTCTCTCCCTCCTTCCCTCCCTTCCTTCCTTTTTTCCATCTTTCCTTCCTTCCTTCTCTCTCTCTCTCTCTCTCTCTCTCTCTCTCTCTCTCTCTCTCTCTCTCCTTCCCTCTATCAGAAGCATAAACAGGAAAAATGAGGAAAGAAAACATGAGGGATTCAATAGAGCTGAATTGTTTACAGCCCTACATGGGAAAATTATACTGGCATCTGCACAAAATAAACCATGTCATAAGGCATAAAACTTAAAATCAAAGGTAAAGGCAGAAATATTAAATATATCCTCAGATCATAATGCAATAAAAATTACATCCAATAACGGGCAGTGGAAAGATAGATTAAAAATTAATTGGAAGCTAGTCTAATACTGAAGAATAAGTGGGTCAATAACTGAGTTAAATTTATAAGAAGGTAAACTATTCTCCAATTGATTAATGATTAAAGGATATGAACAGCTAGTTTTCAGGTAAAGAAATCAAAGTGATAGGTAGGTAGGTAGATAGATAGATAGATCGATCGATAGGTAGATAAGTGAGGAAGTATTCTAAATCACTTTTAATTACAGCAATGTAAATTAAAATAACTAAGATATCATGCCATGCATATTAGATTAGCTAATCTTACAAAAAAGGAAAATGATAAATATTGCAGAGGATGTGGGAAAAGTGAGTAACTAATGCACTGTTCATAAGAGTTGTGAACTGATCCAACCATTCTGGAACTCTGCCCAAAGGACAACCAAACTATACCTTTTGACCCAGCAATATCACTACTAGGTCTGTTTCCCAAAGAAATCATTAAAAGGGGACAAGGACTTACGTATGTAAAGATATTTATAGCAGCCCTTTTTGTGGAGGCAGAATACTGAAAAGTGAGAGGGATGCCTATCAATTGGGGATGGCTGAAGAAGCAGCAGTATATGATTATGATGAAATATTATTGTGTAAAATAGGAAATGATGAACAGGAAGATTTCAGAAAAACCTGGAACTGATGCAAAGCAAAATAAGCAGAATCAAGAAAACATACTTACTTATTCCATCTTGCTGGTTATTCTGATCATAAGACTAGTTCCAAGGAAAATCTTTATTAGGGTCTGCTGCTATTAGTGCAGAAAATGATCAGTACCTATGTGGTTGGCTTTCACACCTGACCTAGCTAAAAACGTAATTATTTTTCTCCTGAAATGAGATCTTTGGGGAGTTCTAGACCTGGAAATTTTAAATGTACTATATTATTTTTTCCTATTGAAAAATTGCAAAAGCTGAGATTCAATGTAACATCTTTTCTTTTGAGAGACAGCATTGTGCTAATGGAACTAAGATGATTTAGACTTTCAGAAGATCTGAGTTCAAGTCCTAGTTCTTGACACTTTCTTGGCCTTTTTACTGTGAGTAAATCACTCAGTTTGTCTGAACCTTAGATATTTCATCTGTAAAATTAGAACGATACTTATATTAGTGATCTCCTGGGCCTGTGGTAAAAAAAAAAAAAAAAAAAAAAAACTGTTAACCTTGAAAGTGTTACATAAATCCCTTTTTTCCATTCCCTTTCTCTGTAGGCATGATGGTGAATCACTTACCTCGTAGAAAAGACTCTTTGAATTGGTTTCACTGAATTTGTGGTCTTTTATATAGATATCTTGAAAAAACATTCTGACTAGGTAAGAACCTACTGCCTTTTTTTTTTATTTTATTTTTTTTAAATCTAAAAGGCTCTAGCTAAATAGCCACATATTTGAGGGTACGGATGGGGTTTAACTTGGGTCAGCAGAAAGAAATGTTTTTTTTTTTTTTTTTTGGTTTGTTTTTATTAAATTGATTGGGTTCCTAGAGAGACTAGAGGGGGAAAAACAGTACAATACAACACAACAATTTTCTGGTGCTAGAAAAGTAAGAATAAAGTCTTATTTCCAGTTTCCATAGGCAATCGTGTCATGTCATGAAACCTATGTGAAAACCAGGTTTGTTACAAGAGAAGTGAACATGCTTGTAGAACCCAAAGAAATCAAAATCCATACAGAAATTTGTATATTTATGACAGCAGAACAAAGGAATACCTCCTAAAAGAGAAGGCATGGGAGGAGGAATAGTCTAGTGCAAAAAGGATAAAAATCCTTCCCAAAGTGGAGGAGCAAGGCAGTGGCAAAAGTTGCATTCTTTTCCATTGGGAACTTCTAATCAGACTGTGAATATAGAATGATTTGCATATCTGCAGATTATATTTGTGCACATTTGAACAAGCAAATTTCCCAGTCTGGCATAGTCTGACTGGCACATACCTTAATACCCAAGGATGCACAGGGAATCCAATTTGGGTTACAAACCACAAATTATGTCAGTTTTGGATGGATCTAATTTGTCTTTGGCACATTTAGGGTGTGACAGTTAAAAAGTTCGAGATTTGATAATTTGATTATTTGATCATTTTATTAATAAGGCCAGTTTATTAATAAAACCATGATCATTTGGCCAGTTCTCTTAGAAGAAAGTTGTGGGTTCAGAGTTTATATGTGTTTTTAAGAATGGGTGTTTCCAAAGGTGGTGATCAACTCTGGTCAATAAATAATAAAATGGATATTACATTGAGAGACTGAACTATTAGGATCTTGAAGTATGTGATTTGATCACCCAAATCTTGGTCAAAGAAACATCAATTTCCATATCATCTTTCTGTCAAAAGGAAGAATCAGTGCTTCTTGATTTGTCTGACCAAACACAATGAGCAAAAATGCACCCATTAGCCCAAACTTAGAATTTCTTTTACTGTAGGATTCAATCTTGGCCTGTGTAAATCTTTTTTTTATTTTTATTTTTATTTTCAAAACATGCACAGATAATTTTTCAACATTGACTCTTGCATAGTCTTGTGTTTCAGATTTTCCCTTCCTTCCCCCCACTCCTTATCCTAGATGGCAAGCAATCTAATATATGTTATGCATGTTAAAATATATGTTAAATCCAATATGTGTATACATATTTATACAATTCTCTTGCTGCACAAGAAAAATCAGATCAAAAAGGAAAGAAAATGAGTAAGAAAAATTAAGCAAACAAGAACAAAAAGAGTGATAATGCTATATTGTGATTTACACTCAGTCGCCGCAGCCCTCCCTCTGGGTGTAGAGGGCTCTCTTTAACACAAGATCATTGGAATTGGTCTCAGTCATCTCATTGTTGAAGAGGGCCACATCCATCAGAATTCATCATCATCTAGTATTGTTGTTGAAGTATATAATGATCTCCTGGTTCTGCTCCTTTCACTCAGCATCAGTTCATGTAGGTCTCTCCAGGACTTTCTGAAATCCTCCTGTTGGTCATTTCTTACAGAAAAATAATATTCCATAACATTCATATACCACAATTTATTCAGCCATTCTCCAACTGGTGAACATTTTCCAGCTTCTAGCCACTACAAACAGGGCTGCCACAAACATTCTTTCACATACAGGCCCCTTTCCCTTCTTTAGTATCTCTTTGGGGTAAAAGCCCAGTAGTAGCACTGCTGGATCAAAGGGTATGCACAGTTTGGTAACTTTTTGAGCATAATTCCAAATTGTTCTCCAGAATGGTTGGATTCATTCACAACTCCACCAACCATACATCAGTGTCCCATTTTCCTACATCTCCTCCAACATTCGTCATTATCTTTTCCTGTCATTTAGCCAATCTGACAGGTGTGTAGTGGTATCTCAGAGTTGTTTTAATTTGCATTTCTTTAATCAATAGTGATTTGGAACACGCTTTTCATATGACTAGAAATGGTTTTAATTTTTTCAACTGAAAATTGTCTGTTCATATCCTTTGACCATCTATCATCTGGAGAATGGTTTGAATTCTTATAAATTTGAGTCATTTCTCTATATATTTTAGAAAGGAGACCTTTATCAGAACCCTTAAATGTAAAAATGTTTTTCCATTTTATTGCTTCCCTTCTAATCTTGTTGCATTAGTTTTGTTTATACAAAACCTTTTTAACTTAATATAATCAAAATTATCTATTTGGTGTTCAATTATGAGTTCTAGTTCTTCTTTGGACACAAATTTAATATTCTCCTAATTTGCTTATATCACTCTTTATGTCTAAATCATAAACCCATTTTGACCTTATGTTGATATGTGCTATTAGGTGTGGGTCAGTGTTGGGTAAATCTTTAAGAGAGATTTCCCACACTATTAGAAAAAAGGAAAAAAAAAAAAAAAACTTTGTTCCTTCATAGAGTAATTAGTTATTAAATATAAGAGAAATACTTATTGCTTATAAAGACTTTCTGCATGCTCTGGGTACAGTGTTTCTGGGAACTATGGCAATTCAAAAAAAGACAAATTTCCTTAACACCCCCCCCCTAACATGGGTGAGTAAGGCAAAAAAGGTTGTTTGATTTTTTTTTTTTTAATGAGCAGAAAGAGACCAATTAAGATCTATACATATTGCAATTAAAACATCCATTTACTGAGCATTCACCTTTCAAGGAGCTTAATCCAGTTTTCTGGTTAAAGCTCATTAATTTGAGCATATGTATTGCAGAAGCATATTTGTTAGATGAGGTATTTGATTTGTAAGGGAATTTCTGATTATTGGGAATAGAATATTAGACTAATTTTTTTCTTGGCATTTTTTTAATTTTTAATTTTCAGAATACATATAAAGATAGTTTTTAACATTCACCCTTGCAAAAACTTGTGTTCCAAATTTTTTTCCCTTCCTTCCCCCCCATTCTGCTCCTCTAGACAACAAGTAATTGAATATAGTAGATTAGATTTTCTATAAAAGATTTAGTATTTTTAAAAAGACAGTACAAAAAATAGATTAGATTGTGAAAATTTTAGAATAAAAATTTTGATTAAAAATTTACTAGAAAGTATTTGGTGCAATATTATAGACTAAATATTCTTAAACATTAGTATAAAAGCTTGTTATAAAATATAGAGTAAATTTTCTGTAAGAAATTTGAGAGAATAAGGTAGTTAGGTGGCTCTACCTAGTGGTAGAGCACCAGCCCTTAAGTCAAGAAGATCTAAATTCAAATCCATCCTCAAACACTTAACCCTGGGCAAGTCATTTGCCTTGAGAGAGAGAGAGAGAGAGAGAGAGAAGAAATTTGATACAAGAAATTAGATTAAATTTTCTGTAAAAAAATTGGCATACTGGAGAGACTTACATGAACTGATGCTAAGTAGGTGAGCAGAACCAGGAGATGGTTGTACATGGCAACAAGAAGATTATACAGTAATCAATTCTGATGGTTGGTTGGTTGTGGCTCTTTTCAAAAATGAGATAATTCAGACCAGTTCCAATGGTCTTATGACGGAATAGAGTTGTGAAAACTGAATATGGATCACTACATAGTATTTTCACTTTTTTGTTATTTGCATTTGTTGTTTTCTTTATCATTTTTTTCCTTTTTGATCTGATTTTTCTTGTGCAGCATGATAATTTTGGAGATATGTGTAGAAGAATTGCACATGTTTAACATATATTGGATTACTTGCTGTCTAGGGAAGGAGTGGAGAAGGGAGGGAAAAATTTGGAACATATTTTGCAAGGATGAATGTTGAAAATTATCCATGCATATGTTTTTAAAATTAAAAGCTTTACTTTTTAAAAAGGCATATTTCCAAAAAGTCAAAAAATTGGCATAAAAATGTGTTAAATTTTCTACAAAAAATTTAATTTATAAGAATGTAGACTTAAATTTTATTGGTAAAAAATTAGAATAAAATGTAGGCTAAATTTTTGTATACAATTTTGTGTATAAACCAGAGATTTTTTTTTTTTGTAAAATATTCAGTGTAAGATACAGACTATATTTTTTTGTAAAAAATTTGGCATAAAACTACACTTAAAATTTCTCATAAAACTTAGAATAAAAATACAGACTGAATTCTGATGAACTTGTGATGGAGATAGAGAGGACTGTGGGGACTGACTTAATCACAGCATGGTGTTTTCATTTTTTGTAGTTGTTTGCTCACTTTTTTTTTTTTTTTTTCCTCATTCCCCTCCCTCCCCCGCCCCCTTTTGGCCTGATTTTTCTTGTGCAGCATGATAATTTTGGAGATATGTGTAGAAGAATTGCACATGTTTAACATATATTGGATTACTTGCTGTCTAGGGAAGGAGTGGAGAAGGGAGGGAAAAATTTGGAACATATTTTGCAAGGATGAATGTTGAAAATTATCCATGCATATGTTTTTAAAATTAAAAGCTTTACTTTTTAAAAAGGCATATTTCCAAAAAGTCAAAAAATTGGCATAAAAATGTGTTAAATTTTCTACAAAAAATTTAATTTATAAGAATGTAGACTTAAATTTTATTGGTAAAAAATTAGAATAAAATGTAGGCTAAATTTTTGTATACAATTTTGTGTATAAACCAGAGATTTTTTTTTTGTAAAATATTCAGTGTAAGATACAGACTATATTTTTTTGTAAAAAATTTGGCATAAAACTACACTTAAAATTTCTCATAAAACTTAGAATAAAAATACAGACTGAATTCTGATGAACTTGTGATGGAGATAGAGAGGACTGTGGGGACTGACTTAATCACAGCATGGTGTTTTCATTTTTTGTAGTTGTTTGCTCACTTTTTTTTTTTTTTTCCTCATTCCCCTCCCTCCCCCGCCCCCTTTTGGCCTGATTTTTCTTGTGCAGCATGATAAATGTAGAAATGTGTTTGGAGGAATTGCACAGGTTTAACCTATATTAGAATGTTCACTATCTGGGAGAGAGGGGGAAGTGGGGAGAAGGAAAAGAATTTGGAGTTTTTGCAGAGGTGAATGTTGAAAATTATCTTTGAATGATGTTTTGAAAAGTAAAAGGCTATTATTATTTTTTTAAATGCAAACTGTCTTTCGTAAACAATTTAATATAAACATTTAGTATAAAATGTAGACTACATATAGTCTGTATATATAGTTTATATAATAATATATAAAATATATACTATATATAGTTCTATATAATAATATATAAAAATAGATTTTTTAGGGTAAAAAATTTAGTATAAAAACATGGACTAAATTGATAAATTAAATGTCAGGTATAGATTAATCTAAAATTTAGTATAAAAATAGACTTAAATTTTCTGAAAAAGATGTATTACCAAAAAACTTTGATACATAAATACTGAATTAGAAACGCTAATGTCTCGATTGCCCACCTTTGAAAAGGCTCTGTCTGTACGAAAAGGAAGAAATGGTTTCCTTAGGACAATAATTGTAGCTATGGTGATTTTAAGATTTTGGGCAATATCACATTTACTTGTCTCTTTCCCCTCCCCCTCCCCTTGATATAAAGGGCCTGGAATAATGACTGAGGTGTGACGAGTCAGAGGAAAAGAATGGAAGAAGGTGGCCCTTACATCGACGCCCTCAGAAGCGTTGCCCCTGCCGCCCATGGCCGCGGAGCGAGATACTCGGAAGCCTGGGAGTACTTTCACCTGCCCCTGGCCCACTCCGGCCTCCCCGCCAGTCAGTACGCCACCTGCCGGCTGTGTGGGAAGCAGGTCAGCCGGGGCCCGGGCTTCAACGTGGGAACTACGGCTCTGTGGAAGCACCTGAAGAGCATGCATAAGCAGGAGCTGGAAAAGAGCGGGCCCCGGCAGCCTGGCCTTCGCCCCGAAGCCCCGCTGCCGCCCCTGCCGCCCTCCCCGCCCGGCGTGGAGGGGGACTGGGGGCGCCTGATGGAGCAGATGGGAGCGCTGGCCTTGCGGGCGAGCCAGCGGGAGAGGGAGCTGGAGAAGCGGGAGCGGGCCGTGGAGCGGAGAGAGAGGGTCCTGGAGTTACGGAAGAGGGCCATTGAGGAGGAGGAGAAGGAGTTGTCGGAGAAGAGGCAGGAGCTGCAGGCCGAGAAGGAGGAGCTGCGCGCCCGGCTCCTGCTAGTTTGCCAGAGGGAGAGCGCTTTGGCCCTGGCCACCGCCCCTCTGGCCACCCTCGTCAAGGAGGAGCAGGAGGACCGCGGCGAGGGCTGCTTCGTCCCCAAAGTCCTTTTCTAGACTGAGCGCATCCCGGGGCGGGACCCTTCTAACTTCTCCCTGCTGGTTTCAAGGTCCGGACCTACCCCTTTCCCGCTGTGGCTGATCCCAGTCTCGCAGACTCTGCCGAGCCCATCACGGCCCCGCTGCCCCGCAGTCTCCATTCCTAGGGCCCCCGAGTCTGATAAGTGAGATTTTTGCCTTCATGTGAGGCCTTCTCCTCCCTGCCCACCTTTAAGTGCTGTGATACTCTACTTCCTTGACTGTATATACCCGCGATACTTAGCACACGGCCTGGCATGTAATAAATGCTTAGCAAATGTCTTATCGATGGAAGATATGGTACAACTCCCGCATAGGGAGGCGTCCGTCTGAGATAGAGCCCGGGAATAGTAGTAGGAAATGGCCCTTTCTGAGTCCTGAACCCAGAGCACCACTTAACTTCTGTTTGTCTGGTGAAGGAAACGGCAGATTTTCTCCACACCTAGCCAGTGTTCTGATATGGTCCAAGGAGTCACAAAGAATCATATCCACGAACAACATTAAATGGCCACTGACGTGTTTAGCACTGGGGTTACAAAGACAAAAATAAAATATTCCACCTGTCTGAGAACTTACTCCATCAGGAAGAAATGAGCTCCTGTTATTCCTTAGCTAATCTTAGCTTGGATCCTATGCGCGCCTTCATTTTACATGAATATGTCCAATAAATATCTTTTGACATTTCAATCTTTTCTACTTTCTCTTTCCATGTACAAATGCATTCAACTTATCTTTATGCCAAAGAAAATTCTCAATTTTGATAATTGCCATAGGTAATAATATATACCTCTTTCTTCCTTCCTTTCACTGCCAAACTTCTTGAAAGAATATTCTGTATTTTTTGGGTGCCTCTACTTTTTTTCCATTCTAAAATCCCTTGAAATCCAGTATCCATCCTTTCTGTAATGTCTTTTACATATATCTTCTCTTTTCCATTATGGCTATTGCTACTATAGGTCTCACCTTTTTCCCCACTGTTGCCTAGGCCATTGCCTTCTAAAAAATCTCTCAGCCTTCAATCTTTCTACTTCACTTTAAGCTACCTATGCATTGCTGTCGAAGAAATTGTATTAACGTAATGTCATTTCACATGGTTCTCTCCATTACCTCCTAGATAAAGTCCAAAATTGGTGTTCCTGGCTTTAATGACTCTCTGAAATCTGATCCCCCAATTTTCCAGCAATGTAAACAACAATGTAAACTTGAAGGAAGGGATTATTTTTTTATATCCCAAGGGCCTAGCATGATCCCTGGTACACAGGAGATATGAAGTAAGTGCTGAATGAATGAATACTACTCTCCTCCACATGCCTTGTGCTTTAGTGAAATTGGACTATTTACTATTCATAAAAGGACCCTTGCTTTCATGAGAAGACAGCTTCTAGAGACCACCTGTCTCCTTGGCAGTGGGCTTACCAGTTATGATTTTAAGTAATCCCATTGGATCTCATTTTCTTACTCTAAAAAATCAGGAGGTTGGGGCACCAGTCCTGAAGTTAGGAGAACCTGAGTCCAAATCTGGCCTAAGACACTTAACACTATCTAGTTATGTGACCTTGGGCAAGTCACTTAACCCTGATTGCCTTAGCCAAAAAAAAAAAAAAATCAGAAGGTTGAACTGCTCAGGGGTTCTTAATCCTTTTGGTATTAGAGATCCCTTTGGCAGTGTAATAACATCTATAGATCCCTTATTAGGACATTGTTTTTAAATAGGGTTACAAGGAAAACCAATTATATGAAGTATAATTATCAAAATTTTGGGGAAAATATTTATGGACCACAGATCAAGAACCCCTGCTTCCTTTCACCTTCAGATTTTATGATCCTATGACTAAACTAAGGACCATCCCAGCTAAATATTGAGAGGTTCATCTCTAGATTGGCCACTCATTTATGATTTGTTTGGTTAAGCAGCATATAAGAACTAATGCTAGGAGTGGAAGGAGAGCCCACTTACACAAATGGAATCATAGACTTTTCAAATACTGTAGGACTGAAATTTGCACACATTTTTAGAGATTTTAGTTAGATATAAACCTGACAGTTTTTCCAAGATAGCTTCCACATGTCAATAATGAATTTTAAATAAATCAGTAATAAAATTTAAAAGCTGTTTAAGTAAATCCAAGAAAATTAACAAATTATCAACATTTCTGCCTGTTCACTTTACTGTTCTACAAATTTTGTCCTTTCCCACTGATGAGGGAATGCTGAGGTTTATTTAAAGCCCTTTACAATCTACCTTTCCAGTCTTATTACACATTACTGCTTTGCCTGTATCCTGTAGCCCAGTCTACCTGACCTTTTGGCTGTTACACATGCACAGTTCTAATGTTTCCTTGTTTTCACACAAGCTGTCCCTCAGGCTTGGAATGTATTCTCTCATTTCTGTATTATAGAG
The DNA here is from genome assembly GCF_016432865.1 of Antechinus flavipes. Taxonomy (NCBI): domain Eukaryota; kingdom Metazoa; phylum Chordata; class Mammalia; order Dasyuromorphia; family Dasyuridae; genus Antechinus; species Antechinus flavipes. Next base: position 158,084,077 of record NC_067398.1, read on the forward strand.
TCCCTAGTTTTTTCCCAGGTCCATTTTAAGAGCTACTACCTAAATAAAGCTATCTCTTATTCTATTCCCCTACCCTTCCCCGAAATTGTATTGTTTTGTATTGGAGTAAATTGGGAAAGTTTCATCATACCTGGGTGTGGAAGCTTAGGAGGAAGAGAAAAGTTGAGGGAAGACTTATTGCTAGCCCTGTGTGATTCATTGTTGAGGGACTGATCCTTGGAACATCAAGTTCATTCATTTTTGGCTGTGGATCCCATGACACTGTAGATGCATGAAAGGCAGCAACCTATCCCTTCATCTCTTCCATCTCTTTTTACTGAGAGATTTCATGTCAATATGTGACAGCTGAAAAGCACATCAAACTAGGCAGGCCTGCAGCTGTTTAGGGACTTTCTTAGTATTTATTTCTTTTTGATCTTAGATAAATAAGAATTCCAAGCTGAATATGTCCAAGTTTGGAGGCAGCCTTGTGAAACTAAGGTCCTAAGGCTTTAAGTTCAATTAGGTTAGATTGATCAACTGGTGGAAAACGAAGCTTCTTCCTCAAAGAGGACAAACTTGTAAAAGAGGGTTTGCCTAAGTAGCTATTTTATTAACAGGGATACTGAAAATTAGGTATACAGTGCAGAGCTGAGGTGAAATGTAAACTACTTCATTAGCACAACTATAGACTGCTATTTCACCAATATTTGTGTGTGTGAATATATATACATATATATATGTATATATGTGAATATATATACATATATATATGTATATATATTCACACACACACAACACACATTTGTATATATAAGTAAACTAACATCCCTATTTCATATTACACATTACATACCTTTCTACTTTGGGTGGCAAGGGGAGGACAGAAACACCTAAATATGAGCCATAATCTAATTTACTAGAATAAATCATTTTAGGGCACTGGGGGTATGGTCTTAACGAGCCATCTAGTTAGAGGGCAGGCTCCTTAAGATTGAATCCTGTCTATGTTGTATGTCTGGGTGTGAGGGTACAGGATGTGGAGTGGGTACATTAGTCCAGCCCATGTGCCTTCTCAAGATTAGATGCATATATTTTTGGATATACTTATATGTATACATGTTGTTGCCATCTATGGAACATCAGCTCATTGAGAGCAAAGATGTTTTATTTTTGGTTTTATGTAGAAGGCAGGGAATTTGCAAAAGACTTTATATGAAGGCCTACATAGATGAGGCTTATCATGCACTGTCCTATTCTACAATGTATATGGAAATGCTAGGTTAGAAAAAAAGAACAAAAGGGCATCCAAGCAACTTTTTGTTAAAATGCAGAGCAGAAAATAAAGTGAAGGCCAAAAAGAAGCATAGACACAAAGGACAGCTTTGAAAGCTACAGGTTGAGATTACACTTAAAAAAAGAAAAGCTAGCTGTACACAATAGAAATTTGTAATTTCATGGACAATCCTTTCCCTCCAATCCCACCATTCTACTATATATGTGGAAATATTTTGTTCACTACAGAATAAAAATAAATTTTGGAAAAAATGTATTGTTTGGTTTTTGCTGTGAAACAATGAAAAAACTGTCTGAATAAAAAGAAATGAATGAAAATTTTTAAAAGCAAATTATACAGAAAGCCGGGCCAAGTGAAGGTCCTTGGCCCTTCCTTCTCTTTAACTTCTCAGAGACAGAATTGCTAAATTGCATATAAAGGAATCACTTAAAGTTTTTAATTCCACTTGGAGCTATGCTAACAGAAAATTCTCCTGTACCACAGGTACACTTTGTCCTCTGCTGCTGGAAGTTTGAATTCCACTCCATCCTATACACAGTTAAGTTTTTAATTTAAAGAATTTTTGTTACCACCTCCTGGTTTTCCTTTCTATCTCACAGATTGAACCCAGGATCTCCAAGGACTACTCTATTTAAGGCATAAGGATATGTTGGTGATTAATAAATACTTACTGGTTGAGCTTACATATTTTCTTTAGACATGTCACTAGGAAGCATCAATTCTCCACCTTCTGCAGCAATTTGTTTCTTTGCCTTCATTCATGGAAGGCAGACTCAGGACTATTAGTGACAATAGCAAGGGTCCCAGAGTCCTCTCTTCACTTAATATACATGTTCTTTTCCCTAGGAATCAATATATATTAAGTGAATAGAGGACTCTGGGTCCTTTGCTATTGTCCATATATAATTAGGGGCAACTTTCCAAGCCCCTAAAGTCTTTGGGTTTTTATAGATTTATTATCTAAGTCTATAAAAACATGGTATTGAAGGAAATAAGGAGCCTGAATCTGGGGTCTGGTGTTGATATGTGCTAAACAATAACAATAGTGATGTCAACCACCACTTTTGTATCACTTCCAAATTGGTCTCTGTAACTTTCACCCATTGTTCTTAGATTTGCAACTTGAGCTAAAATGGGCAAGTCTAATCCTGAATCTAAGCAACTTTGACAATCTATCCAATGTCTCTTCTGTTTTTTTAATTTAAAAAAATTTTTTTTTCTGTTTATACCTGTTTAAAAAAAAATTCCTTATGAATCATTTTGAGAGATAAAAATCAGAACAAAAGGGAGAAACCAAGAGAAAAAAAATGAACAGAGCTTGTGTTGATTTAGATTCAGTCTCCATAATTCTCTTAGTGTTTTCCACCCAAAGTTTTTTGGGATTGCCTTGGATCATTGAACCACTGAGAACCACCAAGTCTTTTATAGTTGATCATCACACAATCTTGCTATTGCTGTGTACAATGTGTTCTTGATTCGGTTTGTTTCATTCGACATTTGTTCATGTAAATCTTTCTAAGCTTTTCTAAAATCAGCTTGTTCATTTTTTATAAAACAATATTCCATTATTTTCATTTATTCAGCCTTCCTCCAATTGATGGGCACCTACTCATTTCCCAATTCTTTGCCACCACAAAAAGAGCTGCTTGCAAACATTTTTGCAGGTATGGGTCCTTTTTCCTTTTTTATGATTTCCTTGCGATACAGACGCAGTAGTAAGTAAGGCAGAGTTCCAAATCTCCTATTATTTTCTAAAAGAATAGTATAGAAGGCTGTCAAATGCTTTGTTAAAGTATAGATAAACTAAAGAATCCCTAGATCTATCAGTCTCATAATTTTACCCCAAAAGGAACATGTATTAGTCTGGAATAACTGAATTTGTGGGGATGGGGAGCATTTATTTATTTTTGAGTTGGGGTCTCCTTTTGTCTGAGATGGAAAGTTCAGGGGCTTCTTATGGACCGTAGACCCTACTTCATATTGGCATAGGTTTAACCAGCTTCCCTTCACAAACAACTTAACGGCTTCTTGCTCATGGAGGCTCACTCTATTGTGAAAATTGAACTCAGAAAGGGGTAAAGTTAAAAAAGCGTTTTATTACACAGCTGCAGAAGTGAGTATGAGCTATTATAAAATAGGCACATCCCAAGAGAGGAGAATCAATCACTATATCCCTGTTCCTGGCCACAAGGTTCTTCCTGTTTCTCCATTTGCTTGGTACTCCAGAAGGTATAGTTTCCTGCTTTACCTCTTACATACTTACCCCTAGAAATATTGCCCCTCCTACTACATACATCGCATGGTCATTAAAATGAATCTAACTTCCTCCTGGGGAGAAGTTAATATTCATAAAACAATTAAGCATGCATCCTACAGCTAAACTACAACCTTTATCCTACCTCTCTGTGCTATCCCTCAGCTAATTTAGTGTAGTTTTAACTATAAATTCTATATCTTGTCTTCACAGGATATTTCTCTTGCATATTTCTGTGAAAACAAGGTCTCATATCTCACAATAATAATGTTGAATGTTAATGCCATACTCAAAATAAATTCTAGTTCAGTTTGTTTATATCTCGTTTGTGCTTAGAAATTTAAATGGATTGCCTCAATAGAATGTGAGCTCCTTGAAAGGACTATTTTTTTTTTTTTTTTGGTGGTATCTCCATAGTGCTGAATTAGCATAGTACCTGGCGTGCAGGAAGCATTTAATGTTTTCCGACCACCTAACCAAGTAGGACACTGACAGCTCTCCTGCTAAAAAGTGAGTGCCAAAGTTAGGTGTTATGGAGCATCACTGACGTGGTAAGACCCATTCCCTTAATAAATGAGGCAGAACTCCTCCATCCACGTCAGCATTACCCCTTCAAAGTCATCATGTTAGAGCTTCTATAGTCATTCCGCTGATGCTGCCATTGCTCCAAACACATCTATAGCTTCTCTTCAAAAACACTCCACAAGGAACAAGATTTGCAGTCTTTTTGCATGTTCTCAATCGGAGTATTTAATTATTGGAAAGAACCAAATGACATCTGAAGGCAAGTCTGGTGAATGAAGTAGAAGTAATTCCATTTAAGTTTCTCTCCCACCCTTTCCCCCCTCCCCCCCTTTAAAACTATGAGGCAGAGAGACTGAATTTTTTTTTTTTTTGGTCACTCATAAACTCACCCTGATAATGCTGTATGTAAAGTTTAAGTAAAGGTACCACGGTCATTTTCGAGATTAAAAGCCCATTTTTAGTGAGTTAATGGTGTGAATGTATGCAGACAGAATTGGGGGTAATTGCATATTTAAATACTATTAAATATTTCTTTTTATGAAAGCCCTGATTATGATATTCTCTGAAAGCTGATTTCATATTATTAAAATAGTCTTTAAACCATAACATAAAATGCTAATGAAAGCTTTATTATTTCAGTATATAGTCTCCTGTGACTTTGATCAAGATAAGTAATGATCAGGTGAATGACTTGGCAACCTTCCTGGCCTCGGAAATCTTTTTATATAATAGGATACTAAGTAAAACTTTGTCACATGTTAAAATACATTTGATAATATTCCAACTACTTCCCCGAATCATCATCTGCTTCCCTGCCAATGAAATTTTAATGTAGATGAGAAAGATTTTTTTTTTAAACACTTAAAGCCTGCAGGAATTTTTGCAAACTCAATAGCCCTCGATCCACAGACTTAATACCTATGTTTAAATTCTCTCCTGCCTCTAGAGGGGCTTCTTGATTTATGCATATAAACTAGTTTCTAATTTGATCATATCTGAGATTCATTATTTTGCATATAGCAATATTGTGTTGTCTGAATTTATGAATTGTATAGCCAAAATACATCGAGTATTCATTGAGTATTACTAATAAGTTATTTGAGAATATTCAAATAAATTGAAGTCTCCTCAACAGTTCCACCATTGTCAGCATTGCATTTGTTCAGGACTACAGATGACATCCAAACTTCTCGCTGTCAAGGGCCATGGCTAAAACTGAGTTCCATAAGCAGCTCCTGAGGTTTCCCTCTCTATGAGGATTCAAAAGTATGACCTAGAGTAAAGGCCTAGAAATGAAAGCAGGGCTGAGAGAGCATGAGTGAAATTCTTTACCTTTTTATGGAATGAAATCAAATAAAAATATCCACATATTAGACTGAAAATCACCAATTATTATATTTTTACTTTGTTAAACATTTCAATCTGAGTTGGGCTATCCTGGTGAGAATTTGGGGCCACAAGGAAACAACAGAAATTGCTTTATATTTGGCATGATTTTGGTTTTGGAGCAGTCTGAGAAGCTGTGAGGACTGAGGTGAAAGCGCAGTCTGCCATCTTGTTGGTCACGTGACCTATAAGTCCTCTCAAGCCGTCCCCCTTGGTAAGGCATTTGAGTTCTTTGGAGGAAGCTGTATTCCATGTTTTGCTGACACATAACAACGCTGACAAAATGTTAATAATTTCAAGATGGACTTTTGCTTTCCTAAAAAGCTTGAAGTCAGGGAAGGAGCTTTGCAATCCCCCAAGTGTCCCTCTGTTCCTCCCCTGTCCAACTCTAGGCTCTTTGTCTCTGTAATGCTGATGGATGAGCTCATAGGGGCCCGCCAAAATGCATTGTTAGTGCATGGCCTTTGGCCGTATATATTTATTGGTCATCTATATAATGCTTGACTATTAGAATCTTATACATATTTTGTCTTTTATAATCAGATTTTATTAGTTCTTGTGTATCAATACATAAACATTACAAACAATTCGTACATTTTAAAATGTTAGAGAAGGCCAAAAATTAGGGGTAATCCTTTTCTAAACTATTATTCCAGTGATTTCTTTAAATGTAGGGGCAACTCTTCCCCAAAAAGAGGTTACCAAATAGCAGTGTCCTGAAAATGGTTAAAAGGTCTTTGTAAAGTTTCTCTGATTCTATATTTAACAAAACTGTGAGTTTTCCACTCTTTTCTACCTCCTTAATAAAATTACTGAAAAAACTTTGTACTGCTACTACCAAAGATGACAATGTTATAGCACAGAAATTTGAAAGGAAGATTTAGCACATGAGGAAATAGATTTATGTGGGAAACAACTGTACTGAAAGACAAGGAGGATATAGATTAATTAAAATAAGAACTTTAAAATTCAGGGTCATAACTCATTGCTATCTAAGCTTCATTTAATATGCTATAAAAGCCGTCTATGGAATGTTAAGTTTACACAGGACAGTCAACACCTTTCTAATCAACACCATTATAATTTCTGGCTATGTAGAAATAACAAGCAAAAAACTACAACTAATGTAATCAGCACATGATTTCAGCTCTTTAAACAGAACTCTAAACAGTTACTTTAGATTGGCTTACACTTATCTAAATAGCCTAAAAAATTAATCTGGGGGAGAAACAGCCTCGTTTGAAATGCTTCTTGAACTACTAAAAAAACTAGTATTTACAAAACAATTGATAAAAATATTCCTTTTAATTGTATAAGAAAGGAGTAACAGGGACAATTGTTAAAAAGACTTGGTAGAAAACGTTACTCAGATTTTTTTTTTTCTCTCTTGTTGAACTGGACCTCTTCATTTTATTTTCATTTTTTTTTGCAGGCAGGTCATCTTCTCCTCCTGGTTGGTCAATTCTTCTTTCCATTTTGTCCCTTTTCCACTTCCTTTTGTGTGAATTTGGTAGTCATTAAGGTTTATCCTTTCCTACTGTTTTGGGGGGCTTGGTTCAACCTTTATTAAAGAAATGTTTTAGTAAACAATCTTACTGACCTTCTCCTCTTGAGTTCCTTCCTTGCTTCCTCTTCTGCAGAATTGACTTTTCTCTTGGGGATTTTGGCTGTAATGTGGATTTGCACCTTTGTAGGTTGTTTGAGGTCTGGGGTTGGGAGGAAGGGCTGTGGTTGAGGATGCTTCTTTTCAAGCAGAACTTCTGGACCCCTTCTCCTGCTGCTCAGACTTCTAGGACCACCTTATAGATGTTCCATTTTTTTTTTCCCTCTAGTTGACTACCTCCCTTCTAATCCTAGGTGCATTGCGTTCATACAAATTTTTTTTTTATATTTTAAAGCTTTTTATTTTTAAAACATGCAGTTTTCAACATTCATCCTTGCAAAACTTTGCATTCCAAATTTTTTTTCTCCCTTCCTTTCCCTCACCTCTTCCCTTAAACAGTAAATAATCCAATATATGTTAAACATGTGCAAAAATATACATATTTTCACAATTATCATGCTGCACAAGAAAAATCAGATCAAAAAGGAAAAAAATGAGAAAAAACAAAATGTAAGTAAATAACAAAAAAGTGAAAATACTATGATGTGATCTACACTCAATGCCCATAGTTTTCTCTCTGGGTGTAGATGGCTCATTCCATCACCAGACCACTGAAAATGACCTGAATCACCTCGATGTTGAAGAGAGCTACATCCATCAAAATTGATCATCATATAATCTTGTTGCTATTTATGATTTTCTTCTGATTCTACTTATTTCGCTTAGCATCATGGAAGCCTCTCCAGGCCTCTCTAAAATCATTCTGATATTTCTTATAGAACGATAGTATTCCATAGCATTCTTATACCATAATTTATTTAGCCATTCTCCAACTGATGGGTATCCATTCAGTTTCCAGTTTCTGGCCACTACCAAAAGGGCTGCCACAAACATTCTTGTACATGTGGGTCCCTTTCCCTCCTTTAAGATCTCTTTGGGATATAAACTCAGTAGACACACTGCTGGATCAAAGGGTATGCAGTTTGATAACTTTTTGAGCATAGTTTCAAAATGCTCTCCAGAATGGTTGGATCCGTTCACAACTCCACCAACAATGCATCAGTGTCCCCGTTTTCCCACATCCCCTCCAACATTCATCATTATCTTTTCTTGTCATCTTAGCCAATCTGATAGGTGTATAGCAGTATCTCAGAGTTATCTTAATTTGCATTTCTCTGATCAATAGTGATTTAGAGCATTTTTCATGACTAGAAATTTTCATATAACTAGGTTTCTGTTTCTTCATCTGAAAATTGTCTTTTCATATCCTTTGACCATTTATCAATTGGAGAATGGTTTGAATTCTTATAAATTTGAGTCAATTCTCTATATATTTTAGAAATGAGGCCTTTATCAGAGTCCTTAAATGTAAAAATTGTTTCCCAGTTTACTGCTTCCCTTCTAATCTTGTCTGCATTGGTTTTGTTTGTATAAAACCTTTTTAACTTAATATAATCAAAATTATCCACTTTGCATTACATAATGTACTCTAGTTTTTCTTTGGCCACAAATTCCTTCCTTCTCCACAGCTCTGAGAGGTAGAATATCACAAAAGTTTTTTCAATTCCATAAAAACCATCTACTTGCATAATTGGCTATTACGTTAATTAAAAATTCAACTACCCCCTAAACCGAGCTGTGAAAAGGTTAAGTGAGTTGCTTTTCTTTTATTATCTTTAATGTTCAGGTCATATGTGGAATATGAAAGATGCTGGTCTATACCTAATTTCTGCCAGAATGCTTTTTCATCTTCCCAGTACTTCTTCTTGTCAGATCTTTCTTACATAATTTGTTTTTGGACTTATGAAATATGGGTTGAGAGGAACTTTCAAATGTTGGAAAGTACAGAAAACCTCAGATACTTGTCAGAATGTTCTTTTGGGATACTGTGAAGCATATTCTTCTCAAAGGCCTTTGGAAAATATAGCCTCTGAACTTTTTAAATATCTCAAAATTCTACAGCTTATAAAATTAGTATAGCCATCCCTCAATATTATTCCCAGGTTGGCCATTGATAATTAAATGGGAATTTTTGGAGATTTGTGGCATACTGTGGAAAATCACAGATGATGGATGTTATATAAAGGAAGCAAAAAAAAAATTTTAGTCATAAATGCATACTGTATGTTAATCTATTTTATCTTTTATTACCTACAATAAGTATGTGTGTATACACACATATACACACACACATACAAATTTATTATAAAACAAAATTTTGTTAAGTTTCAGTGTGCTTAAAAAAACAAACCAACCAACCAGGGGTTATGCATTCTTTGGGAATGCCTCTGCTTTGTCTTTTTACCATCCAGACTTAAGTCATGTGATTTTTCTCCCACTAATGATTGTATTGTGCCCTTTTTTGGAGAAGGAAATTCGTGAAGCACACCAGCAACTGTGATGAGTCTGCATAGTGTGTGAGATATTTTATTTCTCTGGATTAAAAACAGCAAGTTTTTAGTGTATACAGTGTGTTGTCTTGTTTTGGGGGAAGTAAATATGCTTAGAATTATTAAAAATAAAGGTTTGAGGTGGGGACTACTTATTCAGTTTTAAATATTGAGAGAGTTAACTACACTCCTACTCCAGATAATTTTGAAGGATGACTATTTTAAAATATATTGAATCAGGAAATAAACTAATATAAGAAAGGGTTAAGAACACTGTCTTAACCTTCATTTTATCATCATGACCAATGTAATAAAAATGATACATCAAAAAAAAAATTGAAAATGAGATTGATCTGATAATAAAGGTACACATGGCTAAAGTCCACCACCCTTTTCTGGCAACTTTATTATACTTGCTTAACACTTTGACGACATGAAGAATATGGAGATGAAACATTTACTGCTGTTTCTCAAAACTGGCCAGATACTAAGATACTAGATTCTGCAAAGTTCAGTAATGTGTAGCAATCATTGCCACAACAACAAAAAAAAGCAAAACAAATTTTGATTATTAAACTGAATTCAAATAAGTTATATCTTAAACTACAGTCATGAAAACTGTATGAAAAAACACCTTATATGCTTAAGTAGACAATTTTCAATGTGTACAAAGGGAGTAAAACTGATGTACATTTCAACTTTTTCTCCAATTCTGAATTTTATAAAAACAAACAAAAATGAAAACAGGAAGGAAGGAAATGGCATTTTTATGACTTCAAAATTTCTAGTCTAACGATAATGTATGGCAAAGACTTGAGGCTAAATATAAAAACATATGAATAGACTCCAAGGTGAGAACCCTTGTGAAATCTGTTCTATACCTTATGCACCTGATCCTTATTACTGAGATGACTAGAGTTATTTTAGGTTTAAAGGCAGGCAAAAATGCTATCTAAAGAACACTATTCCTTGCAACTGGACCTTGCCTGGACTCCTTTATTGCAGCTAGGACTAAAAGTGGTAGGGTAGATCTTAATTAAATCAGGATCCATCTGAATCTGCTGGAAATAAAAAAAGACTACAAATTGAATCCAAATCTATTTCCAAAACTGCTGGGACCCAGCGGTTCAGAATTTGGTTAACTTAGCAGGCTTAGAAGGGAGTTATCAAGAGAAATCAGTTTGGTCACTTTCTTTTAAGGTTTTACCTATTTCTTTTCCCTCTCCCTTCCCCCATCTCCATCTACCATAGACCTAGAAAGCCTAAAAGATATTTTGCCTTCACTTTGTACACACACATACAATAGGCTCTTCCTACGAGAAGTTCTCATTTCCTAACTAAATTAGGAAGACCTCTCCTCCTAATAGACGCAGAAGCAGCTGGTTGCACGAATAAGCAGAAAGCAGCCAGCTCCTTCTTCAGTTTCACAGTACAGAAGCTGATGTAAAAGTAAAGTGGAAAGCAAAGGAACACAGATAACCTGCAGAACAGTGACACCTACACTCAGAAAGCAGGACTGCAGCTCTCCAAACATTTTAAAGGCATTTGCTGCCAACAATCCTTATTTTAGTAATGTTTTTCTTTCAGTCTTACTGCCACAAGTGGCACAATTTATTTAAACATATGGTTCAATGAATCACACCGTTTAATGTTACAATAGTTTTTATTGAGTGTAAGAACATATTCAATAAATATTTTGATTTTGAGGCCTTTATTTTGTATTTCATTTTTCATTGGAAATCAGATTTACCTGGCACAAACACCATTGCCAGCAATGGATTTATCAAAAAGACAAATGCCAGGACATTAAATATTTCAATACTGTATTCAGCTGTTTACATCTGGATACCTTACAGTTTCCAAACATACCAAATGTAAATGGTTAATATGCTGTACAAATCAACACATTCTTCATAGAAGAAAACAGGAAAATGCTAATTTACTACAACCTGTCCATTATTTTTCAATAATGTTACTTAGGTTATCTCATGGGTAATAATATTCAGACACAACTAGCCATATTTTCTCAACATCCTACCTAGTTTCTCATCGGACAAGTGAGAAAAGCATGTAGCCAGAATGATTTTGCATGAAGTCAGAAATGCCCCTTCTTTATTTTGTATTTCATAACTATGACTACACAGAGATGAAGACAAGGGTACATTTTAAAAAGCCATTTATATTTTATGGTTTTTTGCTTCCCTTTTAAACTATAAAGAAAATTAGATGTTGTAAATGAGGAAGTGCAATGTAAAAGACAAGGTAATTTTCCTAGTTAGGTGGCCTTTTAAAGAAAAGAAGAATTCATTAATTTATGTTTGCATTCAATTATTCACATCTGTGCTCAGTGAACTTCAGTTCACTCAATGAAACTAATGGCAACTTAACTCACTGATTAGTTTAAAATAAGGTACTTAAAAAAAAGATGCCAAGTTGACCAACATAACTAAATAGTCCATAGCTAACCAAATTTTATTACATGTCTCTGAATCCTGAGAGGATAAACTGTTATTCAATTCCCTCACATACACACTTACTAAAAAATCCCACAAAAAACCCAAAATCCAAACATTTAAAAACTCTGAATTCCTTTGTTCTATAATTGACCTTCACTCTGCAGTCCCTTTTACCCAAGGCATGACTCCTGGTGCATCTTTTTGTAGTTTAGCTTCCGGGAAGTTTCCAGCAAACCTTTCTCTTGCTTTGTCCCAATTCTTTTTGTTTTTACTTTGGAAGAGTTGAACATCTTCAATTGAAGACGATTTGCCTGTTCCCAAGCCTGCATGTGTTCGTCTCAGTTGAAGCTGGATCTGTTTTAAAAATTGAATAATCATATTTAAGAGTTACCATATAATTCTAAATAAATTGAAATTTGCTTTTCAACTGAGTTCCTTGAATTGGAGTTTTCTGACTTATTTAAAACTAATACAACAAACTGACAAATGCATCAAATACATATAATAATAGGTTATACCACTGTGCATGTAATTTCCTATCATTTTTTCCTACGTTACCATGTCTTGTCATGAAATCAGGATACATTACGGTTTCCAAAGCAACTAATTTCATCTTGAGATATTTTTCAGCTATTCCCAGTCTGACTAAAAGTAGAAGCACTAGTCACATATCAAACCCTTGCTTGACTTTCAATTAAAATATTCAGCTGTTGGGCTACTTGTTATTTTCCAGAAAAGAACTGAAAACGGGAAAATCTATAATAGGATCCTTAAATAGAAGAGGTCTGTTTCATTTTCTTAAGAACTATAGGTGCACACATATATTGTATCTAGGATATACCGTGACATATTTAACATATATAAGACTGCTTGCCATCTGGGGGAGGGGGTGGAGGGAGGGAGGGGAAAAATAGGAACAGAAGTGAGTGCAAGGGATAATGTTGTAAAAAATTACCCTGGCATGGGTTCTGTCAATAAAAAGTTATTAAAAAAAGAACTATAGGTAGACTACAGTCTGATTAGGGAAAAGAGAACTTTTACTAAAGTTACAAATGCACTGAAAAACCACTCACTCATTATTTAATGTATAAAGTAATAATTATGGAACTTCTGATGAAGAAAGTGAGCTTTAGAAAGGTTAAGTAATTTGGACATCAATAATTAATTAATAATTAGCAAATTAATAAATAACAAAATTAGGATTCAGATTAAGTATCTAGTATCTGCAATACCCACTATTCTTCATTATCTTCTACGTTTTCCATTATCCTCCCTACTTAATGAATTTTACATAGGATCATAGGTTTAACAGAACCTACTTATCTATAAAATGAAATAGGGATACACCTTTTTTTTAAAAAATGAATTGAATAGTTATTTAAGGCCTTCTTTCTTGACTAGGACAGTTGGCATGTACGTTGGAAAAGCATTTTTTAAGAGTTACATGTTAATGACTGTGCTTCCTACTCTCCAGAAGCTCACATTTTATTTATGTGATATCTTTATTCATACATAAAAAGAAGTTTCACCTATTCAGAGCACTTTAGAGTGCAAAGGCAAGTCAGGTGGCAGTAGTTGAAGGACTGGCATGTGTATCAGCAGAGCAGAAAGTAGGGCCCAGTGATCCACCATCTCAGCAAAAAGATTGTAGTTGGCTACTCCATGATATTCTTGATATTAGCAAATATATTCCCCATAAATTGTAGAAGTAAGAAGTTGGCAAGAGTTAAGAATGAAAGAGGGTTTTGAATTACATTACTGAGAGGTGGGAGGAGAAGAAGAGGAAAAGTGGGGTGGAAGAAGGCTGATTTGTCAGTATCCTAACCCTGGTAGTCTTTTTGGCTACCTGTTGGGATTTGGGTGGCTGCAGGTGGGTTGGGGTAGGAGAGAAGATAAAGAAGTGTTAGCTGCTGAGTATGGGCCTCCCAATTATAATTCACATTTGTATAAGAATTTGTAAGTGATTCCTTCACAACTTGGAATGGATTTTTAAGCCAGAGGGTTGTAATCTATTTTAGGTCATAGACCTATCTGGCAATCTGGTGAAAACCTATAGATTATTCAGAAAAACTCTTTAAATGAATCAAATATACAGGATAAAAAAAGAGAACAGTTATACTGAAGTAACAATGATCAAAATATAGATTAAAAATTTATGAAACAGCAGTAGGGGATTCAGCTTGACATACCTTAGGTAAGCAATTAAAGACTCAAAATCGAGGCCTGCTATGGCTCAATGAAATAACATATGCTATTCCAACTTTGTATCAGGAATTCCTTTAAAACTTTCTTATTAAAATAAAAGTTTTTATTGACAAGGAAATCAGGTCTTAAAGATAGACTTACTGGAGTTTTCATTCCTCCACCATCCTTTCCTAGGCCTTCTCCTTTTTTCCAACCCATCTTCTCCAACATCTTTCGACCTTTGTTGTTGTCATTGATTTCACTTAAAGAAAAATAAAAATAAGACCTCATATCAAAAGAATTAAAATTTAATTTTTGAAAAATAATGAAATCAGAATAATAGAAGCATTAAAATGTTCATTTAATTTGGGTAATGTGATCCACAAACTTGTTATATATAGATTGCTTACCTATACCTTTATGTATTTATTAAAGTATTATATTGATTGAAAAACAAATGCAATAAATGGCAATTCCAGGTAATTAGTTACTTGCAATCGGTCTAATATCTCTAGACAAGAAAAGTTATTTTAATTAATGCCAAGGTTCTGACAATAACCATCATTTTCCTTTTAGTTTCAAATGAATTAAGGTCATCTTTGAATAACAATCTTGAGAATCCCAGACTCTTGTTTTTCTTTTACATTTTTTTCTTGACCTCTCATTCTATATTTAAAAGAGTTTTCAGTTTCCCAAACAAATACAGCCTCATAGAGGTTAAACTATGAACAGTTTTAGTTATAGTTAAAAGGGAAAAAAAACAACAGCTCTTTTTTTGAGAACAATCTAATAGGTAATAAATAATTATGGTCTGCATGCTAGATTTTAATTTTAATTTAACTGAAAAAATTTACACATACTATACTTCATTCCTTATAAATTGCCCACATTTTTGTTACAAATTCAGAATCTCCTTCAAAAAAAATTAAAGGAAAAAATGTAATACTAACATATACAACAGTGTTTTGTCCTGCAATAAAAAAAAATTCAATATTTAGTTTTGCACTTGTCTATTCTTCCCCTGGATGTTTAGTACATAAAATAAAACTAATTAAACCTATAGTCACCTAAGTGAAGTGAGTCTCAGATCATAGTGAGTATAATAAGGAAATAGAGTTGTGAAGCTTCTTCATAAAGAGGTGTTTCTTCTTGCTAAAAGTAATAGTAATTGTCTTAAATCTCAGCCCCTCTGACCTGTCTAGGACTCTTCTTTAACAAGACAATTTCAATTTCTTCCTTTCTGATGACTCCCTCTCTTCTGCCTCCAGAAAATATTCTACCTAACCTTTCCATCTTGCTTAAAAAAATTACTGTCCCATTTCTTTTTCTAATACTCCTGGTCTCTTGGTTCTGACTTCTTCACAGTCTCCTTTGCTGGCATATCATCCATACCATGCATGCCCTTTAATTAAGGCTACTTAAGGCTCTGTCTTAGGCTCCTTTATATTTTCTCTCCATATACTCTCTGTAGCTTCACATTAGCTCTCATGGGTGCTTCATATCTGCAACATTCTGAACTTGTATTTCTCCCAAACTTTGCTATTTTTCATGAACACATGGCTGTCCCTTCAGTCTCCCAGGTTCATAACATTGACTTTATCCACATTGCCAATTAGGGGCCAAATCTTGGCATTTCTACCTTCATAGCACCTCTTGAGTCCAATGTCTTCTCTCCACTCACATGGCTACCATCTTAGTTCAGTGTCTTCTCATCTCTTACTAAGATTATTTCAACAGTCTTCTAATAAGTCTCCCTGTTCCAAGTCTCTCACTACTCCATAACATCCTACACACAGCTGCCGAACTTATTTTCTTGAAGCCCAGCATTGACCATATGACTCTTCAAGTAATTCCACAGGCTTCCTATTGGCTCTACTATAAAATATAAACCCCTCTGTTGAGCTTTTAAAGCCCTGTATAACCTGGTTTCCAACTTTAACTTCACTAATATCAATCTCTCTCTTACACACTGGGAACCGGACAAACTGATCTTATTTCTATTCCCCACAGACATTTAACAGAACATTCCATCCCATGTACCTGGTACACAGTATTATTAATGCACCATCAGATGACTGATTTCTGCCTTTCTTCCCAACTTTTCAAAACAGGAGCTTGTAACCAATATTTCAAAACTCCTTAAATCCATACAATATGGCACCCCCTCTATGTTACACTTACTCTCAAGGTCACTGACCAATGGTTTTTTATAGTTTTCATCTTCTTTCATCTCTATGCAGCAAATGACAATAATCACCTCCCTATTCCCCCTGATTTTCATGACATCGTGCTCTCCTGATCTTCTCTTCTTACCCACACACAGATACACAGACACACACACACCCTTACAAATATTCCCTAATGCTCTATCCATAGTTCTTTGAAACACTCATCCTCTCTTACATTTACCAGCTACTTAGTACAAGAACAGTCTCTGTACATATCTTGTGTTCTTCTTAAATCATAAACTCCTTAATAATGGAGATTGTCTTATTTCTCTAATCTTCTTTTGCACTTAGTACAATATTTTCATGTATAATGGAGCTTACTCTTGTGTTCCTTCTGCTTTCTGGCACTTAGAAACTTGGCTTATTCCTACCATCTGCTTCTTCCATTTCTACTCACACATAGCTGAGCAGCTCTGGAGGAAGACATTCAACTGTGATGAGTGGATCCACTATGTACATTATCTAATCTCAATTGGGCCCTCATTGCAACAAATCACCATTTACTCTTCCTCTGCTGACTTTCTATTGCACTCCTCCAGCACATGTGCCAAATAAAATTTCTTTTCTCCAAGCTTTCTACATAAAATCTTTCCTGTACCACCTCAAGGATCTTGTCTCAAAATTTACATTCACCATAAGTTCCATCTTTTTTTCCTTTTTCTTAAAGTCAAAACAATCTGGCATCAGCCCTATTCATACTTTCTTTAGTCCAGTCTCGTTTGAAGAGATGATCCTTCTTCTTAGGATTATATGTTCTATATGCACCATTCCTTCTTATTTCTTCATATCATATAAGGACACATTTCTCTCTAATCTTTTATCTCTTCCTATCTCCACAGCTCCTTTCTTACTGCTCATATATACAGTCAAGTCTCCTTGTTTAATTGTTTGTTTAAAAATTGTTTAAAATTGTTTAAATTTTTAAAATTTGTTTAATTGTTTAAAATTAAAAACATTTGTTTAAATGTTTAAAATTGTTTAAATTTTGTTTATACAAATTGTTTAAATTTAACATTTGTTAATTTTTGTTTAAATTGTTTAAACAATTGTTTAAAAAAAACAAAGAAAAAAAACCACCACACTTGACTATTACCCTTTCTTTCTTGCTACATTACTAGAAATTTTACTCCTTTCAACTGTTTCTCACTCATTTCTTAAAAATCCAATTAAAATCTTGCCTTGTAGAGGCAGACTTGCCCAACATCTCTTAATTCTAGTGCCATACCTGTTAGTTCATATTAATTTTTCAAATTGTATTCATATTTACACAGCTCACTTTACATATATTTGCATGTTATATCCCTGATTAAACTCTAAGTTCCTCAGAGGCAGGGACTGTTTTTGCCTGTTTTTCTATCTCCAGCAGCACTTAGCACAGGCTTGGGAACATAGAAGGTATTTAATCAATGTTAACTGATTGGTTTCAATCCTCTGCAATCTGTACCACTGTATCACAGTATACAGTATAAATGTACCACTTAATTCACTGTTCTCCTCAAAATTACCAAAGATCTTTTAATAATCTTTTAAAAGGTCAAATCAAATGACCTTTTCTCATTTTTATCAAACTTGAATTTTCTGGTAGCATTTAATCCTTTTAGCCACTCTTATCTACTACGTTCTCAAGATACTGTTGTTTCACGTCTATCTGTCTTTCTTCTCTGTTTTATTTGCTGGATCATCATCAATATCATGCTCTCTAATTGTAAATATACATCATGGCTTTGTCTTAGGTCATCTTTTCTCTCCAACTTCTTGATAACTTCATCAGCTCCCAGGAATTTAAGCATCATCTCTAGGAAAGTCACTCCACAGTTTATATATTTGGTCCTAGCTGCTTATTAGATATGTCCAACTCAACATCCCCTAAGCACTTCAAATTCAACATGTCTCCAAGAAACTTTTTAATCTTTCTATCTTCAAAACCACTTTCCCATTTCTGTCCACAACACCACTCTCCTTCTAAGGGTCTATATGTACAACCTTGGATAGACTTCTTCAGTCTATTTCATGCATTGCCTCTGCACATATTTATTTAATCACTTGCCAAAGCCTGTTGATTCAGACTCCACAACATCTCTCCCATTTCCCCTCCTCTTTATACTGCCACTACATCCTAATTTAGATCTTCATCAGTTCTCACTGTGATTATTCCAACAGCCTAATTAAAATCAAATAAAAACTCCTCAGTTTGAAATTTAATCTTTCACAACCTGGCACCACATCATTACCCTTTTAAACATTTTCTGATCCAGCCAAATTGGCCTTCTTGTTCCGCATACATCAGATACTATCTCTTACTCCTCTGCCTTTGTTTTGGCTGACTCCTCTGCCTGGAACACTCCATCACCACTTTCACCTCTGTGAATTCCATATTTCCTTCAAAACACAACTGAAAGGCCAATAAATACTTTCCTAAATGCCTCTCTGTAAAATGACCTTTATACTGTATTTATTTTGTGTTCAAGTTGATCCCCCCTCCCTCAATAAAAAGTTATCTCTTTGAGAGTAAAGCTGTTCATTTCTTTTTTGTTCCCAGTGCCTAGCAGAGTGTCTGGAACATAGTAAGCATTTAACAAAAACTTGTTCAATAAATACTAATTACATCACATCATGCATTTGTGTGAGTACACATCTATACATTATACAAAAATAAAAAACACATATAGATTCTCAGGAACAAGGGGGAAATTATGCTAACATGAAAGAAGGCCTTTAATTAAATACAAACTTTGTGTAAAAAAGGCTAGAATTGAACCATTTCATACTTCACCATTGGATGTTCTGTTATCATCCCTTTAAGCTATTGTAACAGAAGCCAATTTAAACTAGGCAATACAAATACGCACACTGTATAATAAATGTTTCTTGCACAATGAATTGGTGGTAATACTCACGAATGGACAGAAGCAGGGGCATCATCTCTTTGAAATGTTCCTTCGCTTCCAATCTGCTCCCTACGTTTTCCAGCTCTGTCTTTATATTTTGGATTCTTTAGTGCTTTTTCATCTTCATATTCTGTATTCTTCATAAATACATAAAAATCATTAGGGAAGAAGGAAATTTTAAAATAAATAACTTACACTGTCTTAATGTAAGGTGGGGAGCTTAATAATGTTATTTCACATTTACTTTTACAATAAGGCAAATGTTTCCACATAAAGTAGAAATTAGCCACACACCCCCGCCCAATCCCCTCATAACCAAAAAAATCCTAATTACTTCACTTTAAACTCCTCCTTCCCCTCCTACTCAGCTATATTTTCATAGCAAAATAAATTATTAGCTAATGGCATAATACACAATTATGATATTATTATCATGATATGATTTAATAATATTTGATCCAATGTCATGCAGTCACTATTCTTTATCAAATGCTACTAAAGAGGTGCTTGAAGACATCTGAAAAGTCATTGTATGTCCTTGGGTTAAGAAAAATCCATGTTTACCCTACATTTTAAGGTGCCAAAAGAGTGCTAGAATGCCAAAAGTGGTTTTACAATGCTTACTGTAAAAGAAGAAAATTTAGTGGTTTAGTTATATGAATAAACATTCTTCACGTGACTGCTGTACCAATAGCAAAAATGTTAGAATTCATTATTGCTGTTGCTGTCATTTGATTCTTGGACAGAGTTTTACCCTATAATGTTATTTATCAATGTTTACAATAAATGACCATTCTCAATATCATCATGTATCACATTCATCCTAAGTTAAAAATATTCAATTAATTTGGACATCTATTATTTAGTAAATATAAATGTAAAAAATTTCAACATTCTACTATATCAGTTTTCTTTAATTTGGAATGAGAATATAAAATAATTCAAATCTAAGAGTTTGAAAAAAACATTTACACCACAATCCCCTCCTCCCCCTTCAAAATTTGGCCCAGATATTTTATTAGAATTTTTTCTTTATTAAATTAATATTTATTAAATGCATTTTAAGTGCTTGAATAAGCACTGTTCTAGGCACAAAAGATAAAAGAAAACAACAACAATTCTATTCTCTCAAAAGATTTTACAGTCCACTGGATATTAACACTAAGAATAGTGTTATTTTTTAAGTTATCAAAAGTCAGATAAAATACTTTAAATCATTAACAAAAAAATGCAAATTAAATCTCACACCTGTTGGATTGGCTAACATGCCAAAAAATGGAAAATAAAAAATGTTGGAGGGGATGTAGTTAGTAAGAATAGCACACTAATGTACAGCTGGTTAAGATGTGAACTGCTACAATCATTCTGGAGAACAATCTGGACCTATGCTCAAAGTTTATAAAATTGTCCCCTTTGATCCAGAAATACTAGTCTGTATCAAAGAAAAAGGAAAGGATCTATGTGTTCAAAAATATTTATAGTAACTCTTTCAGTGGTACAAAAAATTGGAAAGTGAGGGAATGCCCATTAGTTAGTGAATGGCTAAATAAGTTGTGGTATATTATTTTGACGGAATACTACTTTAATGTAAGAAATGATGAGAAGGATAATTAAAAAAAAAACTGAAAAAACTTGTATGATCTGATACAAAGTGAAATGATCAAAACCAGGAAAATACTGTACATACGAAGAGTGATATTGTAACAATGATCAATTGTGAAAGACCTAGCTAAGTAATTAAAATAACAGATGACAATTCCAAAGGATTCATGAAGAAAAATGTTGTCTATTTCAGAAAGAGAACTGATGGATTCTGAGAACAGACAGAAGCTTCTTCTTCTTCTTCTTCTTTTTAAAGTTGTTTGTTTTAGCGAGGCAATTGGGGTTAAGTGACTTAGCCAGAGTCACATAGCTAGGAAGTAGTAAGTATCTGAGGTTGGATTTGAACTCAGGTCCTCCTGATTTCAGGGCTGGTACTCTATTCACTGTGCCATCTAGATGCCCCTGAAGCTTCTTTTTAAATTTTTTTTATTTTTGAGGGGAGGCAACTTTTTAAATGTAGAAATATTTTGTATGATTTTGGATACATAATAGGCATCATATAGACTGTCTTTTCAATGGCTGAGGGAGGATAGAGAGAAGAGAATTTGGAACTGAAAATTAAAAAAGAATGTAAAAAATAAATTTAAGAAACAACAGCAACAATAATCTAATTTTTACTTTGATGAACTTCCTCACACTTAAGCTGATCTTCAGATGTCATGATCTGTCATGAGGCCTCAAATAAGTCTTTTCAAAGTGTTAGGTAAGACATTCTAGAGCTTTTGCTACCCAGTCTTTGAAATTACTTGTATTCTCAAATCTCAACTATTACCCTATTACATCTAAACTTAGCCTCTTGTGATAAGCAACCAAATCAGAAACCAATGTTGTTTTATTAATGATACGACCATTTGCTGCACCCTAAAGATCACGGAGCCTTTTCAATCTCATTTGGAGATGAAATTTTCTACATGAGATTGTCTGTTAAAATGTGAATCTTATGTATTATATCTAGGATATACTGCAACATATTTAACATATATAGGACTGCTTGCCATCTTGGGGGGTGGGGGGGTGGAGGGAGGGAGGGGAAAAAACGAAACATAAGCGAGTGCAAGGGATAATGTTGTAAAAAATTACCCTGGCATGGATTCTGTCAATACAAAGTTATTATTAAATAAAATAAAATTTAAAAAAATAAATTAAAAAAAAATGTGAATCTTGAAAATCAGGGGCAGTCTTTTTAATTTGTATACTTATACACAGCACAGTGTTTTACACTTAGCAGGCACTTGAATTATTTCCCTGCCTTCTTCTAAATCTTTTATAATCTGTAATTATTCTATCTTTTAGCTTTTTCTCATAAAACTAGTCTATGTACATTTACCTCTAGTCAAGGATTCATCAACTATATTCATGCCCATCATACTGCTTTATCTCTTTGTCTAAGATTATGCTATTCCCTGTTACCTAAGATCTGTCCGTCATTAGTCTAAATTCTACCTACCCATCCTTTAAAGTCAGGCCAAATGTTACCTGTTCCAAGAAGCCTTCCCAAGTTCACTCACTAATGACCTTCCCTTCCATTAGACCTCATATTTCATTTGGTACATGTAATTTTGTATTATAGTAATTTGTGAATGCTCCATCTCCATCTTATTTGGAAAGATTATTTAATCTTTCCATCTCCAACACCTAGCAGTTCTATGACTATTGCAATGTATGTCTTCATGTAAACTGGAGAGGTTTTAGTAAGACTTGAATCACTTAGAAATCAATAATGGGCAAATCTCTTCATCCCTTAGGGCCCCAGACAATTACTAATACTGTTGCAGAATAGTAGTAACTAGTCTGCATTAGTAGAGGAAATTTTCTCACCAGGAATTCCCTATAACAAAAAAAATTACTAAAAACTAAAAGCAATGACTAAAAAACCAAGCAATTATCAAGGAAATATTGCATATAGAAAAAAATCTTTATTTGGATGAAAAAACTAGGTGAACAGTATCTTCTTTTCCTGTAATGTAAGTCTCTGTAGTATAATCAAAAGTAATTATGATTCTGAGGACATGGATTCTACTCTTGGCTTTTTTACTTAGTTATGTGACATATAGTAAGTCCCTCTGATCAATTTAGAAGCACTTATTAAGTGCCTTAGGAACAAGGCACTGTGCTAGGTACTAAGGATGCTAAGACAAAAGTAACTATCTTTAAGAAGCTTATATTCTTTTGGGAGAAACATGTATCCATGCAAAATATATGCAGTAAATAAATACAAGGTAAGTTGAGTGCAATGCACTCATTGCTAGAAGAGAGTTTCAAGAAAGAAAAGATTTGATGTGAAAAGTGGTATTTGAGTTGAACTTCAAAGGAAATTAGAGATTCTAAAAAGAATAGATGAGCTAGTGAAAAGTTTTGGAAAAGTCTATGACAAGACATTTAAATAGGAAATGGATGACACAGTGAGGTCTATGCTGTAGCAATAAACATTGGCAGATGAGTAGAGAACATGGAAAATTACTGAAACAACCCAGGTTAGAAGAGCCTGAACTAGATGACTTCAAAGAAGAAAAAAGGGATGAAACTATTTTAGAGTCTTAGTTTTCTTAAGTGAAAATTGAAGACTGCCTAATGTAGTTTCAGAGATGGTATAGGGGAAAAATGACAAAATATATGTGATAGCATTATGATAATGGTAAAATATACCATATAAATGTAAAGAGGTTCTACTGTTTCTTTTGTCCCTCACTTATAATCCCAGTTAGGTTAAAAAAAAAACTTCATATGCTATGCTGATCATTCTATGCAATTACAGGTATATTGCTGGCCTTACATTATTTATTTCTTAAATCATTCCTTAAAGCTCTGATTTAACACTTAAAATAGCATAATATTTATTACCTTATAAGCACTTACCATTAAGCCATATTTGACTCTTATTTTTTTTAATGCTTTTCTTCTTACCAACTCTTTTTCTTCTTTACTTAATGCTGGACCAACTAAAAAAAGAATGGCCATTTAGTCATTAAATATACGAAATTCTTTTTTTTTGGAGAAATGGAAATTTCTGCAGTGCTTATAATCAACAGTAATACTCCATTTGTAAGTCAACTGCAAAGAGGTATAATAAAATATTGATATAAAATGGTTTTAGCTTATAATGAGGCTTTTCATTACTTGTGTTAAAACTAAACTGCCTTGTAGAGAATGATAAGAATTCTATATTCTAGTATTGTATCATATCACAGCTAGATTTTGGTGAATGTTACAAAAAGAACTAGAAATTACCTGATTCTTGTTAAAACATCAAATCACTTAATATATCTCAATTTTTGAGGGGTTTTATTGGTTAAATATGTGGCCATAAAAGTACAAAAAAAAAAAATTAAGTAATTTTCTCAATGAATCAGCATAAGCCTGTTAAAGAATTAGTAGAGAGTTGAGGAATTCTCAGCTTCTTAATTAACATTCTGACCAGGAAACATATTCTTCCAGTCTCACCAAAAAAACAATTAAACAAATAGATGTGAATAATGTAAAAGGGACTTTTTTTTTTTAGGAATAATAATTGTACTAAAAGCAATTTCTAGGAAGTTCCAAATATTTATTTAAAATTCTGGAAAACTAGGTAGCGGTATTAAAAGCTCCTTGGAAACTTCCTATAACACTAATTTTGCCTCAGAAAAGTGGTGCTATGATAATACAGCATGATTTCCCAACTTGACAAACTCTAGAGGCTTGTTAAATGGAAATTATTTGAAAAATAACTAAATTATCCTACTGAAATTAATCTCTTCATTTGTTTTTAAGGCAAAGTGGCATAGTGGGTCTGGAACTAGCCTTGGAGCCAGAAAGATATGAATTCAAACTTTACTGTAGACACACAGCAGCCACGTGATTTGAGGCAAGTCATTTAACAGCTCGGTGTTCCCAATGACATCTAAGTTATTAGAAGGTGAAAACCTGTGTTGGCAGAGGAAGTTTCTAACCAGGAACACCCTAGAGCAATGAATCACAGGTCCAGACCTTATCCCTAATGTTTGTGTACATTATAAACTTCAGAATCTATTTCCTTTCAATTGAAGAACAAATATAAAAGATTTACTGAAAACTAAGTACAGGGACCAAAAAAAAATTGGAAACACCTGCAATAGAGCAACATAAACTCCATTTCATATGAATACTAACAGATCAATCCTGCTAATGAGAAAGCCTGTCAATAATCTTTCTCAACATCAACAACAGAAGTTAAAAGAAATAGACCTAGTTGGATGAACTGATCATATTATAATTACTGTCTTGGACATTTGAAAATGGTTTCCATCTTGTTATAAAAGCCTATTAACAAACTGAATTAGTATTAGCAGAACCCATATTTGTAATCCAATATTAATATGCTTTTCATCTGGTCAGTATATTTCGCATACTGCTCCACTTCTCAAAATGCTAAGGACAAGAATGTGAAAGATGTCTTAATGTAGTACATTAGTCCAGTTTTCAAATATGAAACAGTTTTTATTGGATGTCATTAAAATGTACTCTGCTCAATATACTTATTCCTAAAAAACACACTTTACTTATTAAATGCTTATTAACAAATCCTCATATACAAAGATCAGGATAGTGAAGTCACCATTAGGATTTGTTAAAATAGAAAAAAACTTCATTTGAAAGCTAATATCTAGCTTCAAGAAGATGGAGATTTTAATGCTTAAAAGATTCAAATTTAAAAGTTAAATTATTAACATAATATAGAATGAGAAATTTTACTTACCAGAAGATTCATCTTTTTTATCAAGGCGAAGATGGGCTCGAACTTGCCCTGGTTCACAACCATCACAAGTATCACTACCTGGATGAATGTGAAAAGACAGCACAGTTTCTCCAATTTTCACTTCATCTCCATGTTCTAGTACATAAGGTTCACATTTTGTTTTGGGCTATAGAAGAAATATGCAAAATAAAATCCAAGATGATCACATGCATGGTCGATTTTTATTTCTATAAATAAAGCTGAAGGACAACAAATAACCATTTACACAGATATTACCATCTATATACAAGAATAACTCAGTTTTTTTGATATGGATATTTGACATAAAAATTCAGGGCAAGAAATGTTTTCTCTGGTCCCCTATCTACATAATTTATTATGAACAATCACAATGTACTACTTGAAATATAAGTAAAAAAAAAGACAGCTAATTGATCCAATTTCCATTCACAACCCTCATTTCTTCCTATTTCAAACATTCTTTTTATCCCCTATCGGTATTACCCAATTAAATCTTCAAACTGAAGGAGCTGCTGGCACAGTGGATAAAGCACTGGGCCTATAGGAAGGTTTGGGTTCAGGAGTGGCCTCAGACATTTACTAAGTGTGTCACTCTGGGCAAGTCAATTAATCTATTTGTCCCAGTTTCCTCATCTGTAAATTAAGGTCGCAGCATATACCTAACAGGGTTATAGTACTGATCAGATGAGAGAATATAACTTGGTTCCTGTCAAAGAGTTGGTGCTAGATAAATGCCTATTCCCTTTCCCAAATTATCCATTACAATGAACTATCACACAGAAAGAGATTAGAATGAGGAAGAGAACAATGGGTGAGGAGGTTCATAAAACAGGTCTGCAATTCTACTCTTGAGCTCAAAGCATATTTTTTTGGCTTGCTAATTTAAAGCAGAGGTGTCAAATCTCCAGCAACTAGAACCAGATTAAGGTGTAATTGGGAAATGTTTAACCAAAAGCACTACCACCATTACCACCCCCAAACACAGTATACATAGGTAATGTTAATTAGTGATTTTCTAAGATAATATGTTGCAATTTGACACCTGCTCTAAAGCAAGGTGTGGGTCCCCTCAGAACAAAGTTACTCCTGGGAATTAATATATTTACTATAACAATTTGTTCGATGTCTAGAGTTTTCAGAGTTTCTTGTAAGGGAATTTCTCATATATAATTTCCAGATCTAACTATATGTAAGGAGGAAAACTAAAATTATTATTACAAGTCCAATGACACAAATAATGGCTGGCGTATATGAAGTTGATTTCTAAGGCTTTTCCTGTGATAACAGACCAGCCACATTATATTTTGGCTATGTGGAAAGTATATACATAAAGTTTCAGCAGCTTCACCACTGAAAAACACATACATACACACTCCACTGACCTAATATACATTTATTGATTGATTCAGATCTATGATTTCATTGCCATAAGAAATTATCTCAACCAATAACTATTGGCAACTATTCTGGCATTGAGAGTCTTAGCAAGGTGTCTGGGTCACTGGGCAGTTAAGTGACTTTGCAAAATCACATGACCAGCTTGCGCCAGAGACAAGACTTGAAACTTGGTCTTAATCACAGATCTCACAGTTGAAAGGAAGCCTGGATGTTGTCTAGGCCAATCTTCTCATTTTGTAGATGAAAAAAACTAAGACTCATTGAAGTGCAGTGACCCAAAGCCATATACATAATAAGTGGCAGAGTCAAGCCTGGAACCCAGTTCCTCTCACCCACAAATCCAACCCTCTTTCCATTCATAGTATGAAATATATCTGCCTTCATAGAGATTGCAGAAGAATATAAGACACATAAATAAAAAACCTAAAATAACCTTTTTGTGTGGGGGAAGGCAGGGAGTGCAAGGGGGTTGGTGGGATAGGAAAAGTTACAGACAGGAAAGGATCAGAAAAAGCTGCCTGGACAAAATGACTCTTGAGTTGGTCTTTTAGAAGATGGGTAAGAAGGAACAGGAACAGAAGGGTAGCAACATGTTCAGGGGACAGAATAGTCTAGCTTCATTATAGAATAGCATATGAGTTAAATCTGGGAGGAAAAAAGGAGTACCAGTGAAAGTGGACTATGGATTTTAGTTGGCAGACAAAATGGAGCCTATGAGGAATTTTGGGCTAAAAAGCAAAATAGTCTACAAAAGTAAAAAAAAAAAAAAAAACACACACACACAAAATGTTTTAATTAACATAAAAACACTCACCTGAAGAATCTGCTTCCCATTAACAATTGTACCATTTTGACTGCCTTGATCCACAAGAACATAACTTTGTAACTCATGGTCAAAGTAAATTTCCGCATGAAACTTAAGAAATAAAAGAAATAAAACAATTTTTAAAAATCAATGTGAATTCTATAAAATGATGTCTCAGACCATTAATACTCAGCTATATATCTTTGAACATGTTAATTTTTAAGATAAGGTACTACTAGATTTATTTACTTTAGTATGAATTTAGTATGAAATCTGACCTATAATATGTTATTGTTTTCAAGTACTCCTGGATCTTTTTTTCCTTTCAAAGAGACCACAGTTAAGTGTGATCAGAAACACAAGCATTATGGTCATTTAGTTCATTCTGAAGTATCTGGGCTTTTATTTGGGAGATGAGGGGAAAGACAAAAGGCTAACAGATCAAGCTCATTTGGTTTTAAAATTAACAAAATTTTCCATATATGTGTGCATATGTATATGTATACACACACACACACACACACACACACACACGCCCTCCAGATACTTCAATTTTTTTTATTTTTATTTTTTTACAATTGAGGCGGCAATACGAAGAAAGACAAAAGGAGAAAAAGAGTAAGCCTAAGGAGGCTTAGAGGAAGAGAGAGAAAAATGAGAGGAGAGAAGATAAAGGCAGAAAGAGTATAGATGATATAAATAAAGAAATGAGAAGTAGCCTCAGAAGCTTCTAAAGTGGAACTACCTTGAACTTAAGAATGTTTGTCTCTTACTATGTCAATGTGAAATTCTAGCTCCTTGGCTATTTATCCTAGTTTTTCTTGTCACTCTTTATCCTAAAATCTTCCTTTACTATGAATGAGAAAGTGATCCCATGAGCCAGAAAAATTTTACTTGTGCTTCAAAATCTGTGACTTAGGGGGCTAGATGAAATAAAGTTAAGGACTTGGGGTTCCTCAGTCTACTTTAAATTAAAGAAAAAGATAAACATGTAGAGTTCATTCACTTTTTAATTAAAAGAATTTTATCACATATATGAATAGAAAAACAGTGGCACTTTCATTTTGATAAATAATTTTTCACCAAACTATGTTCTATTATATTATTAATATTAGCAATTAGTTTTATAAAAACAAAACAAAAAAGCTTGGAGCTCAAATAAGAAAAATCCAACAGCTTAACTCTACTTTAAGACACAGGGAAAGGAGAATATTTTTTCAGTTAAAATTTACCTTACTGACACCAACTTCAGGAATTCGAAGTGTATGTTCCATGTCTTTTTCTCTACAAAGTTAAATACAACGTTTTTTAGTAACTATATCATTTATAGATTGACACTGAAATTTTGAGGAAATGCTAATATTTTAAATGTATTTTCTCAAGCCTAAGAATAATCCTATTAAAGATTATATCACATCTTTAACCCTATTCTCAAACTTCCTAAGTAAAGCTGCCTCACAGAAAAAAAATTAAAATGACTTTATTCTTTGGTTCATCTAACCCAAAATAATCAGTAATCAGTGAGTATATAATAAATTAAATCTGTGAAACCTTATCTTTATACCAAATTTGCATTAACTTTTCCAGATCTACTGAATAAATCCTTATTTTTATTACATGAACAATGGTAAATTCTATTGTTTGAGAGCAATTAAAATTAAGATATTGTATAAAATCTGAAATAAGAATAAGCTAGATTATCCTTTCCAATGGAAAAATGCGAAGCTATTCTAGGTATTATCAAAGCTCATTCTCCTTGCTCAGCACATTGCATCTTGTTGCTAAATTAGCTATGAACTGCAACTGGAAGGAAAAGGAAATTGCATTAAGGTCAGAAATTAGTTCTTTAAAAGTAGAGAAATTAAGAGAATAAAGTCTCCCAATTTTTGGAAACTGTCAGAAAAAAAAATCTTATGTTCTTTCCATGAGATTTCCATTTTGAGGCTGAAAATACAAACTAGGATGTTACAAAAACAGGTAAGGTCAAGATAGAACAGGAGACTGGTGGGAAGAATGTTTGTGTGTCTTTTTTGGGATATTAAAAATGGCCATAAACAATAAAGGATATTGTCAAATAGGTTTCATTTTTGGTGTAATGGTGTAAAGTAGATAATTCAATTTTGGTATGAATTGTTAGGGAATTCTCTCAAACTTCTAAGAAAGGCATATCATTACTAGCAGGTATTCAATGATTGTAAGTCAAAGAGAAGAGGTCAGATTCAAAGAAAAGAGAATTACTAACATGCTAAGGAATTTGTTCTCATTGGTTAACTAATTCAGATACCTGGGGCACAGATTGTTTTTTATAACCTTTCAGGCCTTCTGAGAATATCCAGTCAGTCAGCATGCCAGTATGCCTTTTCCAAGAGGTTGAAAGAATTCTCTGACAGTAAGCTCTTTGCTTCTCTCCTGAGATAGTGACCCTTTGCATATATTGTCATGAAAGACCAAAAAACAAACAAAAAAAATAAAGTGTTAATCTTCAATTCTGCATGTTCTCTTTTCGGTTCCTTACAGTTTACATCAAGAAAAGATAATTATTCAACAGCTATGCCCCAGGAACTACATTTCTTTGGTCCTCTTATTGACATCTGAGGAATGAAAAAGTTGTGAATATTATTTCATTTTTTCAATTTTAAAAATCTTTCCAAGTCTGTGATTTACTTAGATCATATACATAGTATATATTTCTCCCTATGCTATGAAAAATAAAGGAGGGTATTTACCTTAAATTTAGTGCCATTCTTTTTCAAGTAAATATTATTAATTACAGAAGCAATCATGCAAACAAGAATTTACCAAATATTATGTTTTCCTCGAATTACTTTCTGAATAACTTTTAAGTAACATATTTATATATCCCCTTGGACACTGGCTTTAACTCTACTCAGCTCTGCACTACATAAGAACATGACTAACCCATGCCAAGGGGTTAGGACCAGGCTTGATTAACTGGGAAATCCTTCTGGCCATATAACCACTAGGATAAAGTGTCTATCACAAAGCCTGAGTGCTTACTTATTGCTACAGGTCTAGTATTTCCATACAAATTTATGAAAGCATGATGAGAGATAGTAAGATACTTTACCTTCCAATTGTAGCTGGATTTACAGCTGTGATAATAAAAAGTGAACCTGTCTGCAGTACTGGTGATCTAATAACAATGACTCTAATACATGGAGGCTTTTTAGGCTACTAGAATGCTTTTTATACTTTTCTAATTCAGTTAGCCAATCAATAAGCATTTATTTGCCTAGCAAAAGCTAGGCATCTTACTAAGTCCTGCATTACAAAGTCAAAACAAAACATTCCCTGTCCTAAAAGAGCTTTTATTCTTGGGGTTTTTATGTCTGTGTGTGGATGTACTGAACATAAAATCAGTTTAGTGCTCAAAGCTCTTCCTAACTTAGCCCCTTTAACTCTTTTCAGTATTCTTACATTTTATTCTGCCAACAAGTATTCTTTGATCCAGTGACATTGGCCAGATGGCTGTTCCAAGGACAAGACATCTTCTTTCTTTCTTATCTCCTCTTACTTCCTTTGCTCTGCCCACTAACTTTTCTGGCTTTTTAAAAATCCCAACTACCAGAAGTCTTCCCCTAACCTCTCATAATTCCAGTGCTTTCTTTTTGTTAATTATTTCTCATTTGCCTTATCTGTAGGTGGCTTTGTATATATTTGTTTGTATGTTTGATTTTGCTCCTTCAGGGCAGGGTCTGCCTTTTGCAACTCTTTTTATATCCCCAGTGCTTTAGCAGAGTGCCTGGAACATAGTAAGCACTTAATTAATGTTTACTGGATTGAATTCACTGTGTGTGTGTGTGTGTGTGTGTGTGTGTGTGTGAGAGAGAGAGAAAGGTGGAAGAATGGAGAAAGGAGAAAAGGAAGAAGGGTACCTACAACAAGAATTGAGGATAGGCTTGCTGTAGAGCAAGCCTGTGTAAGGGCCACAAAACCATTTGCTTAAGGTGATGATGAGCTAAAAGCTAGGTATAACAACTTTCCACTGCTTGAGTTCTGTAAGGTGATAATTTTGTATAGCTTATGAATAATGTTCCCCACTCCTGCTCTAGAAGATGGAATCAAGGAGGTCATAAATCTAATAATCGAAGAGAAGGAGGAACACATTCCAGCACAAAAGACAGTCTGTGAAAAGCCAGGAAATGATTCTATGAATGCCAAACAACAAGTAGTGAAGTTTGGCTGGACCACAGTAATGCAATGAACCTGAACAAGCAGTATATAGCTGGATTGTGAAGAGTTTTAAAAAACCAAAGGAGCAATTCATTAGAGTCAAAAACTAGTCATTAATGAGACCTTAATGAGCAATTAAGTAAATTTTCCATGTGATCAACAGGACTATGTTCACTGTGTTCTGACCTATTTCAATCCCTCTATCCTAAGTATTTAAAATTTAAGGTGTGTAAAAATAGTTGCTTGAGGCACTTTCAGAGTTTAGTAAGTGTACTACAGATACTTTTATATGTTTGGCAACTACAATATTGCACAATGATAACCCTATAGTACCGAATTTAATTCTTTCATTCATTCATATAGAAATTGCTAGACTATCCATATTAAAAGTACCACAGCTAAGTTTTTAAAAATTTCTAAAAATAATTTACATGGAATGCTTATTCTGTTTATGTGTCTAGTGTGTGTGTGTGTGTGTGTGTGTGTGTGTTTATATATACAGACTACTAATTTACCCACCTAAGTTTTAAATAGAAAAATATTACTCAGTTACATTTGTATACATAATTAGCATAAACTAGAAAAAGAGCAGTAAGTAGTTCATGAAAATGCTGATAAAATGGCCTTGATAATAAGTTTATACTACATAACCCATAAACAATTAAGCATAAACATAATTTTAATACTCTCTAAAACCAACATGATGAGAGATAGCAAGACACTTTACCTTCCAATTGTAGCTGGATTTACAGCTGTGATAATAAAAAGTGAACCTGTCTGCAATACTGGTGATCTAATAACAATGACTCTAATACACGGAGGCCAAATTTTTTCTTCTTCTGTAACCCAGAACAAAAAGAAAGAAAAAAAAAAAAAAAAGAAAGCAATTGTTAGTTTAAAGGGAATGAGGTTAATTAATAAATTTTGTAAATCATGAAATTATTTCTTAATTTTTTAAGACCTTGAGGCTTGAAAGAATTCTAAGCATACATTTTATCATGTTAAATATTTAAACTTTTAAAATAATTCATCCTTTATTAATAAAACAGAAAAATGAATTAAGAACAAAAGTATCAGTTACATGTAAATCATTTTTTGTACTTTCATATGACTTGACCCCTGTTGTAAAATCAAAAGAAAATAAGAAATTAGTTTACTTTTATTAAGTACTATAAGTTGACTTTTAGCACATAATAGAGGTAAACTAATTTTTTGGCATTGTATTTTCAAAACCAATTTATTTTACAATGTGTGCAGCTGAAGTTGAGTTTACCCAAGGTTAAAAATGCCTCTAAGACAGGATGAAAGGATTTTTGATTTAGGGAAAAGCTGACAATGTCAGTGTAACCTTCAGCAAATGATTCAATTTCCATGAGCCTTAGTTTTCTATCAATAAAACAGGGGACATTTGCATTGTTGTTCTGAGATAAATGAGTGATATCATGGACAGCACTCAAGAAAACCAGAGTCTGATATCAGATCTGGCCGAAGGCCATTTAATAGAGGTATGAGCTTGGGCAAGTCACGTAATCTGTTTGCTAGTTTTCTCAATTATAAAATGGGGATAATAGCAGCACCCATCTAAATGAGGCTGTTGAGATGATTAATTGAGGTAATATTTGTAAAACTTTTAGAACAGCACCTGGCACAAAGTAGGTACTTAATAAATGCTACTTTCCTTTCTTCTTTCCTACTAGAGGATTTTCCACCAGATGAAGAACTGGTTTAGCCATAACAATTCACTGTTGTCTTCTGGCTTCCTTGAAGTCCCAGATATTTAACCTCACCTTTAACATGAAGCCTCTTCCCAATCTCTTTTAATTCAAGTGACTTCTCTCTACTGATTATTTTTTCTTTATCTTGTATTTAGCTTACTTCTTTGCATGTTGTCTCTCTTACTGGTTTGTGAGCTCTTTGAAGGCAGGAAGTGTATTATTTGTATTCTCAGTGATACCAATGGGCCTGCCACACAATAGGTGCTTATTAAATGCTTATTGACCAACTAAAGGAAATTACTAACAAAGTCTGGAGGTACTGCACAATGCATCAATCTCTAAAATAAAAAAATTCATATTTTTAGGAATATTTAAATTACCCCTTAATAAATGAATGAAAAAACACATCCTTAACTATATTGAGATCAGAATAGACTCTGAGTATTCTATGCTGACCTATTTTAAAAGCCTTTTTCTACAGGTGTATTAGTTGAGCTGTAAATTCTTTTTCTAGTTTGTCCTTTTACAATTAGCAGTTTTTAGGAAAATTGTTTCAATGGCTTACCTATAAAGAACATTAACTCACCTTCATCTTCAGTGTCTGAAGTGACATTATCTTCACTAGTCACATCGCTGCTGTCCTCAGTCTGAGAGTCTGTAATCTCACCTTCTTCTGGCTCACTATCAGTCGCTACTGTTTTGTCTTCTTTAAATAAAGCCAAATCATAGACATTCACATTAAGATGTGACTCTACATTCTCTTTGCTATCTGCATCAGCAAACTTCAATAGACTATTTTTATTATGATTATCCACTTTGGCTTTTTTTTTCACATTTGCGGATTCTTCTTTTTCAACACAGCTTATATGTTCAACAGTGGTAAGACAATTAAAATTATTTGATACTTTATGGTCTTCTAGATCCAAATCCTGTGGTTAAAAAAAAAAAGGAATACTTTATTAACAAAAAAAAAGATCATGGTAAAGAAAACTCAACTGTCTTAAGAAATACTGTGAACTCATATAACTAATAACTAATTTATACTTCTAATACTTTTGTATCAGCAGATCACTTGTGAACAAAAAAACTATATTTTTATATCAGCAGATAACTTTTGAACAAAGAACTTACTAGCACTTATCCTGTTTCTATAACATTTAAGATCAAAATGGGAAAGAGCATAATGACCACAACATCCACTAGTAAACTCAACTTGAAGAATAATGAGTCTTTTTTCTTATTTGGCTCAAATATGCTCTTTGAATTACTTGGATAGTACTAATGTTTGGGATTCATTGACACATTTGCTTTGAGGGTATGTTAATTTTCATTAATAGTAGGAGACTACTTAGTAAAGTTTGGTTTTGGCTTTCCATAATAATCACTGTTACCAGCTTTAATGTAGTAATTAGTCATGAACCAGAAATGTAACATGACACTCCAAATATGGAGATAGTCTTAAAGTCAGGAAGACCTGGATATGAGATCTGCATTGGCTATGGATAAGGCACTTAACTCCTCAAGTGTTAGTCAACTTCCTAAAATGGATTATAAACATGTTTAAGAAAAACAATTTGCTATAACTAATTTCCTTTGTAATATTACACATTTTATTTTACGTATTTAAAAATAATATCCTATAAAGAGGTTCACAAGGTTCACTAAAATTTGACAATAGGATTTATGACCTCCTCTCAAAAGGTTACAACATCCCTTCCCTTCCCCACCCTGCAAAAGGTTACAAACTCCTGCTCTAAATTTTAAATAGAAGAGGAAAGTCCTGACCTTAATCACCAAAGAACTTACCTTGAATCTAAACTATTGAAAGCTTAGGTCTATATTCTATGTGGAGGAAAGTTGAAGGATCCCTCAAAAGGTGAATTAACCTCCTTATTCACCAGATTACATTTATAAAACATAAATCAACTGCCTAGATAAAATATTGCCCTACAAGATAAAATATTCTGGGGTAGCTAGGTAGCTCAGTGGATAGAGCACCAGCCCTGAAGTAAGGAGAACCAGAATTCACATCTAATCTCAGACACTTAACGCTTCCTAGCTGTGTGACCCTGGGCAAGTCATTGCCTCAGCAAAACAAAAAAAAACTCAAACAAAAACAAGATAAAATATTCTGTATGATCAATGAGATAAGTTTAACTCTGATAGGTCAGCTTTAAATATTAGAATTTGTAATTTGTACTTGTAATACTACTGTAGAATCCACAATTTTTTGCCTTTAATTATCTCATTTTTAAAACATACACAAAACTCAAAACAAATATTTTCATGCAGAAGCATGAAAATAAGAAAATGATACAAAACCTTATTTTTATTTAAATGTACACAATTACAATGCCTTACAATAAGAAAAATTTTGCCATTTTATCATTTTAGAAAATCAACACTGAATAATCATTTTTCAGATAAATTCAGTACACTATTCAGTTTAGAAAGCCCATGGGCTTTATGTTCCCAATCCTCACAAAAACCTTGCAAAGAAAGAACCTATTATTATTTTCATATTATAGCTATGAAAGCAAAAAATGGAACCAAGTTTGTGACAAATACTAAGACTTTGAAAAACTAGTAGTATGATTAAACTGCTGAAGTTAGAAGACCTATGAGAATTAAGATGTGAATAATTTTACCCCTGCTTATCAGAAGAAACTTAAATTTTTCTGGAAATAAAATAGTAAAATTTTTATAAGAAAAGACCAAGCACAAAATTCAATTACATTAACTTTCATAAAGTGAATCAACTATTGTCTTAGATATTTCAACTAAACACATCATAACTGCTCCCATCTTCCCTGCTTCTTTACCAATTATTCTGAAAATTATAATGTTGTAAAGTTTATATGGAATGTTAAGTCAATGTAAATGTTTTTCATTGGAAATAATTTTTAAAGGATATTTTATTTTGAAATGATAATTTACATAATAAATATATAAATGATAATAATTTACTGAATAATAATCTATTTAAAATATAGTCTAGATAA
This sequence comes from Antechinus flavipes, assembly GCF_016432865.1. Classification (NCBI taxonomy): domain Eukaryota; kingdom Metazoa; phylum Chordata; class Mammalia; order Dasyuromorphia; family Dasyuridae; genus Antechinus; species Antechinus flavipes. The sequence goes on from NC_067398.1 coordinate 158,120,718, forward strand.
CAGCAACATATACTTTTATATCCCAAACTTTTGAAAATGGAACAAAAAGCTTAATGGCAGCTATACATTTATCGGGAATGAACCCTTCAACTTAAACTAATGCCTCCATCCCACCACCAATTTTTTTTTTAATAGCTTTTTATTTACAAGTCATATGTATGGGAATTTTACAGCATTGGCAATTGCCAAACTTTTGTTCCAATTTTTCTCCTCCTTTCCCCCATCCCCTCCCCTAGATGGCAGGATGACCAGTAGATGTTAAATATATTAAAGTACACCATTTTTTAAAATCTCAAATATAGATTATGATTTATTCTTAATATTAAGAAGACACAAAAATATCAGTAATTGATTCATTTGTATTTAGTTTGGAAAATAGTTCTTATTTTGCTTACTCTGCCTTAATTTGTAAGTTTTTCCAGACTGTATTGAAATCATCCTCTTTATCACTTCTTACAGCATAAGAACACTTCATTATATCATAATCTGTTTTGTTCCTAGTTCTGATACCACAAAAAGAGCGGCTATAAATTAAAGACATATGAAAAAAGTTCTAAATACTACTGATTAAAGAAATACAAATTAAAACATCTCTGAAATACCAACTCATACCTCTCAGATTGGTTAATATGTCAATAAAGGAAAATGATAAATGTTGAAGAAAATGTGGAAAAACCTGAACATTAATGCATTGTTGGTGGAGCTGTGGACTGATCTGACTATTCTGGAGGGTAATCTGGAACTATGGCAAAAGGACTATAAAACTGCATACTTTGGATCCAACAATACCACTACTAAATTTCTATCTCAAAGAGATCATAAAAAATGGAAAAAGATCCACGTGTACCAAAATGTTGACAGTAGTTCTCTTTTTGGTGGCGAAGAATTGGAAATCAAAGAGATGCTCATCAAATGGGAAATGACTGAACAAATTCTAGTATGTGAATGTAATGGAATAACATTGTTCCTTAAGAAATGATAAGCTGCATGGGCAACTAGGTAGCACAATGATTCCATCAGCCCTGGAGTCAGGAAGACATGAATTCAAATAAAGCCTTAAGACACTTAACACTTACCAGCTGTGTGACCCTGGGCAAGTTACTTAACCTCAAATGCTTTGCAAAAAACAAAAAAGAAATGATGAGCAAGCAGATTTAAGAAAAACCTGGAAAGACTTGCATGAATTAATGTGGAATGAAGTGAACAAAGCCAGGAGAACACTATTCTCAGTAACAACACTGTGCAATGATCAACTTTGACACTCAGCTCTTCTCAGCAATTCAATGATCTAAGACAGTTGCAAAGGACTCATAATGGAAAAATGCTATCCACATCCAGAGAAAGAAATATAGAGTCTGAATGCAGATTAAAGAATACGACTTTTACTTTTTTGTTTTGTTTTTTCTTTCTCATGTTTTTTCCCTTATTCTGATTCTTCTTTCACAACATAACCAATGTGGAATATATTTGATATGATTGAACATGTATAACCTAAATTAAATTGCATGCCATCTTGAGGAGGGAGAGAGAAAAGAAGGATGGACGGAAAAAAGAATGGAAATCAACATCTTATACAAGTAAATGTTGAAAATTAAAAATAATAATAATAATTCAGTGTGTTTCCTATGACTTGCACATTTGCATTCTTCTTGAATGTATGCAAGAAGTACAAATGAGACATTAAAAAAAAAAAAACACGAATTTGGAAGAGGTCACAGATAAGGGCAATTTTGTTACCATCATGTTAAATTTAATACACATTTAAAAAAACCCAAACAGTATGTAACCTGACTTCACAATTCCATATACAATGTTTTTTTTTGTGTATTGAAAGGTTCATGTTTGTTAAGAACATAATAAAAAGGAAAAATTTTAAGTAAAAAAAGAATGTATTCATGATACAGAGACACAAAGCTGCTATTAGTCTGCTATTAGTCTACAAGAGAACATTATATTCTGTGGCTTCTTTAAGTTTTTATGCCCATGTTCTTTTCTAACATATTTTTGCTAGTCTCTTCTTTGCATCAAAGTCACAAGTATCAAAGTATGTACTGACTTTAATTTCAGGATCATATTGACTTCTTTGTAGAATTCTTCCACCTTCCTTTCCTTTCCACACAAGATAGCATACAAATTTTAGTTAAGTTTGTCATGAGTACTGCTATTTGCGACAACTAAGAATCCCAAGAAATAATGTTTCTTGTTGCCTTGGGATAAAATTAAAAATAATTAAACCAACCTTGGCAAATCCTTTATTTCCCTCTCCAAAGAGAATTTGTGAATCATCCTTATAGCTGCAACTTCTTTTTGTTTTCTGGTTTCATTTATACAAAAAATGTTAATAATAAAATAATTTATTTTCTTTTTTATCTTTTTTTTTAAATAGCTTTTTATTTTTCAAAATACATGCAGAGATGGTTTTCAACATTCACACTTGCAAGATATTGTTTTCCAAATTTTTCTCTCTCTCCTTCCCTCCATACTTCTCCCCCTCTGCTAAACAGCAAGCAATCCAATATTGGTTAAACATGTTCAATTCTTCTGAACACATTTCTACATTTATAAAATGATTTATTTTCTCCAAGTATCATCTCCAGTCAATGTTCACGGGATAAGGATCTCATATTTGAAGTAACAACAATTAGGCAATCTTTCTATAAATGATGAAAATTGTGTGATCTTTAGTACCCTTCTTTCTTACTCTGTTTTATCATCTTCCCCATAAAAGGATATTGCGTGGGACTTTTTTTTTTGTATGTATTTGTTTTACATTGTTGCCATGGAATGACATCATTTGCTATAATTAATGGATGGATAGTTTGCTGCTGGCTGGTAGAGAACTTGTATTTTCTTGATGTTAATTGTTAGGCCAAAATATGATCACCTATTTGTGATAAATGATCATCTTTGCATATAACTAGGCTGTTCCTCAGAAAGCAGTCTATTGTTGAGACTGTATTTAAAGCTTTTCCTATTATAATAGAATATGCCACAATTTTTGCTTCAACATAATAACGAGGATAAGAATTTTTGTGAAGAGATATTGATCAGGAGGAAGACAATGGAGTGGATTATATCTGAGAATCAATCAGTGCTTAGCAATCCCAAATGCCTCACCTCTGTAAAAAAAAAAAAAAAAAAAAATTATCTCTTTACTCCACCTAGCCCCCCAGTGATATCCCATGTCTATAAATCATAAAAATACCATAAAAATTAAAATGAGAAACAATAAAAATGACAATGGAAACATAGCAGTTACAAAAATGATTGGAACAAGCACCTAAGGCAACTTATAAGGAAAAGTGAAAACTACTTGTTCTCATTCTTTTAAATGGCCACTCCACTGCTGGACCCTTACCCAAGAGAGAACAAAGGCAGAAAGAATTGCTTCATAAATACACCAAAATATTAATAAACATTTTTTAAAAATACCAAATAGGTGGAAACAAAGTTAGGTGTCCACTGGGGAGATGGTTAAATTGTTGGTATATGAATGTAATGGAATATTTATTATGGCTAAAGAAATGAATTCAAGAAAAAGGATGTGAATTCAAGCTGAAAAAGAATGAAGCAAAACTATGAAAATAACATACATAACTCCAACAATGTAATGTAGAGAAAAATATCCAACTATTTGCTGGATGTCTGTGTTAATACTGGCTCATGAAAAAAAAATTTTAAAAATGACTCTCCCATTTTTCTATGAAAATATGGAAATACTATGAATGTGGAATGTTGCATATGCTTTCTAGATGTGGTTTCTACATCACTTGGGTTTACCTCTGTTTTTCTTTGTTAGGCAGGAAGACACTCTAAGTATTGGGAAGGAGAAGTATATCTCTATCAATGATGGCAACAGTAAACTTTAAAAACTGCATTATTAAGTAGATGGGAAGGTAAATTAATTATATGGTAAAAATGAGATGATCAATAACAAGTGGTATAGTAGTGTCCCTGGAATGCTAAAACAACAAAAGGGAGGCCATTAGTACAGAAGTAAATCCTCTATGAAAGACATGGAAAAATATGATTTTGACTTACATGAGAAGTCAAAAGAGGTTACCATACAATAGTGGATGAACCCTCCACACTGGTGAATTCATTGATCAAAATGCTCATTAATGCAATAAAAACGCTTCCATATAGTTTTCTATTAATAAAAGATTTCTATTAACTAGCAATTCAACATAGCCATAGTTTAATACAAACATATTTATAATGGTGGTGAAGATCCTGTAAGATCCTGATGTATCTCCAGAAATACCCAAGATAGAGTAAATATATTCAACATAATTATAGAATTATTTTTCATTAAATACTAATGGTCTAAAAAATGATAAATGGTCAAAACATTTTACGAAATTATGTTTCCTAGTAAATCGGCTGATTTGGTAATTATCTGTCATTCTGAAAGAAGACCAAAACGATACCAAAATGTTGTAGTCAAGGTACAATGTGTCTGACTGTGACTGATCAAATACAAACTCAAAGGCTCTATCACAGGTTGAGCACAAATAATTCATATGAACATTTGGACTGGAAATGGATATTCTGAATTATTGCAAATCTGTTTCATTCATACAGCATGGCACCTTCTTTGTCATGGGTAAACCATGCTGGATGGTCCTTTTCCAGTGACTCCCATGTCACATAATTGATTCTGAAGTTCTTCAGAAAAACCACGAGAATGTGCTTGTTCTGCTTCCTATGAATTCCGTGTGAGCACTTGCCTTATATGAATTCTCCATAAAATAGCCTTTTAGGCAAATGTATGTCTGACATTGGAACAATGGAACCAACTGATAAGAGCTGCACTCTTTGCAATAGTTTGAATGCTTGGCAGTTTAACTTGAGCAAGCATCTCAATGTCCAGTACCTTATCTTGCCAGATGATCTTCAAAATTTTCCTAAGACAATTCCTAAGACAAATGGAAGAGATTCAGTTTTCTGACATGGCATTTGTAGGCTGTCCAGGCCTACAATGAGGTCAGTACAATGACTCTGTAGACCTTCAATCTGATAGTCAGTTTAATATCATTTCTCTTCCACACTTTGCTCTGGAGCTTCCCAAATACTGAGACAGCTCTGGCAATGCATGTGTCTCCCTCATTATCAGTATATGTAGGTCCCTAGAAAGTATATATTGCCAAGAAATTTATCCCCAGCATTCGAATTGTTCATCATTTGCTATAACTAATGGATGGATGGTTTGCTGCTGGCTGGTAGAGAACCTGTATTTTCTTGATGTTAATTGTTAGGCCAAAATGAGCACAACCAATAGAGAATCAATCCATACTTTGTTTCATTTCATATTCAGAGGTTTTACTGAGTAAAAAAAAATCATTTGAGAACAAAAAATCATGCACTAACTCTCCCTCCATTTTACTCTTGGTTTTTTCAAATGAAATAATTTGCCATCAATATGGTAGCTGATCTTGATTCCATGTTCATCCTCACTTAAGGTATCTGACAGCATTGTGGAAAACATCATGCTAAATAATGTGAAAGGGGCAAAGCCAAGATGGCAGAGAGCAGACAGGTCTTTGCCTGAGCTCTTCCCTCATAATTAGCCCTAGATCAGGCTCCGAACAGATTTTGTTGTGACAAAACTCACAAATATTTGGAGTGTAACAAATTTCCAGGAGATGATACCTTGGAAGGACTTCAGGAAAGATCTATCTCAATCGGGCAGGGCTCAGCACAGATATGACATAAGGGAGACGCAGCATGGAGAATCTAGTGGGAGGCTCTTATCCAAAATACAGCAACATTTGCTTCTCTGTCCTCCTTCCGAAGCCAGTAAATCAGCAGACTAGCTATGACATCTCCAACTACAGAAGGCAAATAGTGAACCCCTGAACCCCAGCATAACAAGTGGGCCTTGAAGCCAGTAGCACTGGTCCCAGGGCAGCGTAAAACTCTTGTCATCAGCCTGTAGAAGAACCTCGAAACAATCTCCCCTTTGCCCTAGGAACAGCCTCCAACCTTTAAAAATGAACAAAAAAGCAAAAAGTGCTCTGACCATAGAAAGCTAATATGGAGATAGAGAAAAAAAGACCTTAAACCCTGAGGACACTAAAGGCAAAATGCTTCCAGATAAAGCCTCAAAGGGTGATATGAATTGGTCTCCAACACAAAAGGTTCTCTTGGAAGAATTCAAAAAAAAGATCTTAAAAGAGAGAAGAAAAATGGGGAAAGAAAATGAAGCTTTGGAAAAGGAAACACAGACACTGTCTGAAGAAAACAATATCTTAAAAAATACAATTGGTGAAATGAAAAAAAAAAATAGATTTGGTGAAATGGAAAAAGAGAACTTCCTGAAAAATAAAATTGGTGAAATGAAAAACTAAACTAAAAAATGTGGAAGAAAGCACACATTCTTCTTTTACTCCATTGATAACTTGGAAATGTTGAGAGCATCATCCATTGTCCAGAATCTAGGCAAGCATGCCATCATGAAATTGATGTACAATACTAATGAACTTCTCTAGGCAACCAAATTTTGGTACAATTTTCTCCATGACTGACAGTATCAAAAGCCTTGATGAAATTGATAAATGCCATATACAGACTTCTGTTTTGTTCCTGGCATTTCTTCTGGAGTTGTTTGATAGAAAACATCATATCAACCATTCTTTGGTCCTTTCTGAAGCCATGCAGGCTCTCAGATAAGATGACCTTCTTTCAGGTGAAAATCAAACTATTTTTAAGGAGAACTCCGGCAAGAATCTTGCCAGCAATGACTAAGAGAGGTCTCCCTTCCCCTCTCCCTCCACCCCACTTCCCAACCTTCTGTTATTGTCATAAGACATTCTATTTCCTTTACTTTATAGAGATGGCCATTGGAAGCCATACTTGAGCTGCTGAAAAATTTCAGTTGTCTTTTGTAAGAGCAATGGCCTCCACTAACTTTGTAAATCTCAGCTGGAATAGAATCAGCAGCAAATACTTTGCCACATGAGATGAACCTAATGGTATTCAAAACCTCTTCGTCAGTTGGAAATTAGGCTAGATATTTGCTTCCATGGATTCAGAATCAATTAATGATGTTCTGTTGAAATCAATATGGAAATGTTCAAGCCCATCCCTCTAGGATCATGTTCTTATTTCTAATCAATGAGGCAATCATCAGCACTGAGTAGTTGAGATGCTCCATAGGTCTTTGACCATAATGCCTTCATGGCATTATAAAAGTGCTCTGAAGTATTATCATCAGTTTAAAACTGAATTCCCTCTGCCTTCTTACTGAGCCAAGAATCCTGCATCTTTTCACACTTTGCTTGCACTTTACTTTTGACGGAGTTAAATGTTGCCTTCTTAGATAATGATTATCTTGCTGGTAAACCTTTGAAGTTCTTGTTTTTTCTTTGGCAGTTTCTGAATTTCTCCATCATTTTCATCAAACCAATCTTGATATTTATGAATGTTCTGATGCATATGAATAAATACTGTGCTGTACACCAAATTTCTAAAAGCTGCCCAATTCTTTTGTGCTCCATTGTTGCCAACCATGTGTTGACTCAACTTTTCCTCCAAATTAGCAACGAACTGTTCTTGCTGAGCAAAGCTTTCTAATTTGTAAACATTAAATTTTCTGGTAATTATTTTATCTAGGTCCAGCATTTTTGTTGAATGTGAATATTTATCTTGAAGAAGATAAGTCTGTGATCCAGATCAATCCAGGATTCTGTGCTACACACTGCCTATGTCACTCATACACTTAGTCCTACTTTCAGACCCTTAATCTCTTCTCCTTACAATGATAAAGCTTATTAAATGCTAATTTTTGCTGCAATGGTACATCAATGAAATTTTATTGCATTTAGATAAATGAAAAAATATTGGTGATGAGAAAATCATGAGACACAAAGTCTTCAGTAGTAACTGTTACTTCTATTCCTCTCACAAGTCCCTGCTATGTCTGGTAGTCTATGCCTATTCTTGCATTAAATTCACCCAGAATTATAGATTTGTTCTCTTTTGGCAACTGAGGACATAGTCTCCAGATCTTCATAAAATTTTTCTTTGGCTCATCAGAGTGCATACACAATGACAATGATGGCACAGCACTTTGTTGCAAGTGGCAAATGTGTTGTCATGAGTCTGTTGTTCACTCCTAGACTTGGCACATAAGCTTGTTGGCTAGATTAGCTCCGACTACAAAACAAGCCAGTCTCATAGAGTGCCCCTTTATTGAGGCCACTCTAGAAAAATGTGTATTCAATCCCAACGACTTTGGTAAGCTGGTCTTTATTTGGCAGCATTGTTTCCCTTGGGGCTGCTATTTGGATGTGATACATACTGAGTTCTCCAGCAACAAGAACTGTTTGTCTTTCAAGTCTAATGGATTTCTTGTTGTCCATAAGCATGTGCACATTCCACATACTGAACCATCCTTGCAGAAGTCTTTGTACCTTTTTTTTTGTGTGTGATTCGATCATGGGGTGGGATCCTCACATGCTGCAATAAGCAGACCAGAACTGGGCAAAGCACAGAATTTTTAGGTCCCTTTTCTAGCATCTTCTTGCCAGGAGGTGAAAAGTGTAGTCCTTAAAAAAGGTTGGTCAGATACCCAGGAGCCTGCTGAATCCCACTGCCCCTTCTAGTGAGAAGATAACCCTCAGCCGTGGGCCATTTGTGCGCAGGATTGTGACTATAGACCCAGTGTATCTGTACCTCTGCTTTGTCATTTGCATGTTGCCATAGGACTATAAGACAAACAGAACTGGTAACAGGGTATGGATGATTTCTTTTGGTTTGTGAATAAATTGGATAAAATTGTCGCTCTCACTCTCTCTTCTAGAGTCATCAAAACCTAGTGGCAAGATAAAAGTTAAGACAACTACTGATGGGCTCAGAATAAAGTGGATGACCTTAGTATTTTTGATGTCTGACTAAGCTCCTACTTAGGCATTCCACACAGTCTACTTCAGTTACCTTCATGGACACTGGAACAAACTGTTCTCATCTGCCCATTCTACAATGGGAAGTCTTCACATGCTTGGGGTAGACATCTCCTTAACTCACCAAAGGGCTTGAGACCTCTCAATGACCTTCACTCTATTTGCTGAAATACTTTACCAAGATATGACTACTGCATATGCTATAAGTTCCTGGAACTACACCTGAGAGTTGGGTGAATCAAGAAGTCACCAAAGCTGGAAAGCAGCCCTGAAAACGGCTCAAGTACCCGTAGTTTTCCTTGAATACACCCTTCACCTCAAGACATAGGTAAAGTAAGAAGAGAGTTAAGGATTGTGATCCAGACCTATTAATTTTGGGGCTGTTGCTCTTTCCACTGAACTATTTGGTCACCCTTAGACACAGATCGAGCTAATTCACTTTATAGTGTTCTCATACATGCTTAACAAAATACTGTATTACCAACAAGATTATTACTGCTATTCATGTAATCAAAATTACAAACTTACTTTATGAACAATCCTTAGATTCACATATTTAGTTGCAGCCCCAAACCTACATTTTAAGATACTAAACAATTTACTTTGATGTTTTCCTTTCATATTAATCCACATTTTTCCAATGAATACAACTACAAACTAATTACCACTTTAAGACTCTTTAAAAATCACAATTGCTCTTTGCCTTTTGACACATGCATTAAATTTCCTACATAAAGGAAAATTTTCTAAACATTTGAATATATATGTTTAAATATATTTGTGGTTCATTCCATGTAAAATGCCTTTCATCCCCAACTCTCCTTAAATTGCTCTCTACAAGATCATTGGAATACCTGTATCCTCCTCATTATCCAATCCAATAGTCTTTTTTTCTGTGGTTGTTTTTCTTAACTTTTCATAGTACTGAGACCCTACTGAATGCCTCATATTCCAAGACACTGCAATCTTAATTCTCCTACCTCCACTCCTTTTGTGTCCTTTGTTATCTCTTCTTCCTCTTCCTATTCTTTAAACTTAGGTGTCCCCCAATGTTATGTCCTTGGCCCTCTTCACTAAAGAAAAGAGCACACAGAGAGAAGAGATCTTTTTCATTCCTGTGGCTTCAATTTTTACTCTTATGCAAATAAATCTAACTCCTGCCTATATAGCATCAGATTCATTTTAAAGAGACTGAATCTAACATCTTCCATTTTCACATTAGGAGGAAAGTGATATTCAGAGAAGTGGGGATTTATCCACGGTAACAAGTTGACAAAGCTAAGATACAAAATCAAATATTCTAACTTGAAATCCAGTGCATCTTCTACTGTATCAATGCTGCTAAATCTCTGACTATCAGACCCTCAAACTGAACAGACACCAAACTGGAAATAACAAAGTTTCTCCCAAATGTGTCCCTTCTGTCCAAACTTCTTTATTATTGTAGATTGACCCTGCTATTCTCCCATTTGCCCAGGCTTATATTCTATAATTCTTCTTTGACTCTTTCTTCAATCTAGTCCCCCATTTCCAATCAATTATCAAGTCCTATGCATTTCACCCACCAGTTTTCCCATTCTGTCTCTTCCTTTCTAACACAATTACAAACACACTCATATCCTCATCCCTTTCTTTTTTAGACTAGCCTTTGAAAGGGCTAATCTCTCTTAAATAAATCCTTCATACTGCTTTTCCATAAATATTTCTAAGACACTGCCTTATCAAATCATTTTAAAAAGATAGTGAGTCCCTATTACTTGTCAAAAAAAAAAAACAAAAACCAACTCATCAAACCCCATACAATCTCTTTTTTCTAGCCCCTTCATAATAGTTTCCACCTTATTCTTACATTGTATCTCATGCCTCTTCTTTTCCTAACCATCTAGTTAGTTAAGGCCATAATTTCAGACCATATTGAGAACTGTGAACTCTTCAAAATTTCCTTTATACATGTCATGATTCTTTCCTGTTTTACTCTAGTCTCTGATAAAGTAGTAGCCCTTCTCTTTACCAAGAATAACACCTCCCATTTGTCATTTAATCTTATCCCTTGCCTTCCTGTGCCTTCCAGCAGACTGCCCCTGCAATTGTTCCCATTCTTTCTCTAATCTTATATCTCCTTATCTGCTAGTTTCTTCTCTGCTGCCTAAATAAAAATCCAAGTTACAACCCTTAAAAAAAATTCCCCAAACTCTATTATTCCCCCTTAAGTACAGTCTTTTTTCTTTTTCAAACTCGATAGAAATAGCAGCCTACTTACAGCTTCCAATTCCTCTCTTCACTTTAACTCTTCAACTAATTTCTGATCTCTTTATTTAGCTTGAAACCATTCTCTTCAAAGTTATCAATACCCTTTTAACAGCAATATCCAAAGATTTTTAAAAAATCATTCTGGAACTCTCGACAGCTTCTGTTACTGTCAATCACTCTCTTCTCTCTCCTGATATTATCTTCTCTCTACATTTTTACAACACTGCTCTCTCTCACTCAGTTCTCCTTCTATTTTGATCTCCTATCAAAGAGTGTCTTTGATGGATCATCATTCAGGTCATGCCTAACAATCTAGGGGCTATCCCTAGGGCTCTGTCTTTGGCCTTCTTCTCCATGCAAATGATTCATCCAGCCCTAATCTCTGCTGACCTCCAGTCTCATATACCTAACAGAATGTCCTGTAGACATATTACAACCAACATATCTAAAACAATTCATTATATTCCTCAAAGTCTTCTTTCTTCCAAATTTTATTTCAGTCTTCCAGGCTCACAATCTAAAGGTCATCCTTAATTGCTCATGTTAGTATAGGTCCTCATCACCTCATGTCTGAAATAATGCAATGGCTTGGGCGATGCTCTCCCTACAAGTCTTTCCCCACTCAGTCCAACCTCCATTTACCTATCAAAGTAATTTTCCTAAAGTATGGATCCAACTATGTGAACACATTTACTCAATAAATCCCAGTGATTCTCTACCACGTTCACAATTGAAAATAAAATCCTTTGTTTGGCATTCAGAGCTCTTCAGAATCAGTTTTCCTCCCTTTTGTGTTTTTTCAGCCTTACTATGCTTCTCCCCTTGTCCTCTCCATATATTCTTTGATCTGGTATTGTGGCTTCCTTGCTGTTCCTCAACAAAATACTCCATCTTTCAGTTCCAGGAACTTTTATAGGACGTCTTACCTCAAGCAAAGACTGTTCTCCCTGATTATCATTTTCTCGGATAAAATCCCTTTTCACAGAAAGTCTTTTCTGAAACTTTTAATTCTAATATCTCCTCTATTAGATTCAACTCCTCAAGGTGGGTTGTCTTTTGCACTTTCTCCATCGCCAGCACTTAGTAAAGTGTCTGGCCCATTATAAGCATTCAATTTTTATTGACTGACATAAGCACCCTGAGAGCAAAGATTATTTCATTATTATTTTATATCTTAAGGGCCTATCAGAGTCTAGCAAATACTAGATACTTAAATGAATGCTTAATAATTCATATCTAGAATGAACTTTCTTACCCATAAACCCATTATTTCATTCCCCTCTTCATCATTCAAAGCTTAACTCAGATACCACATTTTTCCTGAAGACCTTCTCTGAGGCTATCCTTACTTGCAAAATACTGATTAAATTAAAAATTTTTTAATTATATTATCTAGTACCTTATAGAAGGTACTCAATAGTTAACTTATTGAAAAGAAATACCAATGAAAACAAGTTCAGAGGTTGGCAAGATGAAAAAAAAAGACAGGAACAATTAATATTGTAAGCTTTTCAGGAAGATAGAAATATTGATCCCTTGTGGGAAACTGAAGTAATACAACTATTCTAGATTTCAATTTGGTGTTATGCAAGAAAAGAGTTACCAAACTGTACATATTCTTTGATCTAGCAATTTCATTACTGCACTTCTTATATCCTAAGAAGTCAAAGACAGAAATAAAGATCCAGAATATAACAAAAAATTCATAACAGCACTTTTTATGGTAGCAAAGAACTATAAATCAAAAGGAATATAGATAACTTAGAACTTATTTGAAAAAATTAATTTATGAATTGTAAAATACTATATTCTGAATAAAAGACTACTATGAATTCATATAGGTTGAAGGAGAATATACAAACTATAACCACATAAATGAAAACATAAAAGGAAATTCAATTCAAAGTCATGAAAAAATCAGTTATGGTCCTATAGAAGACATAACAAAAGATAGAAAAGCAAGGGACCACTAAGGGAAAATACTGTATACACTGTCAGAAAAGGTTATTATTAGCTGTTTTTGATTACATATTTTTGTCATAAAGGAGGGCTCAATAAAAAATTGAAGAAAAGGAAATGACTATGATATAAAGACAAAAAGGAATCTATAAAACATTATTAAATGTACTTTTTTTCCCAGAAGAAATCACATTTCAATGGTCTACAGGTTATTATTTTTTTGACTTCTGAAATCTCTCACTGATTTATCTTGCATTTCTGAAAGTTTTACAAACTAAAATTAAGCCAAATCAACTTTCTAACTGATGGCAATAATATATTAGGGGACTATAAATGTATACTTGTAAGATAGTTTGGAAAATATTGTGTCACTTAGTATCTTGACGTAATTTCTTTTATTAACCCAATAGGGCGCTTAGTACTTTCTTTATCCCAGTCAAGTTTGCTATTCTGTTTTCTATGGCTTCCTTGCTTTATTTGACCATACCACTTCTAAAGAAGACACCTAAAAAAAAAAAAAATCACTACTATCTTGGCAGTTTGTTTTGTTATTTAAAAGTATTTAAAGTAGTCCTCGAGTGGTTTTTGTTTTAAATCTTGCTGTAGTCAGATGGGTATGGATCTGTATGGCGGGAAGAAGTATTAAAATCTTCTTTTTATTTAATTTAACTTCTGTTAGTTCCCATTAGTTTTTGAGCACTTTGAGGGTAGGTTCTATTCTTGGTATAACTGTATCCTTCACAAAGATCACCTAATCTATGCCTTTCACATAGTAGGTATTTACTAAAAAATTTACTGAAAAAATAAGTAGTTTCAGTCTGACTCTTCATGACCACAGATGAATGAAATATTTATAGAAAAAAATTGAAAGGAGAATCATAGGGTTGTAAGCTTAGAGTAAGAAGGAACCTCAGAGGCTACTGAGTACAACTGTATTATTTTATATGTAAAGGAACGGAGGCCCAGACAACTAAAATGACTTAACCAGGAGTTACTTTGCTAATAAGTATCTAAACAATATCCAAATCAAGAATTACTATGACACCAATGTCCTATTCATTAACCCCCCTCTCAAAGATGTTTTAGGGGTTGATATGGACATTCAATATTAAAACAACTTTAGCAATTTCACCAGATTTTATAGTGTCACAGTATAACAAATACCACTGCTACAACTCATGCTTATAATAGTGCTTTAATATTTATAAAATGCTTTTTCCTAAACTTTATAAGGTAGGTTGTACAACTTCTATTTCCTTTCATAAAGTGGGGAAATTGAGCCTCAAAAAGCATAAAACTACTTGCCCATTATTATAATGAGGAGTAAGTAAAAGAACTGGGACTTCAAATTCAACTCCTCCAAATCCAAATTCAGTTTTCTATATAATACTAATTCTTAAATCACAATGACAATTCTTTGTTATGAAGAAAAAGTTAAATTCATTAATACTCAGTTTAAAAATGCAAAGAAACATAAATTTTTAGGATATCTAAATCAATTGACTTATAATATCTGGAATCTTAAAGGGATGAAACTTTACCCTCAAAGACTCAACTATTCAGTCTAGCTCATTCTAAAGGATTAAATACAGTTGAAGAGTTTTGTTTCGTTTTGTTTTGTTTTAGGATAGGAAAGTGGCAGAAAAAGAGAATTTTCATTTCATTAACATAGGGAACTCTCACTGAGAAAACTCTCTTCCAATGGAAATTAGCAATTGCTCTACAAATTATAGACACAGAGACTTGCCTGAAATACTAAGAAGTTATATGAATTGCCCAGGATCATGTGACCAGTTATGTATCAGAGATTATAAACACCAAGCCACCTCACTGAACTAGTTTTATTTATCCACTGACAATTTTTTTTTCTCCTATGGAAAATCGTTATTTTTCATTAAAAAAAAAAAAAAAACCCAAACCCTTAGAAACAAAAATTTAATGCTGCTCCTTGAAAAAGTTTAGCCACCAAATTAGAAAGGGAGGAAATACAGACTTTTAAAATGTTCTATTTAAATGACACTTTGGATTCTATCCTTGTTATATACTATTTTTTTTTAAATAACTTTTTATTGATAGAACTCATGCCAGGGTAATTTTTTACAGCATTATCCTTTGCATTCACTTCTGTTCCGATTTTTCCCCTCCCTCCCTCCACTCCCTTCCCCAGATGGCAAGCAGTTCTTTACATGTTGAATAGTATACACTATTTTTAAAGAAAGAAAGGCCTAAATTTCTTCTAGAAAGGGATGTTTGACAACAAAGTTCTTTTTTATGTTGTGATAGCCCCATCTGGTGGAACTTTCATTTTTTTTATCATAACTATCAGCATAAATTAAAAAAACAGACTAAAGATGATGCATGATGTGCTTCCTAAAAGGGAGGTGATGAACTCAAGATGAGGCATTTATTGTAGGACATGATCAATGTGAGAATTTTTTTTATTAACTATGTTTATATTACAAATTTTTTTTTTAATGGAAGGCATGGAAATCAGAGGGGAGAAACAAAAGAGGTAATACTTGAAAAAATAAAATTAACCAGATTTGTTTAAAAGCTACATGCATAGGACTTACATGAACTGATACTAAGTGAAATGAGCAGATCCAGGAGATCACTATACACTTCAACAACAATACCATATGAGGATCAATTCTGATGGAAGTGGCTATCCTCCACAATGAGAGGATCCAAATCAATTCCAATTGATCAGTAATGAACAGAACTAGCTACACCCAGCGAAAGAACAATGGGAAATGAGTGTGTTCCACAACATAGCATTTACACTCTGTTATTGTTTGCTTGCATTTTTGTTTTTTTCCCAGGTTATTTTTCTTTCTAAATCAGATTTTTTTGTGCAGCAAGATAACTTTATAAATATGTTACCTATATTGTATTTTAACATATACTTTAACATATTTAACATGTATGGGGCTACCTGCCATCTAGGGGAAGGGGTGGAGAGGAGGGGAAAAGTTGGAACAGAAGTTTTCTCAAAGGTCAATGTTGAAAAATTACCCATGCATATATTTTGTCAAGAAAAAGCTATAATTAAAAAAAAAAAAGCTACATGCATTTAACTTCATAACAAATGCTACATGAAAACATCCACATCTTCTCCAATAAGTTTAGAGCATGTCAAAGTATTTTTAGCCAGTTACTATTAGCAAAGTGAAACAATTCAATAGGACTGACAGGCCCTGTAAATAAAAAATTATAAATTAAAATCTCAATTTACTCCATAGAAGCTACCCTGAATTCTTTTTTTTTTTTTTTTTGGACTGTTATTATTCCTGCCAGTTCAACACTCTACCTTTAAAAGAAACATTTAAAAAAAAAGGGGGGGGGGATTTAAAAATTAGTAAAATTACAAGAAAAAAAACAAGATAGTTTCAGGGATCAATCTCATTTGGCTCAAAACATCAGATAAGATTCACTCAAGATTATTACATCAATGATATACAATCATAGGATCAGTATATTTACTTACCAAAATAACACTAATACTTTCTAAAAGATTTTCAATAAAAGTATATTCTGATTAACACAGTCAAGTTTGGAACTGAACCACTTAACAAACTCCATTCTTTTATCATTTTAATTAACTGGTTTATTATACCACTAAACTTTCTAAGAAAGAAATAGGAAATTTTAATAGCAACTGAATTATGTCAAAAATTAAAAGACATTAACTTGTAAAGACAAATATCAATGTGTGCCAAAATGATATCCCTCTATTAAAAAAAAAAAAAAAAGAAATATTTTTCACAAGCATCTTTGGGCAAATCCTAGGTAGACAAAAGTATGCTTGGAGTCAGAAAAATTCAATTCAAATCTTACTTTAGACATTTTACTAGATGTAACTCTGAAAAGTCACTTTTAACTTCTCTCAGCCTCACTTTCCTCAACTGTAAAGCAGGGATAATTTTAATAACTACTTATCAAGGTTGTTGTAGGAATCATCAAATCAACTATCAGGCTAAATAATAACCTCAACTCATGATGACCCATCTCCTAATAGAGAGGTGATATATGCAAGGCAAAGTGAGGTATATAAGTAGTGTGGCAATTTATTATAAAGAACTGTGCAAACCTTAAAGCAATTTATAAATGTTTACAATTATATGCACACTATGTTTCAATATCAATACTTTCTTTGATTCCCCATCTATGGTAAACTGGAAATATACTTTGATTTTACCAGTTTAAAAAATAATACATTTGTCAATTAACTGTGTGTTTCTGCCATAATGTTAAAGTTTACTAGATACAAATATAAAGCAACCTATATTTACATCTGGGATAAATTATAGCCAAGCCAAAAAAATCTCACAAACAAAATTTCTTCATGTATCTGCTATTCTTCATCTTAAGTAAACATTACAGTATCAGGACTTCTTCCACACTTTTTGATATAAGAGAGAGAGAGGAGAAAGAGAAACAGACAGAGAAAGAAATAAGGGGGGAGGGAAGAGGGGAGGAAAAGAAAGTGAGAGAGTGGGCATGTGTACACCACATGTAAATTTTTTAAAAAGAAGAGTTACACATCTCTCTAAAAAGCATGTCAGCTTGTATATCAAAACATTTCTGATAATCTGAAATTCAAACAAGAACTTAGATCTAGAGGATATACAACATATCCTTTTATCTACAGTATATCCTCACTTAATCTGGATTTTCAAGAAACACAACATTTCAGAAAAGTAAATATTCTACATAACTGAAACACACCTCTTTTAAATGCTTTTAATGCTTTTAAAATCTAAATCATTTTTAAAAGAATTTTTTCAAAAAAGGAATGTTGTTTTTTGTCATCTTCAAACAGAAGAAATACATCTTGATGATTTTAGGCTCATCATTTTAAACATGAAGTATTTTATTGTGCTATGAAAGCCATAAGTTCAAGAGTTAATAAAATATGTTAACTTGTTTTGCTCCCACAGAGATTGTGATATTTTGCTAGTAAGTTATTGTCTTATATCCTCCCTTCATACTATTGTTACTACTTCTCAGTGTACATTCAGTCTGTCTGTGCTAGCAGTTGCTACTTCTAATATGATGTGAGCTGGGAACCAGATAATTAATTAAGTTTGTAAGAACTGTATGTTAAGTAAGAGTTAATTCTGAGCAAGGGCATGTGGGCCTCTTCCAAAGATGACAATGGTCTGTATATATAGCACCATGGCTTTGGGAGAACTATTTTGGCCCCAGAGATTTTTCTTGTTTCCAGGCTCATGGCTATGATCTAAATGGTTGAGATTGCTAGACATCTAACCTCAGAATAAGTAGGAAATTACTTTGTGTATGTGTGTTTCTTTCTTAGTACACAATTTTGCAGGATACAAGACCTAGTTCTAATTTCCTTAGAATATAATCTGATTTATCTGCCTTATAAACTTTGAAACTTTATATATTTACAAATAACTAATAGTTAAAACCTAAAATATGTCCTAAAGTCATCAATATTCACCAACTCCCCATTCCTCCTCTCCTACAATTCCATTTCTTATGTTTCAGCATATCAGAAGTCATACATTATTTGGTTGTCAGATAAGAAACAGTTTTGCCTAAACAATTTAAGGGTTTAAAGAAAAACAAAAAGCCTAGTCTCTGACTTGACTCATTTAACTAGTTTTGAAGCTCTTCTGAATTCCCCAAGTTTTAAGGCAAAACATTCAAGAACATGACTTGTCTTGATGACAATAGCTAGTATTTATATAGTTCTTTAAGGTTTGTAATACCCTTTACAAATATTATTACATACTAAGCTATTAAAATTCTTTGAAATAGGATTTGAAATAAGTTCTTCCTGAATGTAGGTCTAGCACTCTAACCAATAAGCCACCAATTGCCTTAAATACAAATTCTGCACAAGTACAAGGGAAAGCACAATAGGGTAGAAAAAGTAAATAATATCTAAAGAGATAGATATGAATCTAGGCCTTGTCTAGGTTGACAAGCTATGAGACTAGGAACAAGTCATATTACCACTTTGGCCTTAACTTCATCATCTGTTAAATATTAAAGCTACACAAGATGGTGGGTGAGGCCTCTATTTAGCATGGCCTTCTACAATTCTGACAGCTTTATGCATACAAAGTCAAACTGTACCTCACAGACCTGTGGAAGAGGGAGGAATTTATGACCAAAGAAGAACTAGAGATCACTATTGACCACAACATAGAAAATTTTGATTATATCAAATTGAAAAGTTTTCGTACAAACAAAACAAATGCAAACAAGATTAGAAGGGAAACAATAAACTGGGAAAACATTTTTACAATCAAAGGTTCTGATAAAGCCCTCATTTCCAAAATATATAGAGAATTGACTCTAATCTATAAGAAATCAAACCATTCTCCAATTGATAAATGGTCAAAGGATATGAACAGACAATTCTCAGACAAAGAAATTGAAACTATTTATAGACATATGAAAATATGCTCCAAATCATTATTAATCAGAGAAATGCAAATTAAGACAACTCTGAGATACCACTACACACCTGTCAGATTGGCTAGAATGACAGGGAAAGATAATGGGGAATGTTGGAGGGGATGTGGGAAAACAGGGACACTGATACATTGTTGGTGGAATTGTGAACATATCCAGCCATTCTGGAGAGCAATTTGGAACTATGCTCAAAAAGTTATCAAACTGTGCATACCCTTTGATCCAGCAGTGTTTCTACTGGGCTTATACCCCAAAGAGATACTAAAGAAAGGAAAGGGACCTGTATGTGCCAAAATGTTTGTGGCAGCCCTGTTTGTAGTGGCTAGAAGCTGGAAAATGAAAGGATGTCCATCAATTGGAGAATGGTTGAGTAAATTGTGGTATATGAATGTTATGGAATATTATTGTTCTGTAAGGAATGACCAGCAGGATGAACTCAGAGAAGACTGGCGAGACTTACATGAACTGATGCTGAGTGAAATGAGCAGAACCAGGAGATCATTATATACCTCAACAACGATACTGTTTGAGGATGTATTCTGATGGAAGTGGATCTCTTCGATAAAGAGAGCCTTAATTGATCAAAGTTGGACAGAAGCAGCTACACCCAGAGAAAGAACACTGGGAAATGAATATAAACTGCTTGCATTTTTGTTTTTCTTCCCAGGTTATTTATACCTTCTGAATTCAATTCTCCCTGTGCAACAAGAAAACTGTTCGGTTCTGCACACATATATTGTATCTAGGATATACTGCAACCCATTCAACATGTAAAGGACTGCTTGCCATCTGGGGGAAGGGGTGGAGGGAGGGAGGGGAAAAAATCAGAACAGAATAATGCTGTAAAAAATTACCCTGGCATGCATTCTATCAATAAAAAGTTATTAAAAACAAACAAAACAAAAAAAAAAAAAAACAAAGTCAAACTGATCATTGTTCCCAATCATTTTTTATTTCTGGCAAGGGCATTAAATGAAGGTTTATGTGAGGTATGCTCTTCCTAAGTATCACTAATTGGTTTTTTGAAAATAATATTTCAGATGAAATTATATTACAAATAGTACAATTATTTCTATAGTGACAAAAGAATAAAGGGGAACTGCAATATACTAGAAAAAAATTTATTAGCTTAATTCCCTTTCAGAGAAGTGAAACTATAAGACAGCCACTAGGGAGAGCAAGCCAGATAAAGCTGCCTGGGTAAGCCAACAGCTGAAACAGACTTAAAGCACTGAATTGGAAAGATCCCCGAGTTTTGTTCGAGTTATGAATTCATATCATAAAAGTACCACCAGTACACAGTGGTAGATACCTTTAAAAAATTCAGGATTTTATTTGGATGGCAATGTATGGAGAAGTGAAGAATAGAAACTGGAAAAAATATATAGACATGAATGGGATTTTCTGATAGGCATTTGCAAAAAATAAGATGGAGAACTAAAGAACTCTAAAGAAATATTAAAATTCTCTATTATCTACCTAGAGATAAAGACTCTAATTTATGTTTAAACCCTCAATCTTTTTTTGGGGGGAGGGGGAACTTGGGAAAGGTACAACCAAATTCTCTACAGGAAACAATAACCTAGTGTTAACATGTAGAAGAGGAAAAGTGATGAGAAC
Source organism: Antechinus flavipes (assembly GCF_016432865.1). Classification (NCBI taxonomy): domain Eukaryota; kingdom Metazoa; phylum Chordata; class Mammalia; order Dasyuromorphia; family Dasyuridae; genus Antechinus; species Antechinus flavipes. Next base: position 158,141,900 of record NC_067398.1, read on the forward strand.
TGTAACTTTGGATTTCAAGAACTGACCTGCTGGTTCCCAATCCCAGAAACCTTTTATAAAAACAAGAAAAACTAGAAAATCAATGGGATAAAGATTTTAAATAAGTATAAGTTGGGCTGAAACTTTTAAAATCTCATTTCTTCTTTCTTCTCTTTTTTTCTTTATTTTCCAGAAGGAAAGTGGAAAATTTTCATCAATAATTTATTATTTATTACTGATATTCACCCCTTATCACTGCACTTTTTTTCTTTTTAAAAATCATTTTTCTTTTAATCAATTTTACAATTAATTCAAGATTAATAGATATAAAGCTTCTGATATGAACCTGAGATACAGCTACCATGTTGGATGTCAGATGGCCAGAATCCCCAAAGATCCAGATTCAGCCTGCCACTAACCAAAAAAAGACCCAAAAAAACCCAAACAGAGACAAATGTGAAGGACTGAATTTAGGTCACATGTGTTAAACTGCTCAGCAGCAGCTCATGGGAAAAGGCAAAGAGGTTTGAATTAGGTTGACAATTGAGAGGGTATGCTACAAAGATTCTCAAAGTCTAATATCCAGAAGGTTCTATCTTGGTCTGATACCGTTTAGACCATTTCATTACAGAAAAGCTGAAGAAAGTAGTATGGCTGGGGGTCTAATGAAGAGTCTAATACATGCAAACTAGCCACATGCCTATGTGGAAGGAAGAAAGCTGGGCTGTGAAATATGTGAAAGCATATTTCACAGAAGTACTCTGGAGTTCAATGTTCTTCATTAGATGTATCCCCAGAAGGAAGTGGCTGCCTCAGAGACTGTTCCCATTGGAACCCTGAAGCCTAAAAGAATAGCTTAGGAAGAAGTCCTTGGCTTAAGTCAGAGAATCTAAGTTTGAACTTGGGGGTTATCAGTGTACATACTAAGCAATTACTCTGTGCCAGAAACAAGCTAAGCTTTGGGAATTCAAAGAGAAGCAGCCCTCACACAAGAGGTATTAGTCTTGCCTGAACAAGAAACCTTACAGACTAATATGAGAGACTATATGCAAGCAAATATGTACATACAAGATAGATACAAGGTAAACTAGTAAGGGATCCCAAAGGTAAGGCATGAAGATTAAGAAGAACTAGGAAAGGCTTCTTACAAAGGGTGGGACTTGAAGAAAGCTAGAAATTCAAGATGAGGCAAGAAAGAGAACAGAGGACAAGTGAATAAATAAGTGAAGAATAAAGATTCAAACAGGGAACTTGGATTGAGCTGGACTGATCTTTGGGAAAGAATTTTAGAATAGAATGTATACCTGTCAAATTATTTAGGTTGGAATAACTTTGTACACAACTTATGTCATCTTCAAATGTTAAGAGAATGCATCCTGAATGCCCCTTTAGTCATTAAAGATCAATTAACCTATATTAATCTATATATTTTTTGGACCTTGGGAGTCCAAAGGGGACTAGCAGGGGAGTGCAGCTACTTGTATACCCTTGACTGAAACACAGTATGCCTATTGAGGACGGGGTTCGACTGAGCACACAGCTTCAGGAGGGATGCACATGGAGCAGTGAGGGAGGAAGAGGACATCTACCTAGCCAGCCAGGCTAGGCCCTGGCAATCAATGGGGTGACAGATGTCACAACCAGATTGCCCTCACATCCAGATCTATATATTTTTTGCCTTGAACCTAATAATATTTTTAGCCTGTATAAACATCTTGTCATTACAGAGGACATATTTGCTAACAGTTACTTAAGTCAAGGCTTATTTGTCCTAAAAATAGCTGCTTTAAGAAATGCCTCTCAAATTTCAATTCATTATAACATATTATACAACTACTATGTAAAAAGCACTGTGCTATTTAGACAAAGAGACACAGGCTATGCTTTCTAGAAAGACAATTTAATGGGAGGGGCAAATATATAAAATACAATAATATAAAGGGAAGTGAGATAATACAAAGGAGAAGTTAAGGCAGTGTTCTATGGCAAATTTGAGGAGAGAGATCACTTTTACCTCAGGGTGTCAGAAAAGACTTCATGGAGAAGGTGGCATCTAATTTTGAGCCTTGAAGTTCAGTAGTCACAATCTAGTGAACAAGTCCACATTTGCCCTATCAAAATTTATGTACTTTAATAAGATTCTCAAGGTTATGATTAGAATACACACAGGAAGTGATTTTTTAAAAATCTCTTTATAACCTTAGGCTTAAATATTACAATTATAATTCATAATTACACATTATGTATTTTTTATAGAACCATATATGGAAAAATACCTTTTCTTCATTGGTTGTAAAACAATCTGGATCCTTCCTTTTCTTCTTCCCTTTTTTATCTTTATTTTGTTGTGTGGTAGAAGTCTGGTAGGGCTGTAAATCTACTCGGGAATGAAACTGATATCTACCACTTTCCACATCACAGTAGTAATAAATTCCAGTAGAAGGATCATAATAGAGTTGATTTTCCTTTCAAAGGAAACAAAAAAAAAAAAAAAAAAAAAAGAGATCCATTAGTGCAAAAAAATTAGTATAATTCAAGTACCAATAAAGTTAACATAAATACAATAAATGTGTCCAATATTATCTATCTTCATAGTGTTCTGAAATACTCTAAATTATTAAGCATGCTTTAAATTTCAAAGTTTATACATATCTCCTTTCATTAGCAAACCATGAGAAATTAATACTATATAAAAGATGGCCAATAAATTAAAAAAGTGCAATAATTGTACAATTCAAAGACAAGTAGCCCTGCTCCAAGGCTAAACATATGATTTCCAATTCTATAATTAGGTTACTCTATATAATCACCTTAAAATTGCCAAGTACAACCTCTAAAAGCCTCGGCTTCACAAAATATATATCTATCCTTAATTGTAAAGAAGTTACGATACACTTAGTAGCTAATGACAAAAAAAACCTGTCAAGCCTCCAGTAATTAAATAACACAAGAAATTAATGAACAACAGTCTTGATAAAATTTATACTGAAATGTAATATATACATTTATAAAGTAGCATATTATTTTGACAAATTAGGGTTTAAAAGTAAAAAAATATAACTGCAAAATCTTTTACATCAATTATAGACATATGTATACTCCTCTAGGCTACACAGCTAAAGAAAAATAAGACCAAATTGAAAATTCAATGGCTAATTTAGTAGGATGAAACCATACAAATGAGTCTTTGAAAGCATTAATTTACTGCATATTCAAGATTAAAATTTATTCTTACCAATATGAACAACAAAAATTCAGTCCAAATCTGATTTAGTCTTAATCACACAATCGTTTGAATGAAAAAAAATTGTAATTTTTCTTTGTTCTCTACTAAAAGTTTGTATTAGCAGAAGACAACAACTTGTCATTCAATCTAATTTTTATTTTCTTACTGAGTCACTTTTACATGCCGGGAGCAAAAAATTAATAATATTCAAAAAATAAACACTTAAAAACGAGACTGTTTGAAGCACAGGAAATGTTTTCATTTTTCCTACTGATAGCCTACTATAACAACATGCTAATGATGTTTTTATTTGTATAACACATTCACAAAATGTTGAATTTCTTCACAATATTTCCTTTGTATTTCTACAGGCAAATAGGGAAGTTAAAATCAGATGTCTGCAGTTTCTGCCTTAGGGGGAAAAAGCAAAAATTCTACCTTATTACCGATAATGTATTTCTTTTACCTGTAGAGCTTGAGAAATTGTAATATTCTCTACTCAGCAAAGTTATAACTTAGATTAAAAAATCAACTGAATACAAATAATAGAATACAAAATAGTGCTGAGTCCCCAATTGTGCATTGGCTACTTGCTGACTGAATGCTCAATTATTAATTAATGAGTAACTGAATTTCTTTAAAATAACCTTCAGTTTTCCCATAACTGATGTTATTAAAAATTACAAGATACTCTTTATACATTTTTAGCTTTCTTTTTAAAAAGATTTTGGGATCCCCTTAGTAGCTTTGCTATGAGTGATTAAAGTGAATAAAAATAACCTAAGATTCAACCCATTCGAGTTTTATTGTCATATTCACACAACCTTATCAATATGACATTTTAAATATAAGTATTTTCCTTTATACTTATGGAAAAAGTCAGGAATAATTGCTAATAGAATCAGACTCAGAATAGTGACAGTATAGATAGTATAAATATCTCCTCCGTTTTATGAATTAAAAAAACTGAGACCCTAAGAAACAGTATGACTTGTCTGAGATCCATGCTAGTAAACATCAATACTGAGATGCAAACCTCAGTTTTCAGACTAATGCTAATGCTATATCTACTATCTACTACTCCATGTTAAATGAAAAACCCTATGTTACTCTAAACTCTTGGTTGAAGGCTATGGAAACTGAGAAAGACCTGAAGTCAATACTGAGGAGCTTTATTTCATTTTAAAAGTATACCTTAACAGAAAATATTGTAATGGAATTAAAATGTTACTAAAACCTTTACTTAATTGGGTGGGGGAGGGGAAGGAAAGAAGAAGAGGCAAGAAGGAGAGGAAAATATGAAATAAAGCATCAATTTCATAAGCAACAATTTGTGAGCATGTCAGCCATACTAAACCCTCAAAAACTCTTCTCAAGATGGCATTAAACACGGTCACAAGTTTTCATGCAAACAACAGACAACAACTGCCTGGAACAATACCCCAAAGGTGAGCCAACAAATGATAAAACTATTTTTTGAACAGAGTCTAATAAAGTATGGCTACTCAAGACTTATCCATATCAGCAGAAGAAATGCCCACACTAAAATATACAAAGAATGAGCCAACTTTGGTACCGGAACTAGATTAGTTGTAGCCACTATACCAGCACCCTCTCTTTTTAGCCAGCATGAATAATTTACATATCAACCTAGTAAAGGTTGAACTTTCAAAGTTCACTCAGGCTTTCTTTCTGGCTTAAAACTCAGATCAGCCTTGCTTAACAGGTCACATTCACTGAAGAAATGCAAAAGCAAAAGCTACATCACTAAATGTTATGAAATCATGTGTAAAATACTAGAGAGTAGCAGAATTCAGTGAGATAAATACAAACTTGAAAATCAGGAACTCAAATTATAATTCTGCTACAATTAATGATCTGTTCTTTGCTTTTGTTTCCTCATTTACTGAAAATGAACAGAAATGGACTAATAAAATGTGTGAAATGCTTAAATGCTAATGAATGTGTTTGCTAATAATAAATAAAAACAAGTATGAGATTTTAAGAGAACGTTATCTAGTATTTTCATATGGATTCATGCAAACAAAATAATTTATCATGAAACTTAAATAAAAGACCCTCCATTTGGTTATTTTCCACTAGCATCATGTTTTTTTCCCATCTTTCCTTTCAGCCTATGGTTATGGTATTTAAAAAAAAAAAAACTTAAATTCCTTTGAAAATATTATGAATATAAAAGTACATATCTAAAAACATCCACTGTTCTTGCAATGATACAATTACTAAAAACTTCTCAAAAGTTTTTTTAAACATTTACATATTACTTATATAGAAATTAGTGTATAAGTAGCAAAAACGAAGCTGTGACAGACATAGAACAAACAAAATCTTCATCACAATTCTATTTATTCTAATTAATCAAAATCCTAGAAGTACCAGGACATTTTGTGACTTTTCAATACTCTTCAATAATTCTAAAAAGTTTTAAAAGCATAAATTTCCTTTTTTCTTTTGTGCTTAGATTTAAACATGATTATTGAGGCCAGTAACATTATAAAACAACAAAGAAAAGATTTTGAGAGACTTACTGAATCATAGTAGAATCCAGTGCTGTGATCATAATATAACCCAGTACTTTCATCATAACTAAATCCAGTTTGTGACACAGCAGCTTCTGCAGCAGCTCTCAAACTTTCAGCTAATGATGAACTGTCTAATTCGGCATTTTCTCCTGTTAAGACACCTTCTGCTTCCTGCATTGGTGAAAAATGAGTGAAATGAGATGCAAGGCTTCTTGGAAAAGGCCAAGATAAAAAGGCTTTGACCTGAGAAACTGACTAAAAACAATGCGACCCAAAAAATAGATGAGAAAAGTCCTACTGAAGATGACTGCAGACTTCAATGTTCAGTCATATAAGGCTGCCTTTTTCCTTAAGGTATTCCATTCAAATATGACCCAGTTTGGAAGGAGATCAAAATTAGTATTTTAAGATAATTGTATAAATATGTATGCATATATTGGATTTAACATAATTTCTACTATGTTTAACATATATTGAACTACTTGCCATCTAAGGGAGGGAGTGGGGGAATGGGAGAATGGGGGATAAAAATTGGAACACAAGGTTTTGCAAGAGTCAATGCTGAAAAGTTCTGAATGCGTGTTTTGAAAAATAAAAAGCTTTAATAAAAAAAAAAGAAAAAAATTAGTATGCGATAGCTACTGAATAACCAGTATTAAGACACCACCATTTAATTATGCATCTTTTCTCATTTTTTCAGATTAATATATAATCCACAAAAGCAGAATAGTAAATAATAGGCTCTAATGGGAAAAATAACTGGGACTATATTGCTATCTTCAAAAACATATTTTTTCATGCTTAAAACTTCTTTAGTTTTTAATTTTTGAAATCTATTTCTCTTCTATTACTGAAAACTACAAAAGAAATATACATAAGAAAATAATTAAAATAGATGATTAAATAATATGTATTTGTTGACTGCACATCTTTTATGTATAATTATTTAAATTCTAGTTTCATCTATTTTATGATGATAAAAATACCAGTTAGAATACACAATGAAAAGTCAGGAAAAAAACAAGGTGACAAGTAATAACAATTTGAATTTAGCAAGTCTATTACCTGTGAATTGGGAATAAAATTGTCCTCTTGTTCATATTTGGCATTCTCTATCGTATCAGTGCCACTGTGACCCTCATTCTCTCTATGTAATGGGTCTATAGCATTGTGATTAGACTCTTCATGCTCTTGATTTTGTTCAAGTACAAGTTCAGCTCCCTTATCTGAAGGACTGACATTCCGATAGTATGTCTGATAATAATAATCTACAGCAAAAGTAAAGTAAATTATATCAGGCAAGTAGGATTTTATATTTTCACACTATTATATAATAAATGAAGGACATAACAAAAAAATAATGCTATCAAATTATAACCACATTGATTCCTATCACCCATTTAATGTACTTCAAAAGATCCTATGGCAGTTAGATGGTACAGTGGCTAAAGTGCCAGCCCTGGAGTTGGAAGGACCTGAGTTCAAATCTGACCTCAAACACTTAACACTTCCTAGCTATGTGACCCTGGGCAAGTCACTTAACCCAATTGCCTTGCCAAAAAACAACAAAAATCTACTAACTCCACAGAATGTTCAGATTTCTGGCACCTCCAGTATCTTAACTTTAAAATATTTAAAGAAGCAAACTGCCAGAAAAAGATGAAAAGAATTATTAAGTTAAACTGAATAAATAATCCTTAGCAACTGTTAACTCTTGGTAACTAAATTTTAAGGCTCTAGATAAGTGCGAACTTTTCAAACTGAAGCTTGTATACCTATAGATGTGAACCTAGGAGCTTACCAGTTCAGGCCAAATGGAATCCACAGTTGGGTAGACAAGATCAAGAGTTTGAGAAAAAGATTACTGTGACTCAGATCAGTTAAAAATCAGTTAGGATCAATGACTCTTATTATGCAGGTACTAATAAGGCTAAGATCAGGAGCAGAATTCCATGAGAGATACTGAACTTTGCATGGAGTACATACTCATCTACTCATACAAATTATAGTATTAACCTCAATCAATCAGCAAGCACTAATCTCAATCAGTCTCCCCAAGGATATGTGACTTTTTGTTATGGGAAGGCCCAGATGAGAAGGGAGATAGTTCAGAGCTAGCATTTATTACCATTATTAAAAACATTATTCAAAATAATCCTCCTGCTGATCACATTGTGTCAGCAAAACATTCTTATGTAAAGCACAGCACATGCCCATCACCTCCATTCAAAGGATTATCTGATTTTTTGTACTCAACACACTGTACTGAACTGAAAAGGACAAAACATTCTTCTAGATATTTAGCTACTTGTTTTAAATTTAGAAAAAGACAACTCTAAGTTATAAGTGGCATTTCTTCATTGTATACTAAATACCTGAAGCTGACCAAGGAGTATAGTCATCTGTTTGGACTTCTACATCAGACTTGTTATTTTCTTTTTTTTTCCTATAATGGATTTCATTACTGAGCTCTTCTACCTGAAAGAAAATAAAGGATTATTTAGAAAAAAAAAACAAAAAACATGGACTTTTATTCAATTACATATAACATTTTACAATGACTAATAGTAATTATTATTAATTATTAAAGTTGTCAAAATTTTGGCTTTTTTTTTTAAGGATACAGACAGCAATTGGTCTCTTTTCTAAAATACAACACTATCACTATATTTCTTTTATCTTTGCTATTAATTTGAAGAATTGGATATAATGATTCTTAATATTTCCTGCATTAATTCTTACAGAAATCAGTAACTAATTGAAGGAGATAAAAAAAAAATCCCTAAATGGACTCTTTGTATCCAATATGTCAAATGGTTTATAAATATGATATTAATAATAAAAAGGTTAGTAGTTCTCCATAGAGAATTATAAAACTAGGAAAATACAAATTCCTATCTATATTATAATTAAATCTGTAATATTACTCAATACCCTTCAACCTTGATAATATATACTTAATTAAATACATTAATGCAGTTTAAATGCTTTTTTGCTCAGATTTCTTAAAATAGCAGTTTCATGATTAAAAACTACTGCTCTGAAAGAAGCAAACTATGTTAGCCACTAAGATATTAATTCTCCTATATCTGCTTATGCCTTCTGAGTCCTTGAAGGGACCCTAACTGTACCACTATGATAACAAGGGCATATGACTACACGAAAAGCAAGTTTCTTTTTCAACATGCCATAGCTTGACATAGCTTTAATATAAAATAATGTTAGTTCACTATAAGTTATATTCTCTTTGCTCTATCTTTAGGCAGACTATAATATCTCTGGATAAGTTCTGTAGTAATTGAAAGTTGACGAAAAATTGAGAATCAATTCTTGACTATGTGCCGTTATGTAAAATCAGTCTAGATTACACTTATTTCCTCCATCTGCTTACTTTTGGCTATTTCACATTTTTAGCCACTTACAAGCAGAAAAACAGGGGCAGTGGGAAGAGGGCTGACGTGAAAAACTAAAGTAACTTTCAATTATCCATGCCATCTCTTTCATATTAAACTCATGATCAAATATTTCTTAAAAGCTTGATAAAAACACTTTCTAATTATACAGGAACAAATATATGTAAAATCAACCTAGAATCAAATACTTTAAAAACTATAACTTCTTTCTGAAGCTTTGCTGCCCTTTTTGTTCATATATTTTTTGGTTTAATGAGCTGAAAAAGTCAACAATATAAACATTTTTAAGATGGCACAGGGTTGATAGAGCACCGGGCTTGGAATCAGAAAGACTGATCTTACTGAGTTCAAATCTGACCTCAGACATTTACTAGCTATGTGACTCTGGGGAAAGTCACTTAACCCTGTTTAAGTTCCTTATCTATAAAATGAGCTGGAAAAAGAATGGACAACCACTCCAGTATCTCTGCCAAAAAAATCCCTAAACAGGGGCAACTAGATGGCACAGTGGATACAGCACCACCCTGAAATCAGGAGAATCTGAGCCTCAGATACTTAATACTTCCCTAGCTATGTGACCCTGGGTAAGTCACTTAACCCCAATTACCCCAGTAAAAAAAAAAAAAAAAAAAAAAAAAAACTCTAAATATTATCATGAAGAGTTGGATGCAGACACAAGTGGAAAAAATGCCTAACAGTTTGGAAGGAATTACACTAACAAATTAGACACAGATACGGGAGATATTATATGATCATGTCCGAGGAAGGCTAGTTTGACTGGACTGTAGGGGAAAGGGGGGGAAGCAATACCCAGTCAGGCTAGAATTCTAAGTTGGAGTCAAGTTGTAAGGCGCTTTAATAGCTGAACTGAAGAATAAATGTTATCCTAGAGCCAATAGGGAGCCACTGGAATTTATTAAACAAGGAGGTAAAATTGTCAGATCTGTGCTTTTAGAAAAACATTTTGGCAGCAGGAATGGAGGATGAATTGGGGATGAAGACGAAAGGAGACCCATTAGAAACTGTATACAAGTGAAAGGAATTGATTTAACATGTAAGGTCAGAGAAAATGAGGAATCTAGGATAATGATAAAATTATGAACCTGGAAGATAGAAAACATGGTGTTGCCTTTGATGGAAAAGGGGAAATTTGAAAGAAGGGTGGATTTAGGGGAAATGATAATGAGTTCTATTTTAAAATTGACAGATGTGAGGCCTACAGGCTATCTAGTTTTAAAAGACTTGTAGACAACTGGTGATACAGGGCTGAACTCAGGAAATTGATAAAAACAAACGATTTTGAAATCAACTAAACTCAAAGGAAACAATGAGTTGATCGAGAAAGAAAATAGGAAGGATAGAAAAAAAGAGAGGAAGGGGAAGAGAAAAAGAGAGAGAAAGTGAAAGACAAGAGACATACAGAGGTCAGGATCCAAATGTAATACTAATGAACAACCAGAAAAGAAGACTTAGAAGTAACAATTAGGTAGGAAGAGAACCAGGAGAATGTAGTCATGAAGACCTAGAAAGAAGAAAGTGTTCAACAATGTCAAATGAAATAGACAGTTAAAAGAAAACTGAGAAATAACTTGACAATTAAGTGCTTTAGTAACTTTGATGAGAGCAGGTTCAGTAAAGAGTTATTAATCTGGACCACAAGATTGAAAAGAGTAGAGGAATGAATGACAGAAAAATTAGTAAAGGATTAGGAATGTCAAAAAAATAAAAAGTAATTAGGAATGTCAATAGTTTTTTGTCTAAGTTTGAGAAAGAAAGGAATGCTGTAGGACAGCTTAAGTTGATGGCAGTATCTAATCAAGGGTTTGTTTGGTCTCCCTCTCCCCGCAAAGGGCGGTGGAAGATGAGCATTTTTGCAGTCCCTATAAGAAGGAACCAAAAGAAAAGAAGTTGAAGAGTAGATACCTTAGCAGGAAGATCTACCTTATTTTGTCAGAACTAGGGGACAATTTCAAGTATTTCTTAGAAGTGAAAGGGAAAAGAAGGTGCTATTATTTAAAGGCCTCTTTTTCTTAGTTAAGTAAAGAGTTGGGGTCCTAAAAGGGATGGTGTGGGAGGCATATGGATGTTTGGAATAGCTTCAGTGGGGAGTCAATTAACATTTATTAAGCACCTACTAGATGCTAAACTCATGCTAAATACTGGAAATGCAAAAGAAGTCCCTGCCCCCCACAATCGGACAATATAACAGAAAAGCAATCAGAGAGAAATAAAAGGATTGTTATGCTATATGAATTTATAATAAGCCCAGTCTGCACGGTTAGTTTTTCTAGCTTTTTCAGTAGTAAGTAAGTAGGAGATAGATGGTAGTAGTAGTCCAGGGTCAAAGTTTGGCAAGGTATAAGTAGTGATTTGAGAATAGAGAACAGTGTAGCTAAGTATAGGGTCTAGATTTAAAAAGGAGGAAAAGTGAAGTCAGAAGTGGGGATGGTGGCTTGAGAAAATACTGAAGAGTGGAGGTGCTGATGGGAACCAAAAATATGTTTAGAAGGCTTAAGACAGAAAGAAAGACAGGAAAATAGATCATGGTTAGATACAAACTCACAAAAAAATGTAACCATTTCAGCTGATGCAAAAGTTTACAGAATTTTTAAATGACCTGAACTCAACAGTGTTACCTTATAATTTGCTGTATTAAGTAAACAAACATATTCAACTTTGGTTAAAAAAAAAAAAAAAAAAACTTGAGGGTAATATGTATTGTATATGCTGTGTGCACATACAATATATATTATACATATACATAAATTGATAGAATTTAGGACTTGAAGTTACCATGGATACCAGCTTGCCCAACCCTGTCATTTTATGGATAAGGAAAAGGTAACCCAGAACCTTCCAATCAAAATATTTTGCTAAGATTGTCACTTCTGACTGGAGCTAAAGAAGTCAAACATAATTGTTTGGAAATTAAGATTCCATTCAACACAAAGTTGTGATTACTTAGATGTAAGTACTGCGGTCAACATAAAGTATCTAATGTTTAACGACTGACAACTAAAAGTATCTATATTAAAATAAGTTGGGAAGAAAGTAGCAGGATATGACAGTGTCTGGAACATAAATTGCCTGCTCAGAAAAGCACGATTAGATTTTGCCGTAAGTACAAAGTAAAAAAATCACTGGGAGCATTAGCTCTCATTCTAACTGGCTCTTCATTCTTCACTCAAGGGTGCAATTTAAAAAGCCAAACATAAAGCCATGCTATGTGAGCAGTCTCCTTCCAAAAGAGCCTTGGGGATGGTGGGTGCCTGGAAGAGATGAGACGCGGAATCGGCAGGATGAAACACGCAAAGTTACTGCTAAAGGTCGGGAGGAGCGGGTCCCGGGGAGAGGGCCCGGCCGCGGGTTACCTGGGAGCGCAGCTCTTGGTTGCACCTCTCCGCGCCCTGGTACAGGCGCTCAGTGTGCTGCAGCACCTTCTCGATGTCGCGCACTTGGCGCCGGCAACTGCGTAGCTCCTGCTCCAGCCTCTCCACTTTGCGCCGCAGCTGCACCAGCTCGGGCTCGGCGGCCGGCGGAGATGGGGAGCGGGGTGGAGGGGAAGGGGCCGCGGAGGCCATGGAGCCTCGAGTCCCGGCGGCAGCGCCCCGGGAAAAGAGGGCCGAGAAGCCGCGCTCAGGAGGCGGCCCGAGGGCTCAGCGGCAGCCGGAGGGTGCGGGACGCGCGGAGCCGCCTGACACTGACATGACGGCGGCTGCCGCCGGCCATGCCTCCCCGAACTGAGCCTCTTGCCGCGCCTGCGGGAACCACGGACAGAGGAATCGAGGCCCAACGGCACGGTCCAGGCCTCGGTCCCGGCCCGGGCGAGGAGGAGCGGTGCTGGCGGCTACCGTCGGTGCCGGAGGCGCGGGCTAACTTCTGAACCACAACAGCGAAAACTTTATTGGCAACAACTTTAATTTCTCCGGTTACCGACTGGGCGCGGGGAGGGCGGGAGGCGAGGAGCGGACGCACAAGGGCCGCGCGTCACCCGGACGTGTTCCCCAACGGAGCCGGAAGTGACGATACCCCTTTGGTCTCCGCTTGCAGCCAGAGAGCAGAACAGTGAAATTGATGCGCGTGCGCTTTTTGTGCTGGAGGGGCTAGCTGAGTTAAGAGAGACGGGAATAATTTGGGTTGTAGTGTTGACTGATTTTAGTGTTTTTAGGAGAATGGAAAGACCCTGATGATATGTGTGATGTAGTAAGTCAGGAAGTCCCGAGTTCAAATGCAGCTTCAGAAACTTAATAGCTGAGTGACTCTGGTCTAGTCACTTCAGCTGTTTGCCTCAATTTCCCCTTCTGTAAAATGACAACAACAACACATCTAGAATTATTATAAGGATAAAATGAGATATTTGCAAAACGATATAACATATATTATATGCATATAACAAATACATTATATATAATATGTAATATATAACAGGTCAGTAAATTCTAGTTCTTATATGTATTTTGCATTTCTCAGCTTTGAGAAAGTTTTCGCTCAGTATAGTAATGAGAAATCAGGTAATTTGTCTGGAATTTAGCATTTATCTTTTTTTTTTTTGAGTTTATGGGGTAGATAACTGCTGCCAAAATTGATCTATTATAACGCAGAAATTATAAAAATAAAAACCTAGATTTTATTATGCTTAATATAGATGCAGAACTTGGGGGAAAATTAATCTGATAATTAGGATTCTAACAAAGCTTTTTAACAAACTAAATTATGTTAGAGTGAGGAAAGAAATTATTCTTTTACAAATTGAATTATTGTAAATTCATCCTTGGCTGCATTCTTCATCATGTTTCTTTCAAAATAAAAGTTGAACAAATTTTGTTAAGCAAGTCATAGTTTCATACATTCCCTAAGAAAACATAGACTCTTTAAGTAAACTAGGTCAGGTTACAAATTAGAGGGTTCACAATAAGCCGGTTGAGAGGAAAGAGTTATATGTCACCAAGATAACCAAGAAAACTGGTATGAGGGAAATCCTTTCGTCAGTTAGCCAGGGGAGCTAACAAGTACGTAAATCATTTTGAGAAGCTCCAACTCCCCTTAAACTTTTATCTGATGAATGCCTGTTATTATTATTATTATTTTCCCCAGTTACATGTAAAAAGAATATACCTTTTTTTTTTTTAACATTTCCTTATGAATCATGTTAGAAGAGAAAAATAAGAATAAAAGGGGAAAATCACAAGAGAGAAAAAAAAAACACTAGAAAAAAAAAAGTAAACACGGCATGTGTTGATTTACATTCGGTCTCCATAGTTCTGTTTCTGGATGTAGATGGTGTTTTTCATCCATAGTTTATTGAAATTGCCTTGATTCACTGAACCGCTGAGAAGAACCAAATCTATCAGACAAATGTCAAACAGTCCTCCCTTAGCATTATTATTCTAAGTTTTGGGTGAGATTAATAGTAACAGAAGACAGGCTTTTAGTTCACCAAAAGTAACAGAATGACCTGAGCCCCAAATAATAAAAATAGACGTGAGTTAATAAAAATTCCCATAACAATTTCCTTCTTTGAAAAATGAGGAGATTGGCCTAGATGGGCACAAAGTGCCCTTTTCAACTCTAGAACTATGATTCTATGAATACGATGTCATGTTTTAGAATGCTTGTTATGTGTTTGTTTTGCTTGTTCACAATGCATAGAAGCACAGCACATAGATTCAGAAAAATCTGTGTTCAAATACTAGCTAAGACATTTACTAATTGCTAAGACATTTACTAGTTATATGACTGGGCAACTCATTTAGCCTTTCTGTATCTCACTTTTTTCATCTATAAAATGGAAAGATTAAGAACACTAGCAGTATGTACCTCACAGAGTAGATTACAGATTTAATGAGTTAATATGTAAAATACTTGAAAACTTTAAAGTGTAATAAATTCTAGCTGTCATTTTTGTTGCTGTTTAGAGCCCTGGAAGAAGACTACTTTCCCTAGCCTTTGTACACAGCCCTAAAAATCAAAATTCTCCTAATCTGTCCCCATAAGAGATGATCTTTCTCTCAGATTTGAGGGTTAGAAAGGGGATGTGTTTGTGTGTGTGTGTGTGTATTTTCAAAATAAAGTCTGATCTCAGCATATCATCTCCTATCACCATGCCATTTTAAAGCCTTTCAGGACCTTAAGTAAAAAAATAAGAATTACTAGACTGGCACATCTTCCTGGGCCATCTAGCTTAATATGTCTGACAATTAACTTCAAGGAATATTTTAATAAGAAAACATAACTTGTCTTTGGTGAGAACTACAAAGATTGATAATAATGAATTTTGGTTCTATCACCCATTAATTTAAATAAACTTTTTTGTTTGTTTGGGTCCATATCTATGATTTTACATGTGTAGGGAGTTCTCAGGGAAGAAATTCCTTTTTTACTAATTTACTGATAAACAAGGTGCTTTGCAGCTTGTAGTCTTAAGCAAGGAGCACTGAGATTTTCTATAGTTTAACATAATATATATCAGTGTGAAGAAGCAGTTGAATGCAGGTATATCTAACTCCAAGGTCAGCTCTATTCACTTTTTTTTTTAAAATGAAAATTGACTAAATTTTTTTGCTTTAAGCAGTACTTCCTTTATTTACTAAGCTTACTTCTTTCAAACTTTATAGTTTAAAGTTAAAGAAGGCACATTAGCACTCATCTAGTCTAGATTGTTATAGATGAAGAAAATGAAACCCAGAAAGCTAATATCACGATTCTAAGTTTGAAAAGATCTCAAGTGATACTTGAGCAAAAATCACCCTACAAAATGTCTTGGCAGGTATTTATTTAGTCTTTGCTTAAACCTCTCCAGTGAAGATCCACTATCTTCTGAGACAAACCTCTTTCCTTTTTGGATTGTTCCAATTATTAGGAAGGTTTTCCTCATGAAGCACACATACTGAGTTAGCATAACCTAGATGTGGGAGAGGGGTGATGGATTTAGGGGAGCAAGAAGAGTTGGAAGAATTTATCAGCAAGGCACACAAAGCAAGCACCTCCCCTTCCCTCTTAGTCCTAGATGTCAGTGTGAGTAGAATAGTCATGTTCCTGGCTAGGTCAAGATTTCAAATCATACTTCTACTTATCAACTGCTGGGCAACTGCCATTAACATTAAATATTGACTAGCTGTTACTAATGAGCAAATAAGTCCCCAGGCCTCAGGAATAACAGTACTCAGCCTTTCTGCCAGCACCCTTATTTTGTTATCCTTTCTGAGCATAAAGTCAGCGGGCTTTTTTCCTTTTTTCTGAATAATATAATTAATGCATTTAGAACATTATTCCAGTAGTGTCTTGCCATCCTCAAATGATTTCTACATGTTGCAAACAATTCTGCCCCTGCAAGTGGGAGTTGAGAAAGGAGAACAAACCAGTTGGAGTTATCACCTGGCCACTGCCTCTTTAGCAACCATAGATAGGGAAGACGCAGAAAAGAATGTTCTTGCCACTGTCAAGTAAAACATCAGAAATGAATATGGTCTTTTAATAGAAATAAAACTAGCATTTCTTAAGACTCTACTATGTATCAGGTACTGTACTACACACTGGGGGAATACAAAGGCAAAAACAGTTCTTTACCTCAAGGACTTCAAAGTCAAGTGGGGAAGACAATATGCAAATATTTTCATGCAAAAAAGATAACATGAATATTAAAGAACATGCATTACCCTCTGCTATGTCCTAAGAACCTTGGGTCCTTCCCACTTGACTTGCAACCTCATATGTGTGTTATTTTTCCTTATTAAAATGTGAATTTCTTATGAGTAGAACTTTTCATACTTTTTTATTTGCATTTTCAGCATAGAATAAGTACTTAAGTGATTTTTCATTCAGTCAGTCTGAGAAGATTTACTTTCTTAGGGTCTGCTATATCTCTTTTCAGTAGTCTATACAGTCAAATTTTCTCCTTTGTGCTAAATAGTAGAATAATGAACTTAAAATGTGCTTCTTTTAGTGTCTTGCAACCCTCACCTCCATCCTAAAAACTGTCTCTGAATTTTGCAAGCAAGCCTGCCTGTGCAATAGAGGGTTGGGAAAGGAAGTCCAAAGGGGTTACTTAACATGGGAGTTTGTCTGGCATTAAATATTGGTCCTTCAAATATGTGAGGAATTAGTTGAGAGATTCTTCACTAGGACTTTAGTTATTGGATACCCCAGTTCTGGGAATGCATTAGGGAAAAAAATCAGCATTTTCCATCCCTTTTGTTATACACTTTAACCATATGGTCAGTTTTCCAGTTAATCAAAACAAATCCCCTTAATGATTGTATATACAGGAGACTAGATAAACATATGACTATTTGCATATTTGTTACAAGGAATTCAGCTTTTATATTTGTAGCAGCTCTTTTTGTGGTAGCAAGAAATTGGAAAATGAGTAGTTGCCTATTAACTGGAGAATGGCTGAATAAGTTGTGGTATATGAAGGTATTGGAATATTATGGTTCTATTAAAAAAAGTGATGAATTGTTCAATAAAACAATGATCAAAATAAATTTTAGAAAGACCTGGAAAGATTTACATGAATTGATGCTGAGCGAAACAAGCAGAACTGGTAATACATTATACATAATAATAGCAAGAATGTGCAATGATCAACTATAAAAGGCTTGGTTCTCAGTGGTTCAGTGATCTAAAGACTGGACAGAAAATACCATCTGCATCCAGAAAAAGAGCTAAGGATTGTAAATCAACATATGTTATGTTCATTTCTTTTTAATTTTTTTTTAATCTCCCATGGTTTTTGTCTTTTGATCTAATTTTTCTCTCCCAGCATGATTCATAAAGCAATGTGTTAAAAAATAAATAAAAAATAAAAGGAATTGAGTTTTTCTTTTTCTTTTTTCAATGATGTAGGAGTTCAAAGAGAGACAATAGATTTATATTCTTTTAAAAAATTGAGATGATAGGGGGCAACCAAGTGGTGCAGTAGATAGAGTACCAGTCCTGAAGTCAGGAGGACCAGAGTTCAAATCTGATCTCAGACACTTAAGATGTCCTAGCTGTGTGACCCTACGCAAGTCACTTAACCCCAATTGCCTCAAAAAAAAATTAAGATTATAGAGTGCTATAGATGTGAAATGTTACATTTTCAGATGAAGTCAATATATTACTAGTTTTATTTGTTTCCCTTTACTATAAGAGATTTTTCATAAAATAAGAATAATCTACAAATATTTGTACCATAAAACAAACTGATCAATAAAACTTAAAAAAATAAATATATCTGTGAGAGCTTAAGAGCTACAATTTTGAATGGATGCTCTTTTTCTTGGTGCCTACATTGACAATGTAGGTTTCAGTTTGTTGCAGGGCCTTTAACTACAAGATGAGTAAAATTTTAATTATGCAAATATTTGGATTTCATGTTTAAATATATATTTCCTGGCATATTAAAGGTTAATTTATTTTTGTAAAATTACACATTTTTCTTTAATAGTATTTTAGTACATTTTGAATTAAATTCAATCTCAAGATAATTTAAGACTTGCCAACTTGTTTACAATTCTAGTTATTAAGGAACTTATGAAAGTTGAGTACTACCTAAGGTAAAAAAACAATATGTTTTGCTAAATTAATGCATTATTGTATGAGTCTGTGATTTTTCCATGGAAGATAAGAGACATAGAATTGTATAATTTCATTGATATCATCTCATTTTTTCTTTTTTTTTTTAATTTATTTTTTGGGTTACATTTGAAATTCCAAACTGTCTCTCCCCTCCTCCCCCTTTCCCATCCTATTCTATAGGATACCATTTGACTATATTTCAATATGACTTTGTATCCTCCCCCTTTCCCATCCTACTCTATAGGATACCATTTGACTATGTTTAAATATGACTTTGTATTAAAAAGTATTTTATTATTATGTTGATAAAGTTCCTAGATTTGTCTTGTCAGGTAGACTACCAGGTATTTTATGTTGTCTATAATTATTTTCAATGGGGTGTCTCTTAATATCTTTTCTTAAAGGATTTTGTTAATGATATATAGAAATGCTGATGGTTTATGTGAGTTTATTTTATATGTTGCTACTTTGCTAAAATTATTGTTTCAATTAGCTTTTTAGGTGAATCTCTAGGATTTTCTAAATATATTATCATATCAGCAAAAAGATATTTTTGTCATCTCATTGCCCATTTTGATTCTTGCAATTATTTTCTTCTCTGTTTGCTATTGCTAGCATTTCTAATACAATATTGAATAATATTGGTGATAATGGGCATCCTTATTTTACTCCTGATCTTATTGGGAAGACTTCTATCATAGCCTCCTTACAAATAATGCTCTCTGATGATTTTAGGTAGATGTTTCCTATTATTTTAAGGAAAAATCCACTTATACCTATGCTTTCAAATGTTTTTAATAGCAATAATTGTTGTACTTCATCAAAAGCTTTTTCTGTATCTATTTATATAATCATATGGTTTTTATTATTGATATAATCAATTGTGTTGTTTTCCTTATGTTAAACCATTCCTGCAGTCCTTGGTATAAATCCTACTTGGTCATATTATATAATCTTTATAATATATTGCTGCAGTCTCCCAGCTAGTATTTTATTTTGAATTCT
This sequence comes from Antechinus flavipes, assembly GCF_016432865.1. Classification (NCBI taxonomy): domain Eukaryota; kingdom Metazoa; phylum Chordata; class Mammalia; order Dasyuromorphia; family Dasyuridae; genus Antechinus; species Antechinus flavipes. The sequence continues at coordinate 158,161,624 of NC_067398.1, forward strand.
TGCATCCATATTCATTAATGAAATGTTTTAATATCTCATTTTATAACCTTTTGTATGTTACTTTTATTAACAAACTTTTAAGTGCCTGCTTATTCTGGGTTCTGTACATGATTTTTTCTTATATCTAATCAATTTGAAAAATTGAAGATAATTTTCTTTTTTTGTTTTTTTACAATATCAACCTAAATTTTATTTTATTTTTTTGTTTTAAAATTTTATTTTTATTGAAGTATTTTTTTTTTACCATTAAACCATTTTTATAAAAGTTTTTTATTTTTCAAAACACATGCAAAGATAGTTTTCAACATTCACTCTTGCAAAACCTTATGTTTCATATTTTTCTCCCTCCATTCTTCCCTTCTATCTTCCTCTAGGCAGCAAATAATCCAATATAGGTTAAAGATGTGCAATTCTTCTAAATATTAGAGATAGTTTTCTTAAGCAGAACTGATTATATTCAAAAATATGATTCAAATATTTGATTTTGCTGTATTAATTGGAAATATCCACTTATTTGGTAATATAGTAAAACCATAGCTCTGTAGAAACTTTGAGCTTATTCCAGGCCCATAAGTAACCAAAACAATACAAAACAGCAAAATGGCTTCTGAACATTTAACAACAAATGAATGTAATTAAGGAAAGTTAAAGACCTAATGATTACCTATAAAACACCAAGATTGATTAGATGAAGATGTAGAACTAAAGGAACTAGCTTCTGTCACTAGAGCAGCAGTGACAGAAGAAAAAAAAAAAGATGAGAAAGAAGGGATGAGAAGTTAAATGGTAGCATTTTTCTTTATATGTGTATCATCATCTTTGTTAACAGTAGAATTTCAGAGGCTGTGATTAAAAGGAGTATTGGTGACTGTAGAGAAGAAAGTTAACAACACAGAGAGAAGCTAGAGTTGGAGAGGTTATTGCATGTCAGTTTTGCTATACTAAATAGCTTCTGAATGAATGAAAAATGAGTGAAAATAAATGAAAAGCATTAGTTAAGCACTTACATCATGCAAAACACTTTGATAATTGCTGGGAGTATTAATAGAAAAGTATGGTAATCCTTGCTTTCAAAGAACTCACCTTCTAAAAGAAGGAGATGACAAAGGGAAGAGGTTTCAGCTGTAAGTCAATTGTAGTCATGATCCATAGGGTATAGCAGTAAAGGAGACATAAGCATATTCTCTACTAGCATTTATATAAATACTTTGTAGTTGTCTCTGCTGTTGAGCCATTTGTCAGTTCCAAGGACATTGGACTTTTCTGAGTAGTTGTGGTTGCTGAATCCTTTCTCCCTAGGGTCTGTTATCTTAAACATCTAGGGCTAGGCTAGAAGTAGGGCAGCTAGTCTAAGGGAGGGAGATGAGAGAAAAACATGCTAATGTTTTCAGGGCTTTTGGGTACAGGGGTGCACAGACTTTGTTCTAACGGAGTCTGAAGGGAGATGATTTAATCTGCCTGTCATATTCTCCTCCCAGTAAACTCTTAGGACACCTAGCTACTTCAACTGGTCCAGCTTAATAGTGGCAGGTCCCTTCTCTGCAACTTTTGTTCTGATCAAACATGGTTATGAAGTTAGGCTCAAAATAGATCTAGATGTCTAAAGAGTTGTGAAAATTAGTACATCTGTTTTCTGTGTGTCTTGTTAGATGACTTAATAAAGTAAAGACAAACATATTTACAAGTGAATGAAATTTCTCCAAACACCACTTATAGAACACAAACAATAGAGTTCTATTATATCTGAAGGTCCTTATATCCTCAGGTATATCACATTGCCTGCTTCATATTGCCTTCATCTATCAGAAGTTGACTCCTAATGGCTTTGTTTGTGGTTTTTATTTATAGACTGGGCTGGATTCCATCTTTATTCCTCTTTAGACATCTTCCCTGCTTTTCATTAATGAGGTTCCAGTTTGGCCCCCCTGAAGGAGGCACTTTCTTTCAGAAACAGAGAGTTACTCCTAGATCTCCTATCACTGGACAAAAAGTTCCTTTCCTATGAATCCAGCCCTTTTTTTGTATTAACAAAGGGTCCATTTCTGCTAGTCTAGGTTTTAGGGGTACTCCTTTAGCAACACAATTGAGTTTTGGTACCCAGGTATCCCTCTAGGAGAATGGCCTATGGGTTCTTATTTTAATTGTGAATTCAACAAACATCAACAACCACAAACTATTTAATCTGCAAATAAGAACAGAAGCTTCTGCTGTGAAGTCTGTGAAGAACTGTCTGTGAAGTCATTCTATAGCCTGAATGGAGGTGGTAAAAGTTTTTTGGGGTCTTCTTGGTAGTCAGCCAACCTCTGTGCTCCTGTTTTCTGAACCAGCTTTGAAATTCTTGTACTGCACATGAGACTTCCTTTGGAATAAGGATGCAGTGAGGTGAGATGAATCAGATTTAATCCATAAGTGGAAATAGTAAGTAATATAGAGATTTTCACTTGGAGATGATATGTTATGGGCCAGAATTTGAAACGACGTACTAAGTGGAATTGAGGAAACAATGGTTAAATCTAGTTTAGCATTGATTTAATCCTACAACAAATAATGCTTTTCTAGTGATATAATGATTGGTGTATACTCAGTGTAGAGCATGTAAGCTAGATTCAGAGATATTCAGAGAGAAGGCAAAGGAATGATGGCAGGAGCTTAAATTCTCAGAACCAAAGGGAGAAATTCAATTCTATCTTTGATCTTCCTAGTAACTGAGCTGGACTCCTGCACTTCTCCCACTAAGACCAAGGCCAGACTGAAAGGCTCTCCAGAAAGCTGCCCAACCCCAGGAAGGAGATAATAAAGGATCTGGACTATAAGAAAGCTAACCAGGCCCCAGGAAAGGAGACAAGACTTTGAAAGACATAATAAAGGATTTGAACTTTAACACCTGGCTGTACTTGTGATGGTTACTGAACTGAAAGGAAGGCTGCTCCCAGAGAGCCCAAGAAAATCTCAACAGAGAATATTACATTTTAGACAGAACATTACATTTTGGTGTCCGAATGTGAGGTTGATGTGATCCTGAGTTCAGTAGAAAAGCCTCCGATCCTGATTTCAGTGGAAAAGTCTCTCTGATCCAGAAATTAGGGTGAGTACAAGAAGGAAACTTTGTAAAGAATTAAAGTAGTATTCCAGCTAAAATAGGACAAATGTTTAGAAAAGAGGTTTCTCCACCAGAAGGAAAATGTGTTGAAAGCTTGGTCAGACTGATAAAAAATCAAGGTTTAATTATAACTTGGGAGCAGATCATTGAACTTTTAAAAAACTGTACAGTATACATCTCCTTGGTTCTCTAAGGAAAAAGAATTAAATCCAGATGAGTGTAAATTAGTAGGAGAGCAACTATATGAACACTACAATTATAATGGACCTGACTCAATTTCCAAAGAAACATTTTATACATATAATTTAATACAACTGGCTTTAAGAAATTATATAAGTTATAGATAAGGAAAAAGAAGAAAGAGCAGGAGAGGGAGGATCCAGATAAACTAGGTGAAAAGGATGAAGAATCAGATAAGAATGAAGTTAAGTACAATTTTGAGTGTGGTGCTTCAAAGCAGGAGAAATTAGGGCATTCCCCATCCCCTGGCCTACCTCCCTCAATTAATCCTTCATAGGTGGAAGGAGAAGGAGGAGGGGGAGAGGCAGTAACACAATCAGCCCACCTATGAAGCAGCCTATGACAAGATTACAAAGGGCACTGGTGAAGGCTAAGAAAGAAAGACAGGATATATCTGATTTAATAAATGCATACCCTGTAATTGAAGAGCTTGACTCTTCAGGTCAACAAAGGAAAAGACATACTCCTTTTGATCTGGAAAAAAGTAAGGATTTGAAAAAGGGTTTCATTCTTTATGGGGCTACATTGTCTTATGTTAAGATGTTACTAGAAAATTTGGCTTATGAAATTTTAACCCCTAGTGACTGGCATTCCATAGCAAGGACATGTTTAGAATCTGGACAAAACTTGTTGTGGCTTTCTGAGTATTATGCAGAATACAAGCCCAATGCAATAAGCAAACTGGAATTAACATACAAATTACCTTTGACCAACTAGCAGGTGAAGGTCAGTACACAGACAATTCAGCACAAATTACCCCATAGCAGCTTATGAGCAAATTGCTACTGCTGCAATCAAAGCTTGGTGCTCCCTCCCAGGAAAAGATGAAGGGGAAGCCTTCACAAAAATAGAGCAAGGTCCCAATGAACCTTTTGTTGATTTTGTGGGACATTTGCAGACAGCTGTCACAAGAACCACTGGAGAAAATGCAGCTACAAGAATTATGATAAGACAACTGGCCAAGGAAAATGCCAGTGAGGTTTGCAGAAGAATTATATGGGGACTACACAAAAATGCTCCTTTAGAGGAGATCATAAGACACTGTGCCACAGTGGGCACAAATGCTTATTATACCCAGACTATGATGAACATGGGAAGACAGGGTTCCTCTTGGCAAGAGACTTCTAGAGAGACTTGTTGATGCTTTCAATGTGGAAAAGTAGGACATCTGAGAGCCCAATGTAGTATAGAGATAGAGTGAGAAGACAGGTTGAGAGAATAAGATTTAAAAACCCTATGTCCAAAATGCAACCAAGGTTTCCACTGGGCCTCAGAATGTAGACTGACCCAGGGAAAAGAGAGGCAGGGCCAGGCTCCAAGATATTAAACAAAAGACAGGTGGGGCATGATGGCAGCCGAGGTTACACCCAGAGAGTCTTTAGAAGTGATCAATTACCAGAGAAGCAATTAGATGGCAGAAAGGGATTACAATTGGGGAAAATACAGGCTTTTTTAATCCAACAAAGGGCAGTGTCTAGTGTGAGCAGCTCCAATGTAATGAGCAGCTCCAGTGTAATTGCCAGGTGATGAGAAGAGATTTGGAAAGTGGTAAATAGAAGGGACTAGATAGGTTAACTGTTTGGGAGAGAGGGTTTGCTTGTATTTCCACAGATAGAGAAGGAATCAAATGGGTGGCTACGAGCACCTGAAGAGAGACAGAAAAAAGAGAAAAACCTAGAAACAAAGGAAAAGAACTAATTAACATCTGACACTGAAAAAAGCATGGCTGATAATGACTCTGTTACAGAATTTTAAAACCGACAGGAATCATTGGATTTCCTGAGATGAAAAATTGTTGATAAGACTATTAAAGAACTTTAAAACTAGCAGGAATCATTGGATTCCCCAAGAAGAAAAATTGTTCATAAGACTATTGCAGGACTTCAAAACTTGCAGGAATCCTTGGATTCCTGGCACATGAAGTAATAGACAATAGATTCCTTTTGGACTATTTCTAGGACTTAGGGATATGTATAATTCCTCATGTTGAGTCATGCTATTTGTTACATCACTACTAGCCTGTGTTACTATGTGCTTATGTAATTTATATAATTATGTGTAATACATCCCATATTGATGGATTTATGCATACCTATTTTAAGAATGAGATCCTTCAGAAACCTGCTAATCTGATCTCATTTCCCATTTCCTTTGGTGGTTTCATTTCCCTTCCTGAGACGTCAGGGAAGGCATGATCACCTCCTTTTGTGGTGTTTTCACCCCTTTTTTGAGCAGTCAGGGAAGGGAGTCACCTCCCTTTTTGGAGTTCTTACCTCCTTGAGAAATCAGAGAGAGCTTGACTCTCTATGTTCTAAAAACAAAAGAAAGCAAATGTCATGGGCCACAACTTGAAGCAAGATACTAAGTGGAATTGAGGAGACAATGGTTAAATCTAATTTAGCACTGATTTAAATCTACAACAAATAATGGTTTCCTAGTGATATAATGATTGGTGTATACTCAATGTGGAGCATATAAGCTAGAAGCCTCAGCCAAGAAGATTCAGAGACATTCAGAGAGAAGACAAAGGACTGGAAGCAGGAGTTTAAATTCTCAGAACTAAGGGGAGAAATTCAATTCTATCTTTGATCTTCCTGGTGGCTGGCTTGAACTCCTGCACTTCCCTCACTAAGACCAAGGCCAGACTGAAAGGCTCTCCAGAAAGCTGCCCAGCTCCAGGAAGGAGATAATAAAGGATCTGGACTATAAGAAAGCTAACCAGGCCCCAGGAAAGAAGACAAGACTTTGAAAGAGATAATAAAGGATTTGGACTTTAACACCTGGCTGTACTTGTGGTGATTACCGAACTGAAAGGAAGGCTGCTCCCAGAGAGCCCAAGAAAATCTCAACAGAAAATTACCTTTTAGAGAGAACATTACAATGATAGGCCAGATACCTGGCTTTAAGTTATTGCCTCAGATTTTTTTCCCTCTGGAAATAGCAATATGATTATTTCTGGGGTGGCTGATGGGAAATCTTTGAGTCATTGTCATTTTAGCAGATTTTTCTTGTAGAGGGCCACAGAGAGTGGGGGAACCCTGGGTGAGGCATAAGATCCTTCAGCCCAGAGGGAACCTGCTGACAATGTCAGCTCCCCATTTCCCCTAAGGGCTCTTGGCTTTTCTGAAAAGTCAGGAGCTGGTGATAAACTCTGTTGTGATTGAGGCAAAGTGATACCAGGTGGCAAACTACATTCAATAGCAAATTCTTTATGTAGTCTCATATGCGCAATATATACTTAGCACATGTGTATTAGGATATATAAAGGGGGAAGACCTTGAAATAAATAGAATCCATATTTTATCATCCTTGGATGTCTCGCCTCATCACTCCTCCACTAAGACGGTATGTTTTTTCACCCTGGTATGGGGACTTTAGAAAGTACAGTACATTTTGTCACTCTGACACAGTGTTTTCTCTCTATGAAAATACTTTGTCCCACTGAGAGGGTCTTGGCAGCTCTTAACCTAGAAATGACTGTAATATAAAACCACAAGTTGTCCTTAAAACTTAAGGGAAAAATATTCTTTTAGACAACTAAATGATTGGGATAGGGTCATAATTGCTTCATTTGAGTCCTGAAACACCCTTAGAACTTTTCTTTCTTCCCTATCCCTGTTGAAAATAGGGTAAATGATTCTTTGTCATCAGGCAGTTTCAAATATATCTGAATTTTAAAAATAAAAATGAAGTCACATTAAAAGATTAAGTTTAGTGTTTAAAAAGTATATTAATGTTCTTTTTCATGTGTTTATAAAAGGACTGGACATTTTCATATTATCTGTTAAAAAACAGATTTCTTTTTTCTCTTTTACTGACAAATACTTGACTGTGATTGCAATTAGGATAAAAGTGCTAAGTAATTGCTTTAACCCGCTGAAACATTCTCTGGAAGAGGATCTAGCATTTCTAAGCCTAATGTCCTTATCATTATCATCAAGTACATATTAAGTGTACTCAAGATGTTGTGCTGGGGACTATATGTATCTTATTAAAAAGTACATGTGAATTGAAATAAAATTCACCAGCAAATAGGCCAATAATCTTAAACTAGAGAACACAGTGGCTTTGCTGATCAGTTCATTAGGTTCCCAGATGATCCCAAACTAAGCAGGCAGCCTAGGACCTTGAAAGATAATGAAATAAAAATTTCAAAATCAAAATGAAAAATTGATTTGGCTTTACATAAAAGCATAATATTCAACATTGACTAAGTGCTGGCAAATACAAGAAAAAAACTGTATGATTATGTTTTGGCAGAAAAAACATAGAAAGTTGCCTTCAAATTCTAGGCTCAACTCTTACCTGTGGCACAGCTGTATAAATCTGGGTAAGTCACTTAATGTTTGGATGCTTTAGGCAACTCTTTCATGCTTTAAATTATAGGATGACTTTCCTCATCTGGGACACTCACTACCAATTAAATCTCAGGTCCAGTTCCCTACCTCAGATATATACCAGATGGACTAGGGGCTTATGCTTTGCCTGAAAAAAGAGAAAAAAATCAAGGAAAGGGAAGGGTCATTAATCTATTGAACATGAGACAGTGCCAAGTAGTACAGGTGTATTTTGTCAGGTGGCAAAGTGGATGGAGTGCTGAACTTGAAATCTCAGCCTCAGACACTTACTAGTTGAGTTGACACTCTGAGCAAACCTCTTTATTTCTGTTTGCCTTAGTTTTCTCAATTGTTAAATAGAAATAATAATAGCACATACTTCATAGAGTTGTTAAGAGGATAAAAGGAACTAATATTTGTAAAACACTTAGTAGGGTACTTAGCACACAGTAGGTGCTTAATAAACATTTATTTTTGCTTTTATGTAATTGATTTTCCCCTAAAACTATGTGTCTTTATACTTATTCTTATAAATATATAATTCATATAAATTCTTATAAATCTAATGATTTTAAATGTTTTCATGAGACATGTTAATTAAATTAATGCATCAGGAATCTTATAATAAAACAAAGGGTCTTTTCATAAAATTAATTAAGACATCTTTAATGTATTTTTGTATGCTCTGATTTTGCTCTACTAGTTTCTTCTACTAGAACTATATATGGTTCACTATATATATTTACATACACACACACACACAATATATAGTTAAACAGCATGGAATTGTGGGTCCAATGTGAGAATTTTAATCAGGAAGAATTGGGGTCAAGTTTTTCCTCTGTATTTGCTAGTTGTGAGAAGAAGTCACTTTAACTCTCTGAATCTCAAGGAATGTTTTGAGTTATAGATGGGCTATAATACATCTGAATAGAGTTGATGTGATCCTTGATGCAGATAACAGTTAGAAGTTGTGAGATGTTCACAGGGGTTTTCAAAAAGTCACTAAAAGACTTACAACTTAAAAGGCCATTAAAATTATGTGGTCCATTCTCCTTTTTTTTTTTTGGACTAAAATCATAAGAAGTCAAGTCATTGACTTGCCAAAGCCACAGAATAAATAATAGATCCTGAATTAGAAATTTCCCAATATTTTCAGACTTAGTCAGTTCTGGCCATTGCAAATTAAAGAGACAGAGAGAAAATTAACTATAATTCATAAGAGAGCCACAAAGAGTTCTAAAAGCTTAAGAACTCTAAGAAAATGTTAAAGAAACACAATAAAGATAGTCAAATGAATGAAAATTACTATTTCACGTATATAGAAGATATTATGCAAAGACTAATGACCATATAGAATTACTGCACTGAAGTTAGAAAAACTTAAGAATGTCATAAAGCTTAGGGTTTTAAATAATGGATTTCTGATTGAAAATAGTTATGAAATTACCATTAAGAGGTAATAAAAGGAAAGGGATAAAATTGGTTAATTATTTTTAAGGGAAGTACTGTACAAAGATAAGGGATAAACTAGAAGAATCATTAAGGTTTCTTCCTGTCTTATAGGTCTATTAAACCTTTAGCCTAATTTCTCTTATGCCCTTTTACTTAATTTGCTGAAAGCCAGAGGATAATATAACAAATCTAGATGATTTCTTGCCAGCAGGTGGCAATAAAGCATCATTTAAAAAAAAAAAAAAGATCCAAAAGGAAAGTTGGGAACTACCTAACTAATAAATCTCGGGGATGGAGAGTGAGTAGGGTTTTGCGTATTCAATCATGTCTGACTCTTTGTGACTCTATTTGGGATTTTCTTGGCAAAGATGCTATAGTGGCTTCCCATTTCCTTCTCCAGCTCATTTGACAGATGGGGAAACTGAGATAAACAGGACTGAGTGACTTGATCAGGGTCACACAAATAATGTTTGAGGCTGGATTTGAACTCATGTATTCCTGACTCCAGAGCTGCCATTCTATCCACTGTGATGTCTAGCTGTCCAATGGATAGGTATACCAGGGCAAATATTTGAGAGAGCAACTTATATTAAAAATAAAACATTGATCAAACCTTCCAACCCAATGATTCCATAGATAGGATTTCATTCCCACTTTCTCTCCTACCTCCTCATATAAAAAGATCCACTGGTACAAAATATTTGTATTTCCCTTGTTTGTAATAGCAAAATAGCAAAAAATAGAAACAATCTATACGTCCAACAACTGGAGAATGACTTGACTAAATGATGGTATATTAACATAATAGGATATTGTGATGTCAAGGAAATAAAAAAAAAAAAGATATCTTAATGGAGTGATGTAATATAAAGTTAACAACCAGAAAAATGTATTATAAATATTATACATAAAATTACATGTAAAATATATTTCATTCTCTGTCCTTCTTCATATATGTATGTATACATAATGTGTAAATAACATATATGCTTTTATATGTGTACATATTAAATGTGCATACTATGCAGTATATATGTCTATGTGTATATGGTATGTGTGTACATGTATATACATATATACATACATGGAGACAGAAAAACCTTTTATATTTTTAATGTTGTATAAATAGATAATATAGCACATCTTCCTTCATGCATGTGTATACATACACATATGTGTGTACATAGACATACAAATATATATACTTAGATATACCTAATATACACACATATGTATGTATGTATGTATACACACACATATATATGTATATATTGTGTATATATATGGGAGGACAATGAACTAAATATTTTTCCCTTCTTTAATTATTTGTTAATTCATCTGTTTCTACCTTATAAAATCCTAAGGATTTTATGTAAGTAAAATTTTTTTAGTTTTATATTGGTAATTCTTTTGTATGTTTATTTGATTATTTTGCTTTTTTCTATTTGCACAGTACCTCTCATTGTGCCCCACCACGAAGGTGTGCATTTGAATTCTGCTTCTAACACATACTGGCAAGGTAATTTTAAGAAAGTCCATCAATTTCAATGATTTCAGCAATGGTTTAAGCCTATAAATTCCCTCCCCTCATCTGCCTGAAAGGTGCTATCCTGTATTGTTATTTCACCCAATATTTCCCTATATCAATGAAATCATAAATCCAGCTCTCATTTTTTTCTTCCCACTAAATGGCACTCTCCTATTGGAGCAGAAAAGCTGCTAGAAAAAAAAAAATTGTGTTTTTTTTCTCATTCCCCAATACCATTCCTAACATGAGCCACATCCTGCCTAATAAAGGCTGAAAGTCCTTAACAAGTTATAAATTAGATTATATCAGATAATCTCTTATTTTCCACCCTAAAATGGAATAGCTTCATTTTCTTGATTGGCTAATGCTCATATTTTATGGGAATGGATAGTGTTGGAGTTAGTGTTAGAGCCAAGAAGGCCTTTAGTTCTATTCCCTCCTCTAAAACATTGACTTTGTGACTCTTTGCAAAACTCTTGACCTCTCAGAATTCCAGACCACTCTTTAAGAAGTAGTGGCCAAGGGACAACTTTGAGGAGAAGTGAACAGTGAAGACCTGAAGTCAAATCCAACCCCAGACACTTCCTAATTGTATGACCCTGAGCAAATCATCTAACCCTGATTCACCTCCTCCTTCCCCTCCTCCCCCAAATAGCAGCAAAAGTGTGAAACTACATTGATAGGAGTTTTTTCAAGTAAGAATTTTGAATATCACTAAAATCTTAGATCTAATTCTTTCTCCTTTTACTTTATCCCTTAGCCCTAATTTATGGAATTTTCCATATAATTTCTCTCTATAATTTTTCATAATTCTAAAAAGAGACCTGGAAAAGAAGAAAGTAGTTTGGATACTACTGACTGTGGTAAAATAACTAATTTTCAATATGCCAGTTTTCCATGGTTTAATGCCGTGCTACCTTCTCCATTCCCCAGTAAATATATACATATGCCTTTTTAGTTGGATTGGTTTTCTGTTTGCTCCACTACAATTCTGCTTCTATGTGGGAGCAATAACCCTGGTTTCTTAAAGGTTGTATTGTGCAAGCTCTTGTGAGCTCTTCCAAGTTTGGAAAGGTTTTGAGTATAAGCTCAGTGATAGTTTATTCATTTATTTATTTACAAGTCAGGCAGTGTTCAGAGAACTGAAGTAGAAGTCAGGAAGATTTTAGTTCAAATTTTGTCTCAGATACTTACTAGCAAAGGTAACTTTAATTTGTCTTTGTCACAGTTTTTCCATTTTGGTAAAAATGAGGGCTTTTGATTTGAATGGGATCTTGGACCTTTCAGTCTTTTCTTTTTCAGGCTAAACACTTCCAGTTCTTTGAAATGATCTTCATATGCTAGATTCAAGGTCTTTCACCATCCTGGCTGCTGTCCTCTGGACAATCTCCAGCTTTTAAAGATCCTTCCTAAACTGTGGTACCAGAATGGAACACAATAAATACTCCAATTGAGATCTGATGAATACAGAGTACAATGAAATAACTTTCTTATTCCTATAGCCCTTTCAAAATGTAGCCCAAGATTATCAACGTTTTTGTCTGCCATATTGCATTAACTCACGCTGAGTTTGCAGCCCACTGAAACCCTCAGATCTTTTTCATAACAACAGATGTCTAACCATTTCTTCTACATCTTATACTTGTGAAAGTGATTTTGTTTTACTCAAACTTTAGATTTTTCCCTATTGAATTTCATCCTATTAGCTTCAAACTAATTGTTGCAGGCACTGACTGACCAGACCATTCTTCTGATCAGTTAGATTCAAGACTGCATTAAAATCAGACACTTCTAAACCATCTAATGTCTAATAAAAGGAGAATTATGTAAATGTAGAAAGGGAAGTTTATACACCAAGGATGTGCAGCTAAGATAAGTAAGTTTCTCTGCCTGAGTAGCTCATAGCAGTTCACTGGTCCAGAGAGTTTACCTTGTAGTTTTTTGTACTAAGGCTTCCTTGACGCTCCATCACAGCCCTAGAGCCTTAATGCTCAATTAAGATTCGGCTACAGTTTTGATGCCTTATATGGAAAAGGACTCGCCTAGCCCCCAAGGTAGGGCACTCTGGTAGATATTCCTCTTATTAAACCTACCCTCTCAAAATCCTTTTGGATCTTCTATTATCAAGTGAGTTAGCTGTCCCTGCTACCTTTGCATCATCTGCAGATTTGATAGGCATTCTCTCCATCCTTTTATCAAGTCATTAAAGTTTTAAATAGCACAGGGCTAGGCACAGTCTCTTGTGGTATTCCACTGGAGAGTTCCTGAAATGTTGACATCCAATCATTAAAGTTCCTTCAAGAATTATTTTGCTTTTTTTTTTTTTTTTTTTTTTTTAAATCTTAGTTGCCTAGTTCAGTGCTCAGCACATAACAGGCACTTAGTAAATGCTTGTTGAGGCAGCTAAGTGGGGAAGTGGATAGAGCATCAGCCCTGAGTCAGGAGAATCTGAGCTCGAATCTGATCTTGGACATTTAACACTTCGTAACTGTGTGACCCTGGGCAAGTCACTTAACCCAATTGCCTCAGCAATAATAATAATAAAATGCTTATTGAAGTGAAATGGAAAATCACTAATACAGCATATTCATTTTACAGATGAGCAAACTGAGACCCAAAGGGAAAGTGATTTGCTCAAAATCAGTGGCAGAATTAAGTGTTCTGTCCATTAAACCCTTGGCTAAGCCATATAGTTTAATACTGTTTCCCCCATCCCCCAGATACACATACACTTTACCCTTATGACTTGAATATGAATTCTAAATCATTGGCCTATTTCAGTTAGCAAAATGTTGCTCTTTTGGGGAAGGGAGAATCTGTTTACTGACTCTTTTGCTCTCAATGATTCCACACTCCTATCTCCTACTTACAATAATATCTGTTTCCTTCTTCCTCCCCCTTTTCTCTGCTTACTTGACCAACTTCTGCCCCCAAGTCTCTTCACCAAGGTCAAGGTTGGCAGTGTTAAGGAATATTAAGGGATCCCTTAAACTTTTGAGTTGCCATATTTTCTCAAAATACAGAATGCAGAGTATGCAGGAGAACTCAAATGTATTAAAGACGAAGCCTTTCCTCTCTCCCTGCAGATGATCTAATTTGTTGTTTGTATTCCAAACTGGGCTCCCTTTTTGACGTTAGGAATCAAGAAAGGTGCCAGTCAATCTGTTCTATGCCAAGAAACTGCTTGTACAGGTGGGATCGCGGGTAGGTAAGCAGACCATCATGTCTTTATGGTCTAGTAGTTCCCAAGGGATAAGAATGTGTCTTTTCCCATTGCTTTGCTTCTCCCCTTTAGGAGAGTTTTTGTTCTTTGCCCACCTTTACTGCAATTTTCTCCCTCCCATACCACATCCTCTAAGTAGAGATTTCTGGTATTTCCTCCTCCCTTTGTTGTGTTGTTAAAAATATGCAAATTTCTGTATGGATTGTGCATTCTTTGGGTTCTACATGATGCTCATTTCTCTTAGAATAAACCTAGTTTTCACATAACTTTTGTGAAGTTGTGGTTTCCTGTTGACAGTGACACTCTGAATAGTTGCACCCCATCAAATCTGAAACTCCTTTGTATCTCAGGGAATGCTTATGAGAAGACTGTTCATTAGCAGAAAGTTTCTTTTCCTCTATTCCATATCCACTGCTTTTGGTGGAGCTCAGGAGGTTTCCAGAATCTAGCCCACCATTTCCTTGGGGCTCTATTTTAAGTCTGAAACTATATTTCATAATTCTTAGAAACTGGCAGTTCAAGCCCTAGAATGTAGTGAGTATAAAAACAAGAGTGATGAAACCACTCAAAAGTTGTTAGCTGTCTAGTTTATATCATTCCCCCTTAGAGACAAAGGATTTTTATCAACTGGGCAGTGAAAATCCCACTGCCAAATACTCAGTACATAAAAATAATAATTCACATTTTTTACAGAAATGTGAGGACTTTGGGTCACACGAACAACAAGGAGGAGGACTAGAGATTTTCTCTGATTGCCACAATTTCTCAAACCTACAACAATGTGAGAGATAATGTAAATATTATCTTCTTCATTTTATTGATACAGGAATTGAGGACCCCCAAAATCATGTAATTTAGCCAGATCAAGTGGTCTAGACCTTTCAGGTTCAGCTTCAGGAGGTCTTACATATTTAGGTCTTTCAAAAGGCAAAGGATAATCTCTGTCCTCAAGGAAATTACAATCTAATGGAGGAGACAATGCAAACAAATATATACAAAGCAAGCCATATACAGGATAAATAGAAAATAATTAAAAGGGGGAGGGACTCAACAACACAACTTGAAAAACAAGGGCTATAAAAGATAATTAACAAATAGATATTAGTCAAAAAACAGGAGAGAAAAAAGTTGAATTAAATCAGGATGAAGCCTTATAAGTGATCAAAGTTTTGAATCACGAGAATTTTTTAGCTAGTAGGTGTTACAACAAAGAAGATATTGGATGTGCTAAGTGAGAAAAATGTCAAACATTTTGAAAAGTACAAATCGGGAGTCTGGGACTAGAAAGGAAACATTCTGTGTGTCATGCAAATTAATCACATATACTTTATACAGTGTCATATTCTAGTGATTCACCATGTAAAATTTGACATCAAGATGAGTCCCTGGTCAAACTAGAATGAGCGTTTTTGTTTCCAAATGTCAGCTACCATACTAACATGTCTTGGCAAACACTGACATTTTCTGAGAATCTACAGTGCAGTAAGGGAAGGAAAATCATTTGACACTGATGTCATGTTTACTTGGTACTTGATGGAGAAAGAGACTTTTGGAAGTTACTGGTTAAATCACATCTCACAGCTCAGTAACCAAATGGTATGTTGATCCTACTTCTTTGAATAGCTTCTCAATGTCATTGTTCAAGGACATGAATTCTGTTGGTACTTTTGAAACAACAAAAAAAATTTTCAAGAGAAAAATCTATTAGAACATGCTATGTTATAATTGAAGTTTTTAAAATAAAGAAACATAAATAATAACATAGGAAAGACACAAAGTGAAAATCACTGCCAAACCTAGTTCTTGATAAAATAAATCAGAAGTACCTTAGAGTAAGTAGCAAGTAGGGTTTAAAATCAAGAGATCTGAGTTTGAATTCTGCCTCAATCATTAATAACCTAGTGATCTTTGGCTCTTGCCTAGACATTTAATGTTTCAGAGCTTCCATTTCCTGTAGGCTGAAATAAAAGAATAAATATAAGTCAGAACATTGGATAGAAAGCTGACTTTGGATCAGGAAGAGGTGAAACTACCTGACAAATACTTTGTGACCCTTGCTTGGCAAGTCATTTTTTCTTTTACTACTCCAAGAGATTTGGCTCCTACTCAGCAACTTCTAATTTTACAATCTGCATTAGTTAGAGGGAGTTTCTTCCTGGGAAGTTCTCTACATCAGTGAAATCACAAATTCAGTAAAACAAAAAAACAAACAAAAACCTTGCATAAACAGAGTTATTCTAGAGAAAGTATTCTGCAAATCTCAAAGTGCTATATAAATGTGAGGTAGTATTAAACTAAGTGATGGCTTAAAATCCCTCTCAGTCCTAAACTTTTATGATTCTGTGTTGTTTATGACAAAACGAATAAAAATTTACATAGATGGAAGAAAATCTTTAGGATTTTTTGTCTCATGATTTGTTGCTATCAAAAACCATTTTATTCAGAGGAGATGGTGTAACAAACCAAGAAAACACACTAAAATTAAAATCAGAAAAGCTACTCAGGATCACCAATAGCTCACAAGAACTGGTGTCCCAATTGAAAATTGTAGTCATAGAGGCAGCTAATTGATGCAGTGGAAAGACCACCAGCCCTGAAGTCAGGAGGACCTGAATTTAAATTTGACTTTAGATACTTAACACTTCCTAGTTGTATGACACTGGGCAAGTCACTTAATTCTAATTGCCTCAGGGGAAAAAAAAGAAAAAAAAAAGGAAAACAAAAAAAGAAAAAAGAAAATTGTAGTCATTACTTATTGCATGTCACAAATGAGAATGATATGTTCACTATTCAAAGAATAATAATAACTGATATCTAGGTAGCATTCAAAGACTTATGTGTTTACATATTTCTCACAACAATCCAAAAGAGAGATACTAAAGCTATTATAAACCCATTTGAGAGAAAGTTAACTGAGACTTAGGGAAGTCATGCAACTTGCCCATGGTCGCACAGTATTGGTGACTCTGTGTCAGAGCTGGGTTTTGAAGCCAGGTCTCACCTGACCTGACTTTGCATTTCTAATCCTTGTGGTCAGCAGTATGAAATCCAAATGTTGCTGGCAAATATATCTTTGACAGTCATTCGCTTAACTAAAGATTGAGAGACTTTCCATACTTAGGGCACCAATAAGTACAACTATATTAATTCCAGTACTTCCATTCTTTTACAAATAAACAATTCTTTAAAACAGACATTTAAAACAGAATGTGTGATGGTGGTCCTAATGTGCAGAATCTCTTTAGAATGTTTTCTCCTTTATTACATATGTTGTGGTCCTCAACTACCATTGCATAGATGTACAAAAAGTGATGAGAAGTAGGAGCCTGGAGAACTTGTAGTCATGCATGATGTGATTAAAACTGCTGTACGGTTCAGTAGGGTGATGGTTCCTTATGACACAGAGGTGTAACCCTACTTCAAGGTGTACTTTCTCTGTCATCTTTAAAATGGCCTTCCACAATTAATGCACAGGATCATTGCTTTTCCAGTTGAAAGTGACCTTAGAAATCCCCAAGTTTACCTTTTCCTTTTTTTTCTTGCAGATGATGAAATTGAGGTGCCAGCTAAAACTGACAGCCATATTGGTATATAGTTTCATTTTATGTAAAATATCTGATGATCAATAGAAAAAAAATAGGTCAGTGGTTCTCATCTTTTCAGTCCCCTAAAACACTTGGTTTTCATCAAACCTTTCATATTCTCTATTTAATGCTAAAAGAGATAAATTCTAGAGTTTATCATGCATATAAATTTTTTTTAAATCTCATGCTTTCATTCTGTGATGAATAATGAAATAAACTCTGTGCATATGCACATAAGAAATAAAATAACTAACTTCAATAAAATAACTGTTATCAAATATTCCTAGCAGACTCTTGACAAATATTTTTCCACACTTCTGGGATACTCATCAAGTAGCTAGGAGTTGTAGTGGATAGAGTTTTGGGCTTAGAGTGGACAAAGACCCAAGTTCAAATCCAGCCTGAGACTAGTGTGACCTCAGTCTCTTTAACTGTAAAATGGAAGTAATAATAGCATCTACCTTTCAAAGTTATTGTGAGGTTAAATGGAGGGGAATAAGCATTTATTTAGCACCTACTAGGCATTGCAGTAAGCACTTTACAAATAGTAAATAAAAATATTTAATAAATTTAATTTAGAAATTTACTAGTAAAACTATTTACTTTTTGTAAAATGTCCATAGATTTTAGTTGTAAAGTATTTATAGCAGTACCTGATACATAATAGGTACTTAATAAATATTTGTTTCCTTCCTTTCCTTTCTTTTTCAGATTAGGAACTCCTTGCCTTGAACTGATAGAGCTTACTGAAATAGCAGAAATGATTCACAAGGTGAGTGGCAGAAACAAGATTCAGACTAAAGTATTCTGAATAGAATGAATTTAGAATATAAGATTATTAAAGAGAGATTATTTCAATATTAAATTTACATGCAAGGCACCTATCACAGTATCAGGCACATAGTAAGTATATAATAAATGCTTGTCAATTTATTGGTTCTGATTCTAATTCTAGTTCTTTCGCTATTATACAGCTGACATTCTCAAAGGGCATTTGGTTAAAATGTGGACAATACCTGTCAGTGTGAACATTGCTAATGAATTAAGGATTCATTCAGACCAACTCATCTAGGTAATTTGAGTCATCAGGTAATCAGTTTCATCAGAAAATATAATCCAAGAATATCAGTTGGAACTAGATCTTTTGCTTTCTTGAATGTCTACCCAAGGTTAATTCTGCGGAGCTCCAAATCAGAGAAAAATGAATTTTGTCTTGAGAACATTTTAAATATATTACACTTTCCCCACACATATTTACACTTAGGTATAAGTTCAAAACATTCCATATAAAAATGTGCAAATTCAAAATGCTCTTAATTAAGCAAGCAAAAAAATCACTTCAGAGAATATCTGATCCTCTAAAATTCAAGATCAAATAAGCATTAAAAACTTTTTAATCACTTTTCAAAATAGTACTTTAAAAGTCAATACAAAGGAATGGGCATAGGGATTGTTTGAAATACTTATAAGGTTTTTTCCTTTGTATATTTAACAGTTGTGTATGCTAGAATCAAGATGAACTTTTTCTTTAGAATTGAGGGAAAAAGACAATAGAGAAAAAGAGTAATATACTGCCTCTGTGATATTGAGATCTCTCTGCCCCAGTTTCTTTTCCTTTAAAATAGGGCTAAGACAAGAATATATCTTAATGGTTATAAAGATTAAATAAGAGAATAGATGTGATAACATTATTTTTATTTTTTGCTCAGGCGATTGGGGTTACTTGCCCAGGGTCACACAGCTAGAAAGTGTTAAGTATCTGAGGTCAAATTTGAACTCAGGTCCAGCCTCCTGATTTCAGGCCTGGTGTTCTTTCCACCTGGGCCACCTAGCTGCCCCTGTGATAACATTTTTAAAAAAATTATGGATGCTGTTTGTTTTTACATCTGGATTGTTTGTTTTACATCAGATTTGTTTTTACATCACATCTGGATACATCAACAACTTTTAAGTCCAAGTGATCTTTCCCTTGTATCACAGAACAACAATTAAGCCAAACTAGTAGACAATTTGATTAACTATAGCAGTATATATATCGTTCTGTGATCATAATCTCTCAACTTTCAAAGGAGTGAAGGAAAGTGTATATTGTCATCTCATTTAGAAGTCCAAGATTGGCCATCATATCCATATGATATTTTGCTTTATTTTAAAGTTATTTTGATTTATATTATGGTAGTCATTATTGTTTTCTTAATTCTACTTATCCTGTTTTCCTTCCTTTCATATAAGTATATGTAATTTTATTTATTAAAGGATAAAATACTGAGCAGATTGGAGCACCAAAGTGAGCTATGCAAACCCAACATATTCCTTTTGTGATGATTAAATATGGTATGTAAAAAGAAATGCTATAAATATGGCTCTTGGAGTTGCCCAACTTCTATAATTAGCTGAAGTGAGTGTCCCCATTAAAGAGATCTGGTTAATTCAGGAGGCCTGGATCAAAGCATAGGTGTCAAAAGCATTAAAAATTGGAAACAGCTATACCAGTATTGTCCCAGGGATTCCTGATAAGACAGAAGGGTTTATCTCCTTTCCCAGGAAGTTAAGGCTCTGGCTTATAGCCAGAGAAACAATATTCACAGTTCTTAACATTTACAATTTATTACTTTTCCAAACAGCTTTGCAACACCCTTTATTTTATTGTAGAGACATTGCCTACAATAAGATCATGCAGAAGCATTACCATCACTATTTCTCCCCCAAATTACAGATCCAGAAGCTAGCCTACCACTTCCCTGGGGCTCTATTTTAGATCTGAAGTATATTTCATAATTCTTGGAAACTGGCAGTTTAAGTCCTAGAATATAGTGAGTATGAAGACAAGAGTGATGAAACCACTCAAAAGTTGTTACCTATCTAGTTTATATCATTCCCACTTAAAGACAAAGAGGCATTTTTATCACCTAGACAGTGAAAATCCCATTGCCAAATACTCAGTACATAAAAATAATAATTCATATTTTTTATAGAAATGTGAGGACTTGGGTCACATGGACAACAAAAGGAAGTACTAAAGATTTTTTCTGATTGTCACAACCTCTCAAACCTCCAACAAAGAAATTATGCATGAAAGATAAAGTACCTTTAGCTATCTCCATGGTCAGGGATACCAAGCAGAACCCCATGAACTGACACTGACCCTGAGCTCACTCAATACACCTCCCCTATCTCCCATACTACCAGAAGCAATGTTACATTAGCAGACCCAAAGACATGACATTACAACAAAACCTATCTCTATTATCTGATTTCCCTGCTTTCCCTATGCCATTCCCCCCTCCTTCCTGCCTCCTCTGTCTTTCCAGTGCTATGGAAATTTTTTCAGGCTGAACACAGATAACCAATGCTGCCATAGTCCTTTAGAAGCAAAAGCCTGCTTTGGAAGCCAAAACCCTGAAGCATCCACCTTGCAAAGCTCTGAACTGCTAATGCTAATGTAGAACAACCATGTAACAGCAGCATGGCAACCCTTTAAAATCTGTAGGAAATATATTTTTAACCAAACAAGAGGTAGAGGCAATTATAAAAGTCAACATGTATCATTTTAATCACTTGAACCTGAAAAGCTTCTGCAGAGACAAAATTAATGAACTTATGAAGGAAAGTGGTTAAATAAAAAAATCTTTGTATCAGATTTCTCTGATGAGTTTGATATCAAGATATCTATATTTATATCTATATCTATATCTATATATGCACACACATATCTATCTATCATCTATTTCCATTCTTCAACAGATAAGTGATCAAAGGGTATGAACAATTCTCAAAAAAGAACTACATGAAAGAATGCTCCAAATCACTAAGAGAAATGTAAATCAAAATCACTCTGAAATTTCACTTTACATCCTGCAGATAAGAGTTTGATACACGAAATAATTCTCCAGATCACTAATAATAAGAGAACTCTATATCAAAATCACTTTGAAATTTCACTTTGCATCCTGCAGATTGGAAAAATGACAAAAATAAAAGTGCTCATTGTGGAGGGTGGGTGTTTTGTGGAATGACAGATGCACTGATTGTTGTATTTCATTCTCAAAGGGAACCAAAATGATATCACTCTGTTAGAGTCCAGGTATAGTTTGTTTAATTATGGCTGATTAGACCAGTATGAACTTGGAAGTCTCTACCATAAGTTAGGCACAAATAATCCATATAAACATTTGGAGTGGAGATGGCGCTACATTTGTGCATCTCACTTTTCTTTTGAGCTATTGAAGTTCTATTTTGCTCATAGATCACAGTGCCTTCTCTGACATGGGCACACTATGCTGGGTGTTCCTTTGCCAGTGTCTCCTATTTTTCACAATTGATTTCAAAGTTCTTCAGAGAAACCTTGAGAGTATCTTTGTATCACTTCTTCTGAATTCCATGTACTTTCCTTTTGTCAGTTCTCCATAAAATCATCTTTTAGTATGTTTGCCATTCAACTAAAATAGCCAGTCCTCTGCTCTCTGTGATAGTTTGAATGCTTGGCAGTTCATCTTGAGAAAGGATCTCAGTGTCCAATACCTTATTTTGTCAGGTGCTAAGACAGCTCAAGTAGAAGTGATTCAGTTTCCTGACCTGGCATTAGTAAACTGTCCAAGTTTCACAGGCATAGAACAATGAGGTCAGCACAATGGCTCTGGTGACCTTCAGTTTAGTAGGCAGTATATAATGTCTCTTCTCTCCTACGATTTTCTTTGAAGCTTTCCAAATACTGAGCTAGTTCTGGCAGCGTGTGTATCAACATCATCATTTATGTGTACATCCCTGGAAAGTATATTGTTAAAGTAAATGAAGTTATCCACAAAATTCAAAACTTCTCCATTTTCTGTAACTGATAGTTCCACATATAGATGTTGAGATGCTGCCTAGTGCGCGCTCTCTCTCTCTCTCTCTCTCTCTCTCTCTCTCTCTCTCTCTCTCTCTCTCTCTGTAGTGTTGATTGCCAGGCTAAAATTAATACAAGCAGCAGAGAATTGATCCATTCTTTATTGCATTTCAGGCTCAGAGGCTGCACCTAGTGCACAATCATTTTCAAATAATAGCTGAGTACCAATTCTCTTTTCAATTTTGTCTTAGCTTGAAGCCTTTTTAATTTAAATAATTTACCATCAGTGCAGTAGTTGACTTCAATCCTGTTTTTGTCTTCATGAAAACATTTGACAACATCACTGAAGACACAATGTTAAAAAGCATGGGAGAAAGCATCCAGTCCTACTATACTCCATTAGTCTGAATGAGGATATGTAAGAGTATCATACATTAATCAGAATCTGTAACTGACAAAAAACTGCTGAACTTCTCCATGCAACCAGATTTTGCCATGATCTTCTCCAAGCCCTCACAATTGACAGTATCAAAGTACTGGTACATGGAGGAACATTGTATATGGAACTCTGTTCTGCTCCTGGCATTTCTGCTGGAGTTGTTGGGCTGCAGACATTATAGCAACCATTTCCCAACCCATTTTGAAGCCATACTGGCTCTTGGTTAGATGATCATTGTTTAGGTGAAAGAGGACTGGCAAAAATCTTGCAGAGTTGGGTGGGGGTGGTGTTTATGGTTATAGAACATTTTATTTTCATATTTTTAATTTATTAATCTCTTTCCCCAATTACTTTTCTTTTCTTCCTTTTTTCTTTAAAAATATACTTTGTTATATGGGATGGCTGAAGAGAGGATGGAAAGAGCAAAAGAAATCAATAAGCATTTATTTTTAGGAAAAAAAACATGGTGGGAGGTGTTAGTACAAGTATTATTATTCCCATTTTACAGATAAGAAAATGGAGACTTTGGGAGGTTAAATGATTTGACCACTGTCATTTGGTTAGTAAGTAGTAGTGCCTTCATTTAAAGCTAAGAACCTAACTCTATGTCTAGCACCATTTAATTTTTTTTTTTTTTATTGCAATCTGCTGCCTAAAAATATTCTAAGTATATCCTGATATATAGAGCTTTAAGGTTTTTCACATTCTTTCTATTGGGGCCCTCTGCCAATGCATAATACTCTATTCTTGCTAGGACTCACAGGGCTTGAAAAGTGAAGACCTTGATCTAATAGACCTCAGGACTCTATTGTCTCTTTAAAACGCAAGCAGTCCAATCATTCCAGGACTAAGGATTCAACATTCTCTATCTATATCCAGCCTGAACTGCTGAAGATATCCCTAGAAAATCTGCTCACTTCATGTGGTTTAGCGATTCTGACTAGGCAATTACTATTCTGCTCCCTCTCTTTCTTCCTCTCCCCCCTTCTCCCAGGACCCTTTTTTTCCTTTTCCTCTTTAGCTCTTTCTCTGACTTGTATGACTTAGACTGACACAGACCATCCCTTCTCCTCATTCTATTGCTGATTCTGTGCCCACCCACAGTACCTGAATTACTAAGAACTATGCTTGATATTTACATCTGCCTGGGATTTATTATCACAGTTCCCAAAATGCTTGAATTACTCCATGAGGGTTAGCATTAGGACACCTCCATTTCATTAGGTGGAGGCAGTCTGGGACTGCCTGCCTCCGTGTTCTTCTCAGTCACGACTGCATTCCTTAAAAGGAGGTTTGCCTAAAGGGGCACCTTGAGCTCTCTGGGGATCCACATCCAAAGACCCGAAACAGACTTTCAAATTACACAGGGATCTGTGCCCAAATAACAACCCCATTCACTCACAACATGCACTGACTCACATCTCATTGACAAAGCAATGACTCACAGCTCTGCTGCCTGCTCACGCTTATATTAACTAATCGCTCTCTGCTTCCACACATTCAGATTTTGCTCACAATATCCTTCAACACAAGCACCTGGAATTAGAGTTCTTCCTTATTTGGGGGCTACTAGCTGCTTCCAGTTCAATTATGCAAAACAAAGCTTGAGTATCTATCTAATGCATTCTGTACAGATACATAAGAACTTCTACCCAATGCATTTTGCATAGACCATCTAGGAACCAACTACAAATCAAATACCAGAGAATTTAATTTAGATGAAATAGCTCACTGGAAACTCACTGGGAAAATAAACAGGCAGCAGAAAGAATAGCTGTAATCTACTTCCCGATGTGCCAGAGGGGAAAGTAACAGTTCCCATGAAAACTCACTGGAGTAGGAAAATTATCATTATTGTGAATGGGCAGGCAGGGTAAAAAAAGAATACATTATTTCCTGTCTTCTTTCAATTTGATCTCAGTAGGCAGGGTGGAAATCTTCAGATGACTCTCTTGTGAAGTTATTTCTAGTATTGACTCCAAGACTTAACAGTTTCATTTGCACTCCTGGCTTCAAATACAATATTACAAGCCTATTCATAAGGTCCTTTTTCTGCCTACTCTGTTCAATAAAAGACCTTTCCCCAGTTCCTCTGGCTCTAAGCTTTCTCATTTTATTCTCAGCAGTTAGCAAACATTCTACATGGGTAAGTGTGTTGAGGTTGGGAAGGGGATTCCAGACCAGTGTTGCCAGGTATCTCAAAAGAATTTTGTCTTGAACCCATCTCTAGTCAAGGGACAAAGCTTTATTGAAAGCAATAGTACATCATTACAAAGCAGACTGAATTGTAAGGAAATTCAGTAAACAAAGGAGATACATTTATATAGCTTTCAATCATAGATATGCTAATTCTATGGCTCATAATAGGGAGTGGTCTTTGGAAGGAGTAGTTCTCAGGTGATCAGATTATTACTGACAAGATTACCAGTCAGCAATGAATTGAGGAGTGGTCTTATTTACTTTTGTTTCAGGAGTTTTATCTGTGGGAATTTCCTGAGGCCAGAAGCTATCCGGCTAAGGAGTAGTCAGAGTCAGATTGGGTATGGGAGTTTCCTGAGGCAAATTCCAAAACTAGAAGATTTAGGACTACTGATTTATTAAAACAGAAGCCCTCCAAGGTCAGGGGACCACAAAATCATATTGCATCAGCTGCTTCCCTTATCTTGTGGTGATTGTTACTACTAATCCTTCCTCTCTGTGGCTACCTTCCTCCTTGTTCAAATGCACTCTATGTAGCCCAATGTAACCTCCAAATCCAAAAAAAAGCCTCAGGAGATTCTTAAAGATTTACCCAATAAAAGGTCCCTCATTTTAGCCATCGTGGGCAAATGAGGTAGATTTGGCAGCTCCGCTGAAAATGTGTCCTGAAATTCTTAACAATCATTATTACAGTAGTGTCTACCTTTCAAGTTGCTATTCACTTGTCTCCTTATAATCTAACATAGGTAAGTATATGAATAGAGCATTTAATAAATACTTACTATGTGTCGAGTACTTTGCTGTATGCTGGAGATATAAATACTGAAAGAAATGATCATTAAATAGGCAATTATTGGGAATATCCAGTGTTTTTCTTCCCTTCCTATTTCTTCATTCCATAGTAGTTCAAGCCAGCATATGAAGGACTTTGCTGATAATAAGATTAGATTAATTTTCTCTTCAACCTGGTTCAGACTCCATCCAAATGGGGAAGCCATTGTGTTCTACTCAAGTTTGGGATGCATGTCTTTATACTCAGGCTAATCTTAGACATAGTTTTTGGCTACTCTTGATGGGGGGAACCTGAAACTGTCCTCTCTGACTTTGGGGGGAGCCATGGGGTGAACTCTAGAGAAACTCTCCTCTGAGAGAGGCCCGCTCATAGAATCAAGATAAAGTGGCTTCATTTTGTTACCTTAGTGGTGACTAGCTGTACCCTCTATTGGGCTGAAAATAAGTCCAGGACTACTCCTACTTAGCTCCAACTTAAGTGGTCTCATTCAACTGGAAATCTAGGCCTGGGGACAGTGACAACATTGAAGAAATCTCATTCAATGATCTCTTATAAAAAAGGCAATTTAAAACTCATTTTCTTGCAGAAGCCCAAAGTAGGAATTATGTCATGCCAAGGGACATCTCCTTGGCATAGCTGCCTACCAGGACTCTTGCCTGCTGTGAAGAGACCCTCTTCTCAGTGAAACCCCTTTTTGTTTCTCTGCCAGGATTTCCCTGTTAGGACTTCTATTTCCCTTCCAGGATCTTGTCACTCAGAAATCTGTCTTCCTAGCAAAGCTGGCTTCTTCAGTGCCAACAATAAAACTTCCTTTTTTGTCACTAATATTTCAGGTTCGTGAATTCTTTCACATTGGACCAAAAGGGGATTCTCACATCTCAACTCTCTGCACTGCCACTAACTGCATCACTCTAATAGCTTACTTCTTTGAATTCTGATCTTGGTGGCCTTGAAGAGGAATTACAACGAACCATACTTACAGACAGAGGTGTGCTAGTAAATGTTTAATGCCAGGCTGCCTCTCCCTTATCTAGTCTACTCAGCATACTTTAAAGTTTAATTTTCATTATTCATTAAACTTTAAAGTATGATTTTCATTATTAACATTTTTTCCATTATTTCTTAAATTTAGACAATCAACAAAGCAATAAATCAAACCCTGATTTATAGTGTTTGCCAATTTTTGAAGCCTGTGATGTTTTCACATCACATTCTCACATCAAATTTTAATCTGATAATTGGTTTTCCTAAATTGTTAGAGCTGACTTCAGCATATCTCTGCTTCTGGGGCTTTTTCTACATAAAGAGTCCCATCTTCAGCCCCTTTTTCAACAGTTTATTTTAACTCTTCTACTGTCCTGAGATAGAGGACATTGCAACAATATCATGGGCATTACAAGAGAAGAATTTATCACTAAAAAAGTGCTCTGGGCCACAGAAAAACCACAGATTATCTATTTAGTTCCAGAGTTCCCTCCTAATCAAAGACCATATATACTCTTCTTCTATCCCTTCTTCCAAGGAGGGACAAGCCTCCTAAATAAATTTGAATGGGCTTCAGAAGTTATGGGCCTGAGCCTGAATCTATTGATAACTGCACCAGACCTTGAGATGATGTATCCTAATAATATAGTTCTGAGTCTCCAGTATTTTATACACAGAAAGAAAAAAAAAGACTATGCCAAAGGTCACAAGCAGACTCAGACCCCCAAGTATCAAAATCTCTACATCTGAATGTACCAAAACT
The DNA here is from genome assembly GCF_016432865.1 of Antechinus flavipes. Taxonomy (NCBI): domain Eukaryota; kingdom Metazoa; phylum Chordata; class Mammalia; order Dasyuromorphia; family Dasyuridae; genus Antechinus; species Antechinus flavipes. Next base: position 158,189,094 of record NC_067398.1, read on the forward strand.
TGTTATTGTTTGTCCTTCATTCTCAAAGAGGACATTTGGGGGAAGATGCCATGACATGCGAGTGAGTTGGGCTGGACAAGGTCACTTGCCTCACTTTCCCCTCCAGAGCCACATGAGTCCAGTGGCCAGATATAAATCAGGAGGACTGGAAATGACCTTGGATGCAATGGGAGACCTTGGCCTTTTTAAGCTAAGGTCTTCAACAGGTCTCAGTTTGATTGAAGTGACACCTGTTCAGTAATTTAGGCAAGGTAGCAATTGAGACAAAGATCAGCCTCTAAAAAGAATACTTACTCAAACTACAAGGTGTCCCAGAAGTTTTAATGCATTTAAAGCTATTTAAAGTTGACCACTCTAAGTACTTCCGGGACATACTGTACATCTTTAAATAAAGTAGCTAAAATATCTATATAATTTGATGCAGAGATTCTTTTATGAGGTGTATACCCTTGCATCCTCTTCTCTTTCAGTCTTACACCTTACTTTCTGCCATGTATTCCTTGATCTAGTGATACATGGCCTCTTGGCTTTTCCACGAACAAGATACCCCATTTCTTAGCTCTGGGCATTTTTTCTAGTTGTCTCACGTGGGGATGGGGGACTTTTCTATTCTCCTCTTCATCTCCACCTACTGCCTTCCTTAACTTCCTTTAACTTACAGCTAAAATTTCATTTTCTACAAAAATCCTTTCCCAATCCCTTTAATTGTCTTCTCTCTATTTTTGTTGGTCCTTAATTTCGGAGAGGACCAGTGACATCACAGAATAATGTTTTGACTCAAAAGTAGGTCACATTTAGGTGAGGCAGAGTTGCACAAAATTTTCAGCCTCTTTCTGTCTTCCAGAGTCATCAAAGTCCAGTGGCAGTACAAAGGTCAGGATGAGTGGCAATGAGTGAACTTGGTTTCTTTGATGTTTGAACAAGATCTAAGTGTCCCATATCTCCTGCTTCCGTTGCTATTGGAACAAATTGTTCTCATCTGATCATTCCACTGAAGGAAGTCTTCACATATATAGGGAAGACACATATCTTTAACTCACTGACAGATTTGAGTCTCATTGGTTATCTTCAATGTAGTTTAGCCTGTCTGTTGAAATGGTATGGTTGCTGCATATATTACTGTTTCTTGGAGAGCCACAGGTGAAAATTGAGTGACAAAGAGGTGGACTCCAAAGGTGGATGAGCAGCCTTGAAAGGCTCATACCAGAGGTGCTAGTCCTCCTTCAGTACTTCATATAATCCTTTCTCTCCATTATTTCTTCCTTCTATTAATTATTTCTTATTTAAATGCAACTTGTTTATCATTTGTTTTTCTATTGTCTTCCCCATTAGACTGTGAACTCCTTGATGGTGGGGACTGTTTTTTGCCTCTTTTTGTAGTCCTATTGTTTAGCTAGTGACTGGCACCTAATAGGCATCTAATAAATATTTGTCAACTTGATTATTTATATACCAAAATATTAATAGCAGTGTTTTTATGAGGCAGCTAGCAAAGAACCAGAAAAAAAAAAGTTGTCCATTTATTGGAGAAAGGTTAAAAAAATTGTGTTATATGAATGTAATGGAATATTAAATTGCACATTGAATACATTGGAATGGAATGAATACAGAAGAACATGAATACTTACATGAAATAAAGCAAAGAGAAGTAAGCAAAGTCAAGAAGACAACATATCTAATGCTACAACAACATAAACTGAAACAACCAAAAATAATTGAATATGAATGTTGCAAAATTATGAAGATTTGAAAAAACTCATCCCACCCCTCAAATTCTTTTGAAAGGGGATAAGTCTTAGAAGGAATAGAATACTGCATATATTGTCAGATTTTCCTCCTCCCTATATTGATTGTTTCTGCTGATTGTTTTACTTCTTACTTTTTTCTTTTAAAAATATTTTATGTTTATCAGAAAATACACATATTAAAATATTTTAATGTATGTGTATATATGTATATATGGATGAATGATAATTTTATATGAAAAGGAAAGAAGAGAGCTAACAGGAGAAATATAATTGATTTAAAAATAAAAGATTTGGAGGAGATAGAAAATGATTCCAGTACCTTTTCAAGAAAACCCCAAATGGGGTTATGAAGAGTTGGACATGCTGAAGAAATGATTGAAAAAATGCATATCACAAAATTTATTTTGAAAAAAAAAACCCTTATAACCTTTATTAACAATGTCTTTTGTTCTCTAGCATTCCTTTTATGTTGTATTATGCATGTGTAGTGCAGCTGCCTCTTCTGGCTGTGACTAGTCTCATTTCTGAGCACAGTCAAGAAATATATATTTGTGTTTGTTTTTGGCTGTGGATTTCTTTAATAGTTTGGGGAAGCTGAAAGGCAGTCCAGATTCCTGATTTGTAGCACTCCTAATGCCCTGCTCAGCTCCTTTCTTGTTCTTTACTGAATGCTGGGAGTAGAACCACATTATCTTTTTTGACTGAGGTAAAGCAGACTGGCTTCTTCCTGCTTTCAGACTTACACCTTGTCTTAGAAAGGAAGACAAATAGGCCTTAAAAGTCCAGTTGGTAACAATGTCAACAAGGATCTGAAAGTGAGATTTGCTTAGGATAATGTAAACCTCAATGAGGAGAATCCATCAAATGAGAGAGTAGCTTCCACTATCCTTAGATTGCTTGTAGTTTCCAATTGAATTCAGAAAATATGTCCATAAATTGAACTATAGCACTTGACTAGTCAAACTGGAACACCCTTAAAACCTAATGCAGGAATTATGTTGGACCTATACCAGGAAATAATGAGATAATGGGATTCCATTTCAGAGGAAGTCTTTAACTGAGAAATTTAAAAATGTCAAAGTGCCATGATTTTAAAAAACAAACAAACAAAAAACCTGTTTCAATACATCAGGTAATAGACCAACAGTTATTGAATCACTTCATATATTTACAGACAAATTCTTAGAGTGAAGATATAAATAACATAAAATGCACTTATTTGGTACTATTCAGTACTCATAATGGCAAAAAAATTATTGACATATTTTTCAAAAAACTAATTCCATTGTAAGTAGATGAATCACACATTTTTTTTGTAACACACTTATTAGATTAGTTTTCATTTCATTTAATTTTAATTACACTTGCCTTGTAATGCATTAGCTCTACCATACATTCATATCTGATCTCAGGAGCTATAAATGCCAGAAGCATATAGTCATTAGAAAATTTATTTCTTTTTAATATGTCATGGGCTTATAGAATTTAGTTTATAAAGTGTGAATCAGTTCACATCTTCAGTGTTAAATGGCATGACCATGTCATTTGAGGAGTTTCCTCAATATCTTGTAACTTCTACATTTTTAAAAAAATTCTTTGCATTCTCATTACTTGTTTTATTGTTGCAATAAACTAACTGGAAATCTATAGGTAAACAAAGAGGGATCCTTTATTATTTGTGGGACTTGGTCTTTTCAGAAATGAATTGATTCTTGGTTGTCACTGACAATTAAGATGATCATTAGAGCAAATATGGGAAGCATATTCTGGGCTAAGCTAGATCATGGGCTAAGAAGTCAACACATTCCTGGCTCTGTAACTAATTTACCATTGTGAAATGAGACCAATCACTTCCTATGCCTGGATCTCAGTTTCCTTATTTGCAATTTGAGTAGAAGCTGCTAGATGATAGAGTGGATAAAGTACCAGGCCTGAAGCTAAGAAGACTCATCTTTCTGCATTCAAATATAATCTCAGATACTTAGTAGGTGTTTGAGCCTGGGGAAGTCACTTAAGCTTGTATTGCCTCAGTTTCCTCATTTACAAAATGAGCTGCAGAAGGAAATGACAGGACATTCCAGGATCTTCCAAGAAAACCCCAAATGGGGTCTTCAAGAGTCAGACACAACTGAAAATTACTGAAGAACAACAACAGTAATAAATTTAAGTGAATTGAATTAGATAAAGACTCTTTTAATTTTAAAGTTCTGTTGTTCTATTATAATTGCTTTGGTGGTAAGTAGGCCAGGTTCAGATCCTACCTTTGACACTACCCACTGTGATCCCAGGCATAGTATTTAAGTTCTTGGTGTAACTTTTTAAGACAAGAAGTTGCTGATCTGCACTGATTGCAGGGAATTTTCTCACTGCAACGTGATTCCTTCATTCATTCCTTAATTGTCAGTGACAACTAAGAATCAGTTCATTTCTGAAAAGACTAAGTCCCATAAATGAGTGAGTAATTTGTTTGTCTTCATTCTCAAAGAGAACCATGACATCAGGGAGGGGATGCCATGACATGCAAGGGAATTGGATTTAAGTGAGGAAAGCTGGGCAAGGTCATCTGCCTCACTTTCTCCTCCAGAGCCACTTAAGGTCAATAGCAAGATATAGATCAGGATGACTAGAGATGGCCTTTATGCAGGTAGTAGCTTTAGATCTGAATCAGGTAAAGGAAAAAGAAGTAACCAACTTGAGACTTATGTAACCAAAAGATAATAGTTAGAAGACATTCTTTGGAGGTCATTTATTATTCTATATTATTCACAACATGATGTGGTATAGCAGAATGGATCACATGCTATGTTCCTCCCTGCCACTTACTAATATGATCTTTTTGAGCCTTAGTTTCTTCATTTGTAAAATGAAGAAAGTTTGGTGACATGATTTGTAAGGTCTTCTAGCTCTTACATTCTAAGATTCATTTCAGAGTTTCTGAGGTTCTTGATTTTTTTATATTGGAACTTTGGGGACTATCTAAGACTATCTGTCACTGTCAAGGGTTTAGTTGGTTAAGTAAATGCTCATCCTGCCTGGTGAGCCATGAAATTAGGTAAAGAGTAGAACTCAAGGTATTACTGTTCTGATTGCAATGGAATCATATGATATCTGGAATAAAATTTTCATGTTAAATAATCCCATGAAAGTAGTTTGCAAGGGAAATTCATCTTTTTTTTTGCAAATTAATATGAATAATTATTAATGCCAAGAGAAATATCCATGAACAAGTCTACTCCATCAAAGTATTATAATTAAAGGTCTATTTTCTTATGAGTTAAAATATCACATTATTAATTTTTACAAGAGAAAACATTCAGGGACCTCTAAAAACAATGGCACATACAGTTGTCAAAAAAACAAAAAACATTCATAACATAAGAATTTTTAATAATATACTCCAATTTAATTTCATTAGATTTTTTTTTTAGTCTGAAGAGGTTAGAACTATTTCTTTCTTTCTTTTTTAAATAGTTTTTTATTTACAAGTTATATGCATGAATAATTTTACAGCATTGACAATTGCCAAACCTTTTGTTCCAATTTTTCCCCTCCTTCCCTTCATCCCCTCCCCCAGATGGCAGGTTGACTAATACATGTTAAATATATTAAAGTATAAATTAAATACAATATTAGTATACATGTCCAAACAGTTATTTTGCTGTACAAAAAGAATCAGACTCCGAAATAGTGCACAATTAGCCTGTGAAGGAAATAAAAAATGAAGGTGGACAAAAATAGAGGAATTGGAAATCCTATGTAGTGGTTCATAGTCATCTCCCAGAGTTCTTTCCCTGGATGTAGCCGGTTCAGTTCATTCCTGCTCTATTGGAACTGATTTGATTCATCTTATTGCTGAAAATGGTCACGTCCATCAGAATTGATCATCATATAGTATCATTGGATATATATAATGATCTCCTGGTCCTGCTCATTTCACTCAGCATCAGTTCATGTCTCTCCAGGCCTTTCTGAAATCCTCCTGCTGGTCATTTCTTACAGAACAATAATATTCCATAACATTCATATATCACAATTTACCCAACCATTCTCCAATTGATGGGCATCCACTCAGTTTCCATTTTCTGGCCATTACAAAGAGGGCTGCCACAAACATGCTAGAACTATTTCTTAACAAGGGTTATGAGCTCTGCTTGGCACAGCTTGCTGTGCCCCAGTTCAGCCCCCTGGAGAGCCCCACCTGGCACGACTCACCAGGTCCCATGTGCTAACTCAGTGCCTTTAGGATTATTGTTCTTTTTTTTTTTTAATTTTTTTTTAACATTAAAATCCTATAGATTTTTTGTTGTTGTTGTAATTATTCTATCTCTGGCATATAATTCTTCTTTTTTGAAGCTTTTTAAAAGTCAATGGGAACTGAAGAAAATGTCTAATATATCAATTTGTTAGTCATGAAGCTATTTTCCAGTCTTATCATTCACTCCCCCAGCTCCTAAAATTTCTTCAGGTCATTTTCCATGCCAAGAACATCGTAGTACTATATCTCTACCTATTAAAAGGCACCTCAACTCCCCTATGAACTATCTCTTTGATAAAGCTTTACCTGACTCCAATTCTTCTATCTAAAAGTCATCTGTCCCGCCATAATTGTTTCTTAAGGTACACTTTGGTTCCCACTTTTAACCTAATCATATTTCATTATATCATTATCTGTCAATTCTAGGAAACTAACATGAGACTAACATTCAGCCCTATTTAAAAACAAAACAAAACAAAAAAAACAAAAAACAAGGGATATAACAAGTCTGAAGGCTTAGTTGCTTCCCACCAAATTCTAGTTACACAAAACCCGTCACAAACAGTGAACAGAGAACAAACCCATTTATCCAAAGAGATAGCAAACAGAAATTAAGGAATTTATATAGATTAGAATATACCAGATAATAGAAAGAGTACCTTCCTCAGAGCCCCACTTTCACACAAAGAAAATTCACCAAAGTCTCAAGGAAGATAAGCTAGCTAGAAATCAAGGATATGTAGTGATTTCCTGTTCCCAGAATCTGTCTGTGTATATCTGTGTGTATGTGTGTGTGTGTGTGTATGTGTGTGTGAGACAGCCTCGAACTATATATGTACCCTCTGGAAACAGGAGAGAAAATAAAGTTTTCTCTTCTCCTAGTTCCTTCTTTCATATAGGTATATAGTGAGTAATCATTTTCTCTACCAATCTGGAACAAATTTAAGCAGCAGGATTAGATTTCACAGATTCAGTTGTCTTTTGTACAATGTGATTATTATTATTTTCCAAAAAATATAGATTCATATATATAAAATTATAATCTATGGAATCTGAAAGTAATTACTTAGAATAAGGACTTTTAAATATATATAATATAAAGGTATGTGCTATAAAAACAGTCCTCCATTGTACATTATAACAATCAGACTTACTTTGAATACAAAGACTAATTATATACTTGGAGTTATGAACTATTAGATTTAACAAATATCTGAAAATATGTTATAAACTTCTTAAATTTTTATTTTATCTATTTTTCCCATCTAGCTGTACTCTTTTGTTTTTCTTTATTATGCTCCTACATGAGAAGTTGTACACCTCGGGGGACACTTATCAAGTTTCCAGGTTTGTCCAAATATTCAGTCATTTTAGTTACTCCTGGCTCCAGTTTTAGGAAAACAAAAAAGAAGCCAATCCTATTTTAGGCACTTGAAGAAAAAAAAATAGTAGAAAAGATTTGAGAGAAATGGGCACTTTACATAATGTCCCTCTTCCTAGTTTCTTTAAAGACTTCAAGGAATTTCTCCTTGGTTAAAATGAAGGACCCTCTTTCTTGGTTGACTTGAATTGTTACCTTGCTTTCAATGCTCCTCCTTCATCCTATATTTTCTGTTATACATTTATTTCTATTATTTCTATATACCTATATAAATGTTTCTGTTATATATTCTCCTGTATAGAGGAGAATCTTATCTGATTCTGTTTTCTATGATTTGGATAAATAAGTTTCTTTGCTATTTGCTAAATATGTTCAATTGTGGGATTGGTATTTGTTGAAAAAGTGTTTACTATTAAATAACAAGTCCCCATTTCTACCAAATGACAAAGCAATAAGAAATTAGATGGAACCTGATCATATACTCTAGGCCAGGGCTTCTTAAACTTTTTTCACTTGAGATCTATTTTTGCCAGAAAAATTTTTATGGAACCCTGGGTATATAAAATAGATATACAAATCAAACATTTACTGATAGTAACTCATAAAGAAATTTATTTTAAAACAATTTTGATATACATATAATTTTACCATTTATTAAAGATAAAAGCAAATTTGTATGCTAATAAGATGGATGTAATTCTTTATTTTTACATAAAAAATAAATCTTGGCAGAATACTTGTTAGCAGAGGATGTAGAACATTCAGAAACCTTTTACTGTTGCCAAATTTTTTATGACTCCCAAGTTCACTTACATGACGTCACACAGTTTAATGAGGCTAACGATAGTTAAGGAAAGAGATATGCTTCTAGACTAGTGGTCTTTCAGTCCCAACTTTCTGTTCTTCCTCCTGGCAGAAAAATGAAAATTTTCCTTGGAGAAGGTTGGGAAGTACTTAGATGTGTTTATTCTGCCACTCTTTGAGCCATACACAAGAACATTATCCTTACTATGTGTGAAATCTCTCTACACTCTCTACTTTACTTGGGGCTCACCATTCTACTACTGTTTTCCTTACATTGAAAATTTTTATTAAGTGCCTATTATGTATAATGCACTTTCATAAGAGGGGAAGTTACAAATGCAAAAACAAAATACTCCTTGCCTTTAAGAATCTTGCATTCTACTGAATATAATAGTAAAATAATAAAGGATCAAGAAATCTGGAATATCTCATTACCTACTGCCTAACCTTGAGCAATGCTCACTGTACTATTTACTTTAATGTGACCCTAGGCAAATCATTTCATTTATGTTTAGACCTAAGAAGGACCTTAGAAGTTGTCTAGTCTAATTTCCCTTTGTAAATAAGAAAACAGTATCCCAGGGAGTTTGAATGACTTGCACAAGTTGCACTTAGTAGAATAAAGATATAAACCCCTTATCTGACTCCAAATTCAGCACTTTTTCTACTCTAACATACTGTCTCAATTTCCTCACTTAAAACAAGAGGGTGGTCTTAAAAGTCCTTTCTAGTTTTAAATCCTAGGAACCTATAATAAAACTTCTAAGCTTCCTCTACTATTAAAATTCTATAAATCTAGGTGCTTAGATTAAAGTCAAGGAAAGATAGACTTTTAATTTTTGGAAACAGAAGAATTGAAAGGAATGGGTAGAAAATAATTCAAGAAAAAGAAAAATCAGTGAAGTATTAAAAAAAATATATATATATATATCTAGATATAAATCCAGATATATATAAAATATATATCCAGAAAAACACAGAAGGGGACATAGACAAGCAGAACAGTACTATTGTGTTAATTTTATTAAAAATGTATTAAAAAACAAACAAACAAAATGTATATAAAAGAAATCATGGTGTCATATAGAACTTTTTTTTAGTATGTGGAAATATTCATATGTGTTGATAATTATTGTTTATTATTTAAAAGAAATTAAAAATAGAGCCTGGAATAAATCTCTCTGGAATACCTAAGGTTAGTGGGTGTGATCTCAATGAAGATGTAGCAAAGGAGAGGAGAAGGAATTGTCAGATAGATAGGAAGAGAAGAAGGAAAGAGTAGTGTCTTGAAAACCTAGAAAAAAGAGAGTATCAGTGAGGAGATGGTGGTCAGCAGTTATCAAAGGCTGTGGAGAGATTGGGAAAATGAAGACTAAGAAAAGGTCAATGGATTGATCAATTAAGAGATTTTTGGTAATTTTGGAGAGGCCAATTTTGGTGGAATGATACGGTCAAAAATCAGATTGTAAGGGATTAAAAGGTGACAGAGTAGAGAAGGGGGGCATTTATTGCAGATGACTTTTTTGAAGAGTTTAGTCACAAAGAGTAAAAGGGACAGAATGGAAAGATCAATCAAGGGTATTTTCCCCCAGAGAGGGGGCTGTGACATACATATATTTGCAGGCAGTAGGAAAGGAGCCAGTAAACAGGGAGAAATTGAATGGGGATGACAGAGAGGGGCAATCAGTTGGAGGAGACAGATGGAATAGGATCACTTGAACAAGTAAAGGAGTTAGGCTTGAAAAGGAATAGACCTACTTCATTATGTGAGACAAGGTTGAAGTAGAAGAGAGTGGTAGTAGGTATATGAGTGATATGAGATGAAGAAGAGGGAAGATAAGGGAACTTAGGGTAAATGGTTTCAATTTTTCTTTTTCTGTAAAAATGAGGTAAGATTCTCAGCTGAGAGGATAGGGAAGGGGGGAGCCATGGAAGATTTGAGAAGGCATGAAAAGATTAAGAAAAGTCAAATGAAGAGTGGGATAATGAGTTGATGAGGAAGATATAATAGGTTTTTCTAGCAGCAATAAGAGTCCAATTGAGTTTGTGAACATAAATCTATAGTGTCCTTGGTTAGAATGGTTGTGTGATTTTCTCCACTTTTGTTAAGCAGCAAAGGCTTAGAAGCAAAGGCAGAAGATGATGGGAGTGAGTCAAATCTGAGGCAATTGGCAAAGTGATAGGAAAGCTAAGGACCCAAGAGAAGAAGAAAATGTAGGGTTAAATTGGTTTGCCAAAGGGTCACAATGGGGAAAAGAGGAGAAAGTGGTTAGTATAGAGGAAATGGCTTAGGAAAGAATGGAGGAGTTTTGAAAGATCGGAGCTCATGGTATATAAAAATAGTAGAGTTTAGTAAGGGATGGAAAAGGGAAACGTGGAAAGTCAATAGCTTGTGATTGGATTTCAGGATTTCAAAACTGTTTTAACACAGAAGAAGTGCATTTGTGGATGATGGCAAGATCAAGGATATAACCATCTTTGTGTGTAACTGAAGTGAGATGGAGGAGTAGATGATGGAGAGTGACTAAATTGAGAAATTGATTAGTTAGGATGTTTGAGGAAAAGTCAATAGATGTGTTGAAAGCCCCTAGTATGAGGGCAGGAGTTGGGATGCAGAGAAAAATTGTTAATTATAAACTAAACTCATTGAAGAAAGGAGGAGAGTGATCTGGGGGGTTTGTAGACAACAGCTACCAGGATTTTGATTAAGTGATAGAGATGAATAGCCTAACCCTCAAAGGAGGAGAGATTATTTAGTGAAGGAGGTAGGGGGAAAGAGGTAGTGAAGGAGGAAGTTGCAGTGGGGAGGAAGGAATATTCCAATTCCTACATCTTGACCATTGAATCAAGGGGAATAAATGAAGGAAAGCTTGTACTGGAAAGGGTGGCCAGGGAGAAAGTATTATGAAGAGAGAGCTAGGTTCCAGCAAGAACTGAAATATGGAAGGAAAGGAAGAAAAAAAAAATTAAGATGAAGGGGAGTTTGTTGATATGCAATAGCCATTCCAGAAGGGACATCTTTAGTTAGAACTTTGAAATAGGAGGGTTGAGGAGGATGGAAATAAAGAATTGGTTGGTGGAAGATGACAAATGGGATTTGCATGATGACCTATAGGGATTCAGAATCACTGGGATATATAGGATATGACAGGTGTGAATGAAAAGTACCACACCTTGTCCCAGGGGAAGCTAGAGAGGAGGCTGAAGAAAGGTATAGCATGAGACGAAAGATATAGAGTCAGATGGTTTGATGGGAGACTCCATTCAATTACTCCTTCACTAACATAGGCAAGCTTTTCCAGGAAATGATAGTAAATTTTTCTGGGGAATGAAAAAAGTTTGGACAAAAGGCTCTGCTCAGCAGAAGGGGTAGTGGTTGGAATTAGACAATATAAAAAGAATGAATCATATGTTAGACATGAACAGTTTTAAAATTGTTCTGTCCTACTATTCTTTACTACACAATGTTGTGCCACAGTTCCCTTTTAATGTCCTGACCCAGTTTCCCTAATTGTCCTATTCAGTTACTCTCCCTCAGGTTATAATCATTCCCTCTTAATGTTTGATAGATTAAAAGTCTTATATTTTAGATCTCAGGCTACAATCATTCCCTCTTAATGTTTGATGGGATAAAGGTCTTTATCCATTTTAGACATCATTAGACTATCAGGAGCCTCTCAGTACATCCCTCCATTATATGTCATCCTAGGTGCCTGCCTCCATTAAGTCATCCCCATCCAGGTACCTCCACCATTATGTCACTGTCTTGTTACCCTCTAAAAGAATCTTGTATCTGACATTCACTGCTGGATTCTTAGAGTCGATAGTCTCATTCAGCCCTGGGATCAAATCATAGATCCATTTGATCCCAGTAAATCTCTCCCTTTTAAATAAATTATTCAATTGTTCTCTAATCTCTATCCTGCCTCAGTTTCTCCGGCATTACAACAAGAGGTATGAGTGTGTATGTGCTAGGTATGGTAGTAGGTTACTGAGAAATACCAATAAAACATTTAATTGATTTTCTTTATATTACAACTTTATTTTATTTTAAAATTTTAATTCAGGAGTATTAACGTTGTCCTGTTTGTGTTGTCCTCTGAATTTTCTTTGACTTTCTAGTGTGTTTTTTAAAATGTTTCATTCATACTTTGAATTTTTTTCTTTTTTCTTTTTGCATTTGTTGTGCTACAGTTCCCTTTTAATGTCCTGATCCAGTTTCCCAAATTGTCCTACCTCAGTTATTCTGCCTCAGGTTATAACCATTCTCTCTTAATCATTAGAATGTTTGATAGGATAAAGGTTTTTTATTTTAGACCTCAGACTATAAGCATTCCCTCTTAATGTTTTATAGGATAAAGGTGTTATATTTTAGACATCATTAGGATATCAGGAGCCTCTCTGGTACCTCCCTCCATTATGTCATCCTAGGTGCCTGCCTCCATTATGTCATCCCCATCCCAGGCACCTCCCCCATTATGTCATCATTGTTGTTACCCTATAAAAGAATCTTGTATCCAACATTTGTGGCTGGATTCTTGGAGATGATAGTTTCATTCAGCCCTGGGATCAAACTATGGATCCATTTGGTCCCAGTAAATCTCTCCCTTTCCAATAAAATATTAATAAATCTCTAATCTCTATCCTGCCTCAGTTTCTCCGCATTACACATTTAATAGTGATTATATAATAAACATTTGTTTAGTAGTTACTAAGTTTCAAGGGCAGCACTAAGCTCTGGGGATACAAAAGAAAAAGGAAAGACAGTCCCTGTCCTCAAGGAGCTTACAATCCAAAGGGGGAAGACAACATATAAAAAAGGAAGCTTAAAAGAGTAGTTGGGGAGGAGATATTAATGGTGGTCAGAGAAATTCAAAGTGCAGTTAAGTAAGAAATGAGGAGAGGTCAGAGCTATCTTTCCTTTAGTGTTCATGACCCCACACTCCAATTAGAGAGTTTGGGATAGGTGGAGTCCCAAAGCCTATGAGATCTGATAGGGTAACGAGGTTATCTCCATAAAGAGCTTTCTAGGGCTGTAGAAGTCAGTTAGAGAAATCCCAGCAACTCCCAATCTTTCTTCACAGTTCCTCTGGAAAATTAGGAAAAAAATACATTTTTTTCATTTAAAATTTTTATTTATTTATTTATAGCATTTTTTAAAAATTTTGAGTTTCAAATTCTTTCCCTACCTCCCTAATCAACTGGAAAGGCAATATGTCATCAATTATACAAGTGAAATCATGCAAAACTTATAGGAAAAATATATTTTAAAGAAAAAGAAGAAAAGAAGGCAGATCTGCCTAGAACTGAAATCCATGACACTAGAAAGTCAATTTCTTCTGGCGTCCTTTAGGGAAATGGTTTCTTTCAATTACCACTTGATACTTTTCTTAAATGGACTATATCTAGATCTATGAGGCAGCTAGGTAACACAGTGAGCCTGAAGTCAGGGATAACTGAGTTCAAATTTAGCCTCAGACGCTTATTTGCTGTATGACCTTAGCAAGTCACTTAAAGTGACTGAAGTCACCTGTTTGCCTCAGTTTCCTCATCTGTCAAATAAGTTAAAGAATAAAATGATAAACCACTTCAGCATTTTTTTCAAGATAATCCCAAATAAGTTCATAAGAAGTCAGATATAACTGCAATGAATGGACCATTACCACCTGGACCATACCTATAATATCTGACTAACCCATTCATATAACCTGTATTATAACTTGGGATCTATATTCCCCATACTAGGGTTTTTTTGTTTGTTTGTTTGTTTGTTTTTTTGAGGCCAGAAACTATCTGACTGATGAGTGGTCAGAATCAGACAGATTGGGTGTGGGAGTTTCCAAAGCCAGAAGATTTAGGACTACTGATTTATTGTTAGAACAGAAGCCTCCCCAAGGACAGGAGACCCCAAAGCCATTGCTATGTTTCCCTAGAAGTTATACCATATCAATGGAACATTTTGAAGAAATAAAATTTATGTTAGTAGTATTCCTAATAAGTTATGGATTTTAAAAATACCTGTTTTCAGTTTCATTTTTCTTTCAGTCATTTTTCCGGTGGCTCAGGGATTCTTAACCTGGAATCCGTGAATTTGTTTGACTTTTAAAAATATTTTGGTAACTTGTATTTCAGTATAATTAGTTTCCCTTGTAATCTTAACACATTTTTTAATGTATTGAAGAGCATTGCTTTGTGAGGGGGTCCTTTGATTTCAGTAGATTACCAGAGGGGATCACAACAATAAAAATGAAGAACCCTAATTTTAGTCAGAGGATGTAAATGCGGAGCTAATGTGTGGTTTCAGCTTTAAATGCTGTTAAATCTGTTGAGTAAGATAACCGGATGTGTCTTAGAGACATTCTTTCATAAAAATGTGCTCAGGAGTAATTTGTAAAAGGCTTTATCGTATTTTGTTGGATCTTTCCAGTTGTCTATCTGCCTCACTATTAGCGTCACTCTGCTACCATAAACATCTATCTCTGAAGTCAATGCTGTTACAAACGTCCTCAAGTGAACTGGGGATTAAATAACATGATCAGAGATTATTTTGGGCTACATCAAAAAGGAATGACGGTTTGCTTTCAAATGCAAAAAAAAAAGCATGACAGATTCATACCAATCTATCTCCAAGGACATGTCCACATAGAAAGTGAAAAGGGTACTTTCATATTCAATCTCCTGTTAAAATAATGGGGTGAAGGAAAAGATTATTTTTAAGGATAAGTGAAACCTGAAAATGCTTGTAGGCAAAGAGAAAAAGAGGTTGATTACATATAGAAGATGATTGATGCAATAAGGAAGTTTGAGTCATACGATTTAGAGCTAAAAAGGACCATAAAGGACATTTTATATATGAGGAAACTGGAACTTCAAACTTAAGTGGCTTGCTCAAGGTCACCTAAGTTATAAATAACCTGTTTGAACACAGGTCTTATTACTCTGAAGACCTTGTTCTACAATAACACTGACACATTTAATTTATTTGCCTCAGTTTCCTCATGAGTAAAATGATCTGGAGAAGGAAATGGTAAACCACTCCATCTTCTTTGCCAAGAAAAATCACAGGGAGGGGCACGAAGAATTGGATGGACATGACTGAAAAAGTCTGACTTAACAGTAATGACAAAAATGATAACATAATACTATGATGTCTCCTAAGAAGAAGAAGAGTGGTGAGATCAAGGGTAGAGGTAAAGGGGTTACAACAATGCAGATATTGATCTCATCTTCTGAGACAGGAGGATTAAAAGAGTTAAGACATTAAGACATGAAAAGGAATGAAGATCCTCTGCAAAACAGGAGCAATTGTCTGTTAGAGTAAGGAGCAATGGTGGAATTGATTCGAGGAAAGAAAAGTTTTAAAACAACTGCTGAGGGGAATAGGATAAAGTTAATATGGTATAGGGATAAGGAGTGGACCTTTGTTTTCACTGAAATAGGGAATTCCTAAGTGAGGAAGCTGCTTCTACTAGTGAGGATAGGTGACTTTAGTATTAGCAAGTTTTCTAGATCATTGAGAGGTTAATTGACTTGACTAGTATCTCACAGATAGTTTCTGGAAGATATGTGCTTGTTCTTCCTGGTTCTGAAGGCATTTGATTATTAACCATATCACAGGAATCAGGCAAATCTAATTGGATTATTTAATTTGTAGATTGTAAAAATGAAATATTTACTGATTTTCTCAAGGTGAGCTTACAAGAGGGGATGTAGAATCTTATCTATGATTCCAAGTACTATAGGACCATTTGGACCCAGGTGGATACTTATCTCTGAACTAATTGTTGGGCGTTAGGGAAAGTTTGGAAGTGAAAACAAGGAAAGCAAGAAATAATGAACACATACAAAGCATGGACAACGACCAATGGACCTTCTTAAGGAATTTTACTGCTTAAACTACTAATGGCAAGCTGCTAGTGCCAGGGTGGCCAGGTGGTGCAGTAGACAGAGTGTGAGCCTGAAGACATGAATTCAAATCTGATCTCAGATTCTTACCAGCTGTGTGTTCCTAGACAAATTACTTAGCTGTGTTGTCCTCAGTTTTTCATTTATAAAATGAGCTGGAGAAAGAAATGGTAAACCATACTAGTATCTTTGCCAAGAAAACCCGAAATGGAATAACAAAAGTTGGATATGCCTGAAAAATGCCGAGAGTGTCCCTTTTTATTTTTTGGTTGATGGGCTCCCCAAAAAAGAAGTATTCTCAGAGTCCTCTTAGAAGAAGCTTTATGTAAAGAGTGTTGCTATGAGGTTGGAGAGTTAAACAATAGAAGGCATAAATAGCATAGAACCATTTTATTCCTAGAAGTGTGAAAGAATATTAACTGTAGAAACTGAGGTTCTAGTGTAATCATTATATGTCCCATTTTCTGAAGATCTAGACCCTAGCAATAACTGCTAGGAAGTAGTGATCAGAAATAAGACCAATGAGCGTGTGTGTGTGTGTGTGTGTGTGTGTGTGTGTGTGTGTGAGAGAGAGAGAGAGAGAGAGAGAGAAAGAGAGAGAGAGAGAGAAAGAGAGAGAAAGAGAGAGAGAAAGAAGAAGAAGAAGAAGAAGAAGAAGAAGAAGAAGAAGAAGAAGAAGAAGAAGAAGAGTAGAAGGAGGAAAAGGAAAAGGAGGAGGAGGAGGAGAGAGTGGGAAGGAAGGCAAAAAAGAGGGAAAGGGGGAAGGAGAGAGAGAGAGAGGAAGAGAAAGGGAAGAATAGAAGGGAGAAGGGAAGGAAGAGGGGGAAGGAGAAGAAGGGGGAGGAGGAGAGGGAGAAAGAAGGAAAAGAGGAAGGGGAGGAGGAAGTTAAGTGGAAAAGGAAGAGGAGGTGAGAAGGACGAAGGGGAGAAGAAGATACAGGAAAAGAGGGAGAGGGAGACAGAGACAGAGGTAGAGAGATAGACAAAGAGGTATGAGAAAAGGAGACAGAGGCAGCTATACAGAGACAGAAAGAAACTGAGAGACAGAGAGACAGAAACAGACAGAGAGACAGAGAGAAATATAGCAAGTTATCATAATGGAGTATAATCCAGTGAAAGAGAAGCTTAGCAGGGAACCATAGCAAATCCCCATCTCTTGTGGAGATCTAACTAATGGCTCAGATATTTCCCCTTTCCAAAAATAGAGGACCAAGAACATAGTAACCGTGACAACAAATGGACAAATTTCCAATTCCTGTATGACATAGCATAAACTATAGAAAAATTATTTTATTCTTAAAGGGGCAAACATCCTTAACTTTTTTTTTTCATGTAATATCTGTTTTAAAATGTTTAAGACTAGGTCTTTCTATCTTTCTTCAGCTGGAAGTTCAGAAGCTCCTGAAAACCTGAGCTTACTCCCATTTATCAGGAGAATTTTGACCTGTTCTCTTTTCAATTTGGGCTGGTTCACCATCCTTACTTAACTTGTGGCCCCCATTCTTGGATCTAACCTTAGTGCAGACACCCAATCAGCAAAGCCCACTGAAGCTCACTCTCCCAATTTAAAAAAAATCTGTTTATTTTACCCTCCCTGTAGCACAGTCTGCATCACTAAGACCAGCCATATAATAACTATGATTCTTCTAGCTAAGTGTTACAGATCAGCATAATTTAAAATTTTGTCTTGGAGAAGTTAGACCTTAGAAATATTACCTAGGAAGACAGTAGACTAATTTATGCTATAACAATTGTGACATGTGATTTCTTATAGAAAAGGTGATGAGAATTGGAAAGCATGGTACTTGCTTTAATTATATTTCAACCAGCATTATTCACAAAATTTAGGAAATAAGTGCTCAGTTTTTCATAGAGAAGTTCTCTTCTCTGTGTTTGCTGTATATGTAAAGATGGATTCTTAGGCATATGAAAAATTGCTTTTTCCTTTTAAAAATAATCCTGAATAGTCTCTAAGGATTAAGATAAGATCAAAATTTTGCATTTTTATGTTGTTCCCAATATCTAGTATGATTCCTGGTATATAGTTGCCCTTCAAAAAATATTATGGAATCAAATAAAATCCACTTTAAGCAAATATCATATAGAAGAATAATTTTTAAAAGATAGAGCCCTCCCTTAATTCACAGACTGATATATGTATGTTGTAGAAAGAATTTGATTTTAATAGATTCACGTAATTAGAATGACTTTAATATGTTAGAAGTGTCTAAGCCATAACAATACAAATGTATGAAGTTCCTGTTTAAAGACCAAATGGTATAAATGTTCCACTTGAAAATAATAATAGCTACAGTATATCAATGTACCATAATTCTGGAAGCAGTTATGCTTCAGGGCTCAAATCGAGAATCACATGGGGCCAAAAGGAAATTTCTTTCCTATGTTACTGTCTTGCACAATTAGCCAAGTGGATTATGAAACATTATAATGTCTTCCTAGCACACTGGGTTCAATGGTCAATGAAGCCAGAAAACTTTCAAAAATGAATTTGGGGAAATGTGGCAATTATTATTCTTAAAGCATTTAGTTAGAGCAAAGCAAAGAAAATAGTATGTTGGTTCTCTGGGGCAATCTCTAGCATCTATTTGAATCTGGCAGATTCACAAGACAACAGTTAGACATCCACTATGTATTCTTGCTAAGCTTAGGCCATTACTTGTAAGCTCTGGAATCTTTCATTGATAGGTCTCTCTGAAAAGCTGTGCTGGATTGATGAATATCTATTCCAAACCACTGCTCATGAGCATGTTTCACTTACACAGAAGGCACACATATATTTAAATTAGAACACATTGAACAAAATATGAATGTAAGAGACAAGGAAAACTGCACTGTACACATGAGCATTTGCTCTTCCTTAGTTTTCAAAATACTCATGGGAGAAAGGAGGCACACAAATATGCAAAAGATATAATCAGTGCGCAAGAACATCTAGCTCATTACTATTTTATGTTTCTCCCACAGCTGCTGTGCCCTACTATACCTTTGAGCTATTTTTTTATCTCTTTCACTGTACCCAAGGCTAGTCCTTCCATGGCTGGGTTACTCTATGTGAATAAAGATAGAATTTATACAGGACTTTGAGGTCTACAAAAAAGCACTTTGCAAATATCTCACTTGATCCTTGAAAAATCTTGGGAAGTAGATGCTATTATCATAATTTTACAAATGAGGAAATTGAGGCAAACAGGTTAATTAAGTGACTTCCCAAGGGTCAAATACCTAGTAAATATCTACGATCATATTTGAACTCAGATCTCTGACTGGAGGTCCAGTGGTTGCCATCTTGTTGCCTATGAGAAATTTATAAGAATTCATTTGCTGCCCTTTTTTGTTATATACTGGTCTTCACCTTTTATGTAAACTTGCCAAAGTGGAGGAATTAGTCATCAAGTATAAAACAAGAAGCAGAAAGTGAAATATTATTGTCATTAAAGTTTTATCTATAATCAAAGTTCACTAAAGCATAGAAATGCATTTCTAACATCTTAATATGGCTCAAAATAGAGGCTTTCATGTATCATAGGTTATAAATGGTAGAAATTTGCTTATCTATTTTAAATTTATTTTCTCAAATAGTAATCATAGAATAATCAAATCAAAACAAAACAAAAGGAAAGGGCATCTAGGTGGTACAGAGCCCTAGCACTGGAGTCAGGACCTGAGTGTAAATTTGACCTTGGACACTTGACATTCATTAGCTGTGTGACCCTGGGCAAATTATTTAATCTTGATTCCCTAGTTTAAAAAAATAAAAATCTCAAATTTCAGAAAAAAATAAACAAAAAAATATTTTAAAGGGTTTGTTGTAATGGGCATACATAAATCACCTTTTATTTCCTCACCAATAACTGCATATATTAATAGTTGTAATATTGTCCATTAAGTTCAAAATATACGATATCAATAGATAAGAGGGAGAGGAAAGAGAGAGACAGAGACAGAGACAGACAGGTAGAGAGACAGAGACAAACAGACAAAGAGAGAGAGACAGAAAGAGAGATGGAGAGTGAGAAAGAAAAGAAAGAGAGAAAGAGAGAGAGAGGCAGAGAGACAGAAAGAGAGGGAGGGGGAGAAAGAGAGGGATCAAGGGAGAGAAAGAGAGAGGGAAGCAAAAAGATAGAAAAGGGAAGGAAGATGAAAAGGGGAGAGAGAAGTCAGGAGGATCTGAATTCAAGTTTGGCCTCAGACACTTAATACTTCTGGCTGTGTGACCCTGGACAAATCACTTAACCCCAATTGCCTCAGCCAAAAAAAAAAAAAAAAGAAAAGAAAAAGAAAAAGAAAGAAAGAAAGAAAGGGAGAAAGAGATAACAAGAATAAGAGAAAAATGATAGAACATTTATTAAGTCCTTACAGTGTGAGCTATTGTAGATACAAATGCAAACAAACAAAACAGTTTCTTTCATCAAGGAGTTTCCATTGTAATGAGGGAAATCCATACATGAAGAGGAGCTGATAAGGGTGGGGAGGGGAAAGAAAAGGTTTGGAAATAAAATATAAAAAATAAAAATAAAAAGAAACTCAGGGGTTTGGAAATGTTTTGGAAATTGTGGATGGGGAATGGGATGGAGAACTGGTTCCCATATTATAGTCCAAGGTAATTCCTAGAGTACATCCCAAATTTCCAATGGGAAAGAGGTGGAGATATGCTGAAAGTAGGGGTGGCTTGATTTTTGGAGCTAGTGATGGAAATGAGATGGATGTTCAAGCAGCTTCAATTAAAAAATAAAGGTTTACTGCTATTTATTTGGACATAACTGAATCTCTTTTTGACTTCCCATATTTATATCTTTGATAGTTACCATTTCATATAGCTCAATATACTACCACTTGTGAATGGGGGGGAAAAAGACAGTTTATTTAGGTTCTATAAAAGTAAAAAGGCTTTTGCACAGAAATATATCTGAAAAGAGAAGAAAAGATGGAATTAAGGGGAAAATCTTTTCATTAAAATATTTGATAAGGTTCTGATATCCCAAATCTATGTGGAATTAATTTAAGATTAAGAGTCATTGTCTAGTAGGTGAATTATGAAAAGATAGTTTTATTTATAAAGAGAAGAACCTTATTCAGACTCTTGGTTATAAAGGACCAGATAGAATACCTTGCCAGACAGACAGTGTTATTGATTGGGAAATAATTGTTTGCCAGAACAGAGCACTCTTTTCACAGAGTAATTAAGATTGTGTCATTTGATAACCTCCTCACCAGAGAATTGTTCCTCTAAGCTCCAGTGCCATTAACCTAGTGTCATGGCAACAAGCTTCCCCTTGGCTTTCCCATGGGAATTGTTTTGATTCATGTGTCTTGGGTTTGTAAGTTACAATTCGTTCCCGCTCTGGAGTTGCTTCTGATTGGAATGCCTGGTGGAAAGGTAGCCGGGAAGTCACATAGTTTCCTGAGCCTTTTTCTGTTTTTATCTCCAAACATGACTAAAACCAGAAAGAAAAAAAAAAACAAAACAAAACTGCAGTGTACGTGTTGGGGGCAAGGGTAGGAAAGAGTCCTTTGGTCCTTGGGAATCTAGGATGGAGACACTGACAAATATTTTAATTGGGAATATGGTTGAAATAGCATCCTATATATATGTATATATATGTAAGGTTCCCTACAGGAAGTTAGCTGCAAAATAGGATTTTTTTGACCTGATATTGTTTAGTCATTTCAGATGTGATCAATGCTGTAACCCCATATGGGGTTTTCTGGGCAAAGATACTTCTCTAGTTATTTTAAAGATGAGGAAACTTAGATAAAGTGTCTGAAGCTGGATTTGAACTCAGATCCTCCTGATCCCCGGGCGGAAACACTATCCACTGGGATACCTAGATGCCCATTTGACCTATTAGGATGAGATTAAAAAAAGGAGAGACTGTAAGCATACCTCAAAAGACCAAGATATTTCAATTTATACAGTGTATTTTTTTTTTTTACTCATAAGACAAAAAAATTTAGTAGTATGAAAATTTTTGTTTCAAAGTAAAGTAACATCTACTTGAATGCAGTTACATAGATAGGATAAAATGTAGTACATTATAGTAAAATTTTTAACTTACCAGGCTTGACTTACTGACACCCAACAAAATTATTAAGATGGCAGAAGTAAAATTTTCCAATTAAAGATAAAAAAGAAACCAAAAAAAGAAGAGTGACATACAGGATCAAATGGGAGACATAATTGCCCTATTCATGTACATTCATTTGTTTTCTGACCAAAGCTTGATTTTATGATTTACTTTGTAGATATTTAAACACATTCTTAGAATTTTTAAGACTTTCTCCTCTTTCCTCCTAATAAGATTTCATAAATCAGGCCTTAATACTCCAAAGGAAGAAGAAAATAGTTATCTGGATAATTCCATTTAAAAACCAAAACAAGTCTATTGAATTATCCCAATAATTTCCTGGTCATTGATTTTACTCTGAATAAGAGAGAAGAGGGAATTGTAGAGAAAGGGGAATAAAAAAGATGAGGCTATAAGGAGAAATAGCAAAAAGGCCATTATCATGTATTTCAGAGTAGATGGAAAAGAGTAAGGTAAGTAAGCAATTGGAAGATTAGAAGGATAGAAGGAGGAAGATTATGAAGGGCCATCAAAGCCAAATAGAGGATGAAAGGATTATAAGTCTAGAGTCAGAAGGTTCATTAGACTCCAATCCCCTCATTTTACAGATCAGTAAATTAAGTCACAGAACATTTAAGAGATTTGTTCAGTCACAGGTGAAATAAATGTCTGAGGCAGGACCATAACTCAGGTCTTCCTACCTACTGTGCCAACTAGATACCAATGTTGAGAAACTTGAGGAAACTTAAATATCCCCATTGGAGTATCCATGAATTAAGTAAGTAGAGAGAGAGCAAAATTAAAAGATAAAGGTAGTGTTAAAATGTTTGGAAGGCAGAAATGAGAAAAAGTTTCTGTGTGACAAAAAAGAAGTCTATAGGAAGTATTTTTCCAGATTATTCAAGAAAGCCCTTGATGGAATTGTGGTAAGTGACAGACTTACCAAATTGTCTCTTCTCCATTGCATCTACATAAAAAAATTTTAGATTTAGAGAGACAAACTTTTGAAAAAAATCTTAAAAATACACAAAATATAGATGAAGACAAATACTTCTTTGTGTCATCTGAAGAAGGTAAATGCAATATAATTATCTGACACTAGAAAACTCAATGCCTAAATGGTCTAAGGTATTTTGCAGCTGGAAAAGCTAATGCTGAAATTAAAGAAAGATTTTATTTAAGATACCTATTGCTTGTATAACCAAATAATTAATAAAGCACTTTTATAGCATATAATATGATACTTGCAATAACCTTTTCTGAAAGGATGGATGTATCATTAGATACAGAACTAGAATGGACATTAGAAGTCATCTAATCTGATCTATCTCATTTTACTGAAGAGGAAACTCAGACCCAGAAAAATTAATCTGAATTGCTCAAAGTTACACAGTAAGTGGCAGAGCTGGAATATGAAGTCAGGTTTTGTTCCTCCAAGTTCGAAGCTCAACTGCTGCTATTATCACTCCCTTTTTACAGCTGGGAAACCTAAAGATCAAAGGGATTGAATGATTTGCAGAGAGTCAAATATTAAGTGGCAGAATTAGGGCCAGACTTCAGTTTTTTTGATCCAAAATCCAGTGCTTCTTCCATGATCCCATGTTTCATCTTCTATTCATTAGTTAGCCTTATCTTTAAATTTTTTATATGGGGGGGGAGGATGTCTTATCTGAAAAAGTAGAATTGTGAAGATTCATTTGCAACTATGTAATGTTCATTGATCAAAACTTGGTACTTTTCAAAACAGGCAATTCTGTAAGTAGATTTTAAAATGTAAATGGTCACTGTTCCCATACTTTACAGTAATCTTCAAGCATCTATGATTTAATATGAATAGGTAGTTTGGATTTGACTTATAGCCCTTCACTACCCTGGTAGATGGTATTTATGAAAAAGCCTATGCTTTCAGCACTTAATTAGGCTGTATGAAGATAATTAAATTCAACAAGAACTTGTTAAATACCTATTGTGTACGAATCATTGTGTTAAGTTTTGGAAATAGCAAAATGAACAGTGAAAATAGTACTATTTTATGTTCACCTGAATAGTAGACAGCAGTAGACAGTCCCCCAATGGACTTACACCTTTTAGCTTGGCAGAAACTCATAGGGCTTGTGTTTAGACAAAGTTTTTGTGAACTAGGATCATCTCCATGTCCTAATGAAGCATCAAGGGAAGACGAGCAGAAGAATAGAACACTAAAGGGACACTATCTAAAATATACTAACAAAAATTAGGTTTAAGCTTGTCTTTAAAAAATGAGAAGAACTCTGAGATATATACTCACTCCAAGGATGCCAATAGTAGAAAAGCCCTTTACATTCAAATATTTATAATAGCACTCTTTTTGTGGTTTAGAGAACTTGAAGTGAAGCAGGTAAAAATAGATTGAGAAATGGTTCAGAAAATTGTGGTACATCAATGTTAATTGAGTATTACTTTGCTATGAGAAATGAATGTGAAGAATACGGAGAAGTCTGGATAAATTTATTTGAAATGATGCAGAATAAAGTAAGAATAAATAGGAAAACAACAGACATAATAATCACAACAATATAAATCTAAAGAATGGTGATTCCTAAATTAAATAATACATAATTGTAATGACCAGATTTGGTCCCCAAAGAATATATGAGAACACACATTTTCTTTTTTTTTCCCCCAGAGTTGAAGGATTATGGGTGTGGAGCACTGCATATGCTGGTTAACTTTGCTGAATTGTTTTCTTCGTCTTCTTTTTTTCTTTTCTCTTACTATAGGAAAAAGGGCAAAGACATAATGAGAAATCATGGAGACATGAAAATATTATCTAAATAAAAGTTTAAAATTAAAAAAAGAGGAAAAAAAGGAAAATGGAAAGAAAAAAATACCTTACATGAATTCCAAATTTCAGTCAATTGTTCACCACTAATGTGGCAGTGTATCACCCTATGTGTGCACTTGGTAAGTCTCTCATATGTTGGGGCAATAAAAATTCCTGTTGTCCTATCTTTTCCAAGTTTACAGAAAACTCTATTAACTAATTGACTAAATGAACTAACCACCAAGGTAAGGATAGTATATAATTTGGCCAATAGGTGGTACTATACTCAAGCTATCAATCTTTTTTTTTTTTTTTTTTTAAGACCATATTCAGTAAGTAATCTCCCAAGGCTTTAGTTTAGCAACCCCTTTGCTCACCAGAGACCTTTAGACTACAAACAAGACTTCTTTACCTACTTACCTTCAGCTTTGTGGGCCTATATTCTGGCCCTAATTCACTATCTAAGGCTATGAAAATGAAATATAGCTCAGAAATATTAAAACTATAAAAATATTTATGGCTCTACCTGTAGCTTGGGTCTAGAAAATTTCCTTCAATTTGACTAATTCTTTATATTATACAAGTAATTCATGTTATAGTCAAATGGTTTATTAAGTATAGATCTAATAAAAACTATAAAGAAATAATTTCAACTAAACATCTCTGTACACACAAAATTTACAAAAAAATACTAAAAAACAAAAAACCAAAAAACAAAACTCATCTTATTCCCAGATTGTAAATTATGGGAACAACTAAGGGAAGGAATTGTACTTGTTTGGAGCCCCCAGGGATTAATTTTGCACACAACAAATAAGATAGAAAGGGGATAGTTGTGGAAGGATGGTGAAGTGCTAAGAGTTGGAATTGATCTTCTAGTCTTATCTCCCAGGCTATTGGGTTTTTTCCAACTCCACCCTTCATCTCTACTCACTAGTCTATCTGGACCTACTATAGTTTGGTTCCATTTCTGCCCCCTGGAGTTTTCCTTTCTGCCAAGGCCTGTCTCCAGTACCTACTCTAATTTTCCTTTGGTTTGTATCATCTCAGACTACAGCAGCAAGCATAAAAGTAGGAAGGGTGTGGGTATATCTTCAACTCTGCTTCTCTGCCCCTGACATAGTAAGAAAGAAAATGAATGGTAGACTGGGATCCTGGGATTTGGGAATCTGTATTCCAAAGTACGTTTCCCAACCTTCCCCACGAGTCTTACAAATCTGTTTCCCTTTGTCAGACTTCTGCGACAGGAGAGAGAAGCTGCATTAACATTCTGCAAAGTCCAACAGTATGAAGTCTGATAGTCATTCAAAAGCTTCTTCAGGCCTCAGTAACCTGAAAAAGCATATTGTTCATTCAGGCACTGGGGAGTACTTTCCAATTAAATTAAATTCCTATTGTGGAAAGGGACTTTCACATTGATTTCATTGAGAAGAAATGAAGGAAGCTCTAAACCTTTTATTTGAGGACTTGACGCTAGCAGATGAAAAGCTTTGTTAACAGTGAAGGTTAAATGATAGCATTTAATTAGCACTGGATAAGAATAGAACTTTGTTGGAGATGTGCGTAGGTAGGCATCAGCTCGTGCTTCTCTTTGACTGTAAACTCTCTCTTCACTCTTTTCCTCTAGAAATAGGCAGTAACCCTACTTTCATTTAGAATGGCACCACTAGAAGCTTTTTTATTTTCATCTTACTTTTTCAAAGGAATACTCTTCTATGGCACTTCACTCTCCCCTAGATTGGACCACATATTTTCCAGATGAGTAATTTTCTTAAATCAGCTTATTTTTCAGTCCTTGGCTAGATTTGCTGCTTGGTCTGAGGAAAAGGGTTATAGGACTCAAAACAGTAGGGAAGCTATTTTAATATGTCATACAGAGGCTTCCCTCCCTGCTTTTTTTTTCTTCATTCAGAGAAAGATGGTTTTTAATCTTAAGTTTGTGCCTTTGGAGAACTTTGCCCCACAATATAATCTTAATAGATCTTGGGGAGAGGAACCAAAAATAAAAGCTCTTTTCTATCTTCTCACTGGCCTTTTGGACACACACACACACACACACACACACACACACACACAATATTCTGGTCACATACAAGGATAAAATTATTTCAGCCATGATTAATAGCAGTATCATTAGCTACTTGGGGTTAAAAAAACCCAAAAAACAGGACAATTGATTTTCCACAGACATGTAGGACATTTGTATTTAAATACTTATCTCTTAAAGTCATTCATTTTAATAAAAAGACAAAGGATTAATTTACGTTTATCATCTCAATGCTCCTGGAATACTTATTGTTATCTGCCCTGAAAAAAATCCCTTTAGGATATTGGGAAGTTTCTTTCTCTCTTGTAGTTAATTAGGTAGTGAATAGATTGCTGGATTTATACTCAGGAAGGCAGTTCAAATTCAATGTCAAACCCTTATTAACTGTATAATTCTATGCAAGTCACTTCATCTCTGCCTCAGTTTCATCATTAGTAAAATAGGGTGGTTAAACTGAAACATATGCTATGTTCACTGCTTTATTAACCTTAATGCTTGTAGAGGAGGTTAGGAGTCTTTCCCTGTTTTTGCGAGGGCAACATAAATCTTAGATTATGTTTTCCATGGAATCTTGAAAACAGGAATCTTGTTGAATAATCCTGAATTTCTCAATGATCAAACTTCTTTCTACCCTAGATGCTGACAGTTATGACTCTTATCTGTGGCTTGAAAAAAAAAAGACATTCATAGCATTTTAAAAAAGAAATCACAAACAGTTGATATTCTAGGGATTAATTTTACAAAGGACAGCACTGTCACTATTTAATTAAGAGAGCTTTACTTTAAAAAGGATAAGCTTATTGAAAATATTCACAAAGGAGAAACAAGGATTATCATAATCTCCTGTAGGTTGTTGTTCCAAAGGTGTCATGGGCCCAGGGCCCAAGGGAGGATAGGAGTCCTCAGGCAGCATCCGGAGGAATAGAATTGTTGACTAGAGAGTAAGTACAATGTTCTCAAAGCAGAGAAGGGAAGAATGGAACAAGGTAGGCACCAGGGAAGCAATTGCTGTTTTAAGGATAAAATGGATATTGTAAAATACTTTATAAATGCTAGCTGCTCTTGCTGGAGGAGTCTAGGCCAAGAACTCCCATTCCCAAAGCATTTTAAGGCTTTCTTATAGCAACTCTATAGCCAATAAGCTTTTATTATATATCAGTGAGTGGGTGAGGAAAACAAAAAAGGCAAAAAAAAAACCCAACAACAGTTCTAAGAACTAAAGTCTAATAGGGGAGAAAATATAGAAGCAACAATGTAATATATATATATATATATATATATATATATATATATATATATATATATATATATATATATATATGTGTGTGTGTGTGTGTGTGTGTGTGTATGTGTGTATGTATATATACACACATCACACACTATATTCATATATATGTATGTATATTTTATATGTGTGTATATATATAAGTATATACATACCTATACAAATATGTATACACACACACACACACACATATATATATACACACCTATACATACATATAGGTGTGTGTATGTATATATCTTTACCTATTTATCCATCCATCTATCTAACTTGGTCAGGGTCACACAATTAGTATCTGAATATTCTATCAATTGTGTCTCTCAGTGTGTGTATATATGTGTGTAGGAAATCAAAAATCATCCCAATATCTTTGCCAAGAAAACCCCAAATAGGATCACAAAGATCAGACATAGTTGTAAAGACTAAACAATAACATATGTGTGTTTGAATATATTAATAAATTTGAAAAGGAAAGTATTAGAATTAAGGGGGATTAGGATTCCCTTCCTTGTGACCAAAGAAGAACTAGAGATCATTACTGATTACAAAATAGATAATTTTCATTATATTAAGTTCAAAAGTTATTGTACAAACAAAACTAATGCAGACAAGATTAGAAGAAGAAGTAATAAATTGGAAAAACATTTTTGCATCCAAAGGATCCGATAAAGGCTGCATTTCTAAAATATATAGAGAATTGACTCATATTATAATAGTTCAAGTCATTCTCCAATTGATAAATGGTCAAATGATATGAACAGAAAATTTTCAGATGAAGAAATTGAAACTATTTGTAGCCACATGAAAAGGTGCTCCAAAGTTATCAAACCACTACAAAGAGGGCTGCCACAAACATTTTTCCTTCTTTTCCTCCTTTAATATCTGTTTGGGATATAATCCCAGTAGTAACACTGCTGTATCAAAGGGTATCCACAGTTTGATAACTTTTTAAGCATAGTTCCAAACTACTCTCCAGAATGGTTGGATCCATTCACAGTTCCACCAACAATGTATTAGTTCTTATAGAAGATTAGTTCTTATAGAAGATGAGATTTTAGCTGAGACTTGAAGAAATTCAGGAAAGCCAAGAGGCAGAGAAGAGGAAAGAAACCATTTCATGCAGGAGAGTCAATACAGTGAACATGTCTAAAGTCAGGACATGAAGTGTCTTGTGGAAGGAATAGCCAGGAAGCCATCATCATTAGACTGAAAAATGGTAACTTTAAAGAGATAACTTCCCTTGAATGGTGAGGTCAGAAGTCAGACTGTAAAAAATTATAGAGTAAGAGCAAAGAAAGTAGGAGTACTTGTTGCAAATGGTACAAGACATAAGCACAGAGGAGAAAAGGAATATGGAACAATAGCTAGAGGGGATCAATGAATCAAGTGAAAACTTTTTGAGGATGGAGGAGACATGGGTATGTTTGTACACAGTAGGGAAGTAGCCACTAGACTAGGAAAGGTCAAAGATGAGTGAAAGAGTGGGCCTTGTGGAGGGGACAATCTGTTGGAGAAGACAAGATGGAATGCAGTTACTTGTGCTTGTAATGAGTTTGCCTTGGAAAAAAGAAGAGTCATTTCTTCACGTGAGATGAGGATCCTTGGTCCTCTTCAAAAAATGAAGGACAAATAACATCATTTATATCCAAAGAAATCAAATAGTTCCCCAACTCTTTGTAGCCATCACCCAGAGATTGAATTTAAAAGGTTTTATTATGGTATAGTAAGACTCTGGGAGTTTTTATCTTAATTCCCACTTTGGCAAGTAAATTCATCACATTTCTCCCTTAGGGTCTTAAAGGTACTCCTGAAGGGCAGTGGGGTTCTGAAGCTATCATCTGAGCCTCCATTTTTTTATATTCTCTGTTATTATTATCACAAGTTATTATTGCCTCAGTGTCATCTTCTTGATATCATCAATAAGCAGTGAACATTATTCAATATTTGCAAAGAGATATTTACTAAAAAGACATGACAAGAAGCAAAATATTTTAAAATGCCCCTCCCCAGTCTGGGATATCACTATTTTCCCATTTTGATGCCTTGGGAGAATAAGTTGCAACTTAAAATAATTGCTACCAAACATTCAACCTACCAAATTCACTTCTGCTTCTCAGGACTAATTTCTTCTTACATTTAACACTGAATCTCAACTGGATCTTCCATTTTTAAAAACTCACAAGGTGATGAATCTGCTCCATTAATATTCATTTACCTAAGATCAAGAATGAATAAACAAAGAGGCAAAGAAACTGAGGTGTCATATATATTTTCTTTTAAAAAAAATCAATAGTACTCTATTTTTCCAAATACATGTAAAGATACTTTTCAACATTCATTTTTGTAAGACTTAGTATTCCAAATTTTTCTCCCTCTTTTTCTTACCTTTCCCCTCCTTGAGACATCAAGCAATCAGATATAAGTTAAATATATATAATTCTTTTATTATTTTATTTTTTAATTAAAAAAAATATATATTTTGGCTGAGGCAATTAGGGTTGTGACTTGCCCAGGATCATAGAGCTAGTAAGTGTTAAATGTCTGAGGCATATTTGAACACAGGTTTTCCTGACTTCATGAACAATTCTTTTAAATATTTTTTCATTATTTGTCACATTGTACAAGAAAAATCAGACCAAAAAGGGGGAAAACCACATGAAGAAAATGAAAAAGGGCAAAAATACTATGTTTTGATCCACATTTAGTCTCTATAGTTCTCTCTCTGAATCCCAAGTCCACTGGAATTTCTTTAAGTCCCCACATTATTGAGAAGTTGATCATCATATAATCTTGTAACTATACACAATGGTTCTTGTGGTTCTGCTCCCTTTGCTCATCATCAATTCATGTAAATCTCTCCAGGCTTTTCTAAAATTAGCCTGCTCATTATTTCTTATAGAAAATATTCCATTATATTAATATGAGGTATCATATATTCCAAACTTCTTCCTAATTGAGTGAAGCAGGAACCTAAGCCTGTTGCTATAATAGTGCTTTATTTACCACCACATAAAAAGGGGCTAAATTTCACCAT
Organism: Antechinus flavipes; assembly: GCF_016432865.1. Taxonomy (NCBI): domain Eukaryota; kingdom Metazoa; phylum Chordata; class Mammalia; order Dasyuromorphia; family Dasyuridae; genus Antechinus; species Antechinus flavipes. Next base: position 158,220,442 of record NC_067398.1, read on the forward strand.
TGCAGTTTTTTGTGTTCCCTGTCAGTTGCTGCTTAGTGACTAAGAGGCTTTTCTTTACCACTGAAGTTAGTGAACAGGAAACCGATAAAGAATACTTATATATGCTTTGAATATATACGGGACCACTGCATTTTTTGTCATCTCCTATATCCAGAAGCAGGCTTGCCAGTTGTACCCCTCTCTTTCTCACCCCCAGTAAGACACTCTCACACATGTTCTGAGGGCTGGACTTCCCTATTGGCTTATCCATACATTACATAAGAATTAAGGGGAAAAAAAGAATTAGGTAGGAAAGCAATATGAAGCATTATGATATATAGCATAGAATTGTTGAATTATAAAGTTCTAGGAATCTTCAGTTACCTCTTTCTGACTCTGTTCTCAGGCTTTGTCAAATCTTGCCTTTCACACATCTTCTGACCAAGCTAGAAGCCTAACATTTCCTGGGCTTTTCTACCCTAAGGACAAGCAAGCAAGGTTACCTTATCTCTTCAGTGAAGTTCAATTTAACTACCTTTAATTATATCATAATCTTACTTAGGCTCAGTCATGCTAAGTATGGAGAGCCTGGCTCACACTGCTTACTTGTTTCATCATTATAGAACCTCAGAATTGGGACCGAATCAAAAGACTCTCTAGTCCAATCATACCTGCACAAAAATCTATAATGTATCCACATATGGCCATGTAGCCTTTGCCAAATGGAATTTGTAATGGCCAATCTTGGTTCCAGACTGAAGAGGAAATAATAGATATTCCTCTTCTTGATGGGAAACATAGACTGTCAGATGTGATCACTTGGTCAGTTCTATTTTGTTCAAATGTTTTTATAGGGGAAGATTCAACAGAGTAGAGAATATTGGGAAATTATTCTGATGTTAAGAACTCATAAGTAGAAGTTATTCCTTAAGAAAACTAGTAGGTGGTACAGGGAGTAGATCACTGGGTTACAGAATCAGAGAGAGCTGAATTCAAATTTGGTCCTTATTTTATGGGTGAGGAAACTGAGGCTCAAAGAAAATAAATGACTTGCCCAATTTACTAGCTGTGTGATCCTGATAAGTTCCCTTCCTTAGTTTATTATTTTATAAAATGTAAGGGTTGGACTTAGTGGTCCCTAAGGTTTCTTCAGAATTTAAATCTACAATTTCATAAATTAGGTGAGGAAGAAAAGAAGGGAATAAGCATTTATTTAGCTATTATTTTTAAGCATTTACTTATCCCTTATGTGTCTGGCATTGTTCTAAGTGCTTTACAAACATTATTTCATTTGATTCTCAACAATAACATTGCTAAGTTAGTGATATTATTTTCATTTTACAGTTAAGGAAACTGAATTAGACAGAATTTAAGTGGTTTGTTCAAGGCCACATAGCTAATAAGTGTTTGAAGCTATATTTGAACTCAGGTTCCAGGCCCAGAGCTCTGTCCACTGTGCTACCTAGTTGTCTCCACTGAGGAGCAAACTTTTACTACCCAAAATATTTTCCTAAATTTTTTTGAATGGCTTTAGCTTTTAGGAAGTTTTGCCTTTCAACATGAAGTCAATGTCTTCAGCTTATATTGACTGTTCCTACTTATGCTTTCTGGGGCCTTGTAGAACAACCCTCCACCCCCTACTATTAAATCTCTTCTCCAGGCTAAACAGCCTCAGTTCTTTCAAGTAGTTCTGTTGTGGAATGACCTCCTTACAATGACTTTCAAATCTTCTTTAGGCATTTTAAAGTTCTGGGCCAGTCCTTTATTTGGTGCAGTATTCTGTACCAACTTCCTTTCTTTTCCTGCATGAAAACTGGCCCCTCTCCTGCCATCATCCACCAAATTTGTCCATTCTTTTAGTTTAATCCATATCATCATATCATTAACCCTATCTTTTTATCTCAATTTTACCCTCTTATAGTTTCAAGATGATAAATCAAGATTTTTAACCAAGTAGGCAAGTGATTAATCAAATATTTATCTATTTTTAACATTAAACTCATATCTCTTAAATATAGAGTAATGATAACATATAATTTCCTCTATCAGTTCTTTGATCATCTTTTTCAATGACCTCATATCTTATTCCAATAACATTAGCTAATAAAGTCATCATACATTTCAGTTGCATTCATTGGCTTTGCAAGTAAGTTAAAAGAGCTGATATAATCTTACATAAATTTTCATTAACAAAATCAATTGTTGTGTACTCACCTTGAACTTGAGTAAAGACGGAAGAAACTTTAGAAATCTCTTGGTTCGTAATTTCTTATTTTATGAATGAGCAAACTGAGGCCCAGAAAAATCAAATGACTAGCCTATGGTGATTCAAGTTTTATGGTAAAAAGACTTGGATTAGAACTCAGATTTCCTGATAAAAGAGTAAGCTTTCAAACAAAAGAAAAAAAATATATAGTTTTTTTTTAAATAAAAGCATTTGCCCAAAGAACTTAGCACAGGAATATATTAAATAATGATTTCCCTTTCTTGAATTTAGAAGTAAATTTTCTGGGCAAAATCTGACTGATGAACTTTTCTAGAACTGCATCTATGTCCTAAAGCTCTCCAGCAAAGAGCAAAAATTGGCAGTCATCCAGAATGCTTTGGAAAGAAACAGGACCAGGATTTTCCTACATAATGATAAGACAAATGGAGTATATAGGGAACAGGATGGGGGTAGGGAGAGAAGCTCTGGAAACAACTTAATATTCAAAGCAACTCTAGACAAATCATACAGTAAGAATGATGTAAAATAGATGATCATAAGTTGCAGATCATATCCCACAAAATCACAAATAGCCAACCAGGAGGCTAAAAACTTGATAGGATTCAGGATGTTTATGTTTTTATAATTTCACCGGATCCAAATAACTAAAGCATAGTACACCTGAATTTTTATCCATTCTTCACACATAGGCTGACATCCAGAGCTAAATGGAGAAGTTGCCAACTTTGTGTTGGCCACTCCCACAACAAATTCTAAGACTTTTTGGGGGGTGTTCTTTTTCTTTATCTACCCTTCTCCCACTCTGCCTCAAAACACACCTGATTGCTTACACACACCTCTTTGATTCTCAGGTCTTCTCATTAGGATGTTTCATCTGTGTCTTTCTCAGCATCCCATTCTCTGAGCCTTTTCCAATCATCTTTAACACATACTTGAATCAAAGGGACTTGTCCCACTCCACCCTTTCCTCCAGGCCCTGCTCTCTGCTAGGTAACAGTGAATAGTAATAGCTTATGTAATCAGATAAACTGATCTCTGCTGAACCATCATCATCTATCTAGTTTATATCCATTCTAGAAAACATAATACTTTAACCTAGTTAAAATGCCTATCTTTAGACAACCCTTAAATATACAATCATAAGATTGTATATTTGGAACTAGAAGAAATCTCAGAGGCCATGGTAGGAAGCAGCACATGGGAAGATGCAGCCTGGCAACTGCTCCTTCAGGTAGATAATCACAGCTACTGAAGACACGACAAAAGAAAATTCTTGTCACTGTCAACTGGTTCAGCATCAGAAACTGATATGATTTTATCAGTGGAAATGATGGAAACAAGATATATTATCATCTGCCTTACTTCTGCACCAAAGGACCGTGGGATCTTTCCATCTGATGTGTGGCTGAAATTTTTCATATATTTTTTTATCTATCATTCATCATCATCATCATCATCATCATCATCATCATCATCTGGGACTTTTCTTTTTGAATCACCAGTACTTAGCATAGAACATTTTATGATTCACTAATTCATTCTAGTCTAATCCCACTCTCCATTTTACACATCAGCTCATTTACTGGAGAGAATTTCAGACCCCAAAAGGTTTATAAGCAGACATTTGGGAGCAGGTGGATTTTTTTGTAGTCTCACCGTGTGGGTGGCCATCTATGCCATGTCTACCAAGCAGAACTACTGCTGGGCTCAAGGGCTAGATCATTATATTCTTTCCCTTTCTCTACTTTAAATTGAGTTCAGTCTTGGGGGATTCTGATTACTTAAAATAAGTTATCTCTTTCCCTTAAGCTCTTTGGCTTGTTACAACTTCATCCTAGCTCACCTTAAAACCAAGATTTGGCTCTCAGTTCACATCAAAAGCAGGGTTTTCTGAAAGGAGGAAATATAAAGACTCATTGACAGAAATACTTAAGCAGTTAAGTCGGCAAGGTAGACTCTTGTATAGAATATTAGTCTCAGAAACAGAAAAACCTAAATTCAAGTCTGGACTCAGACACTTAATAGCTGTGTGACTTTGAGAAAATTATTTTGGGTATCACAAAGCAATTCCCTGATGGCTACTGAACAGAATTAGTCAAACGCTGTTTGCCTCAGTTTCTTCAAATGTATAATGGGATAATAATAGCATAATAACCCCATTTTGCAGAGTTGTCATGAAGATCAGATCAAATAATCTTTGTTAAACTCTTAGAAGAGTGCCTGGCACATAGTAGGTGCTTTATAAATGCTTATTCCCTCCTTTTCTCCTTACCCAGCATTAATTAATGTTATACTCTTGAGGGTTTGAGACAAATAACAACATGAAGCAGTTTTCAAAATGGTCAAATAGGTGTTTTACATTTCATTTTTTAGCACTTCAGAGCAAATACCTTCTGGTAAACCAGGTCCAGGATTAAGCTCATTGCTTGGCCAGTAGATATTTTTTTTTTCAGGAGAACTCTTCTTTAGGCAGCTCTGACCAAGGAACACAAGAATCTCCAAACTCTTGAGCTGATGATGTTGCCTCCAAGACTCCACTATTTCAGGATCTGTATTGAGTCCCCTATAATCAACAAAGGAAATGTAAAGTAGAAAAGATAGCTAGGGGCCCAGATTCAGAGTCTCCTAGTTGAAGTATGGGGTAAGGGTAAGGAGACCTCCTTCAGCCATCCAGAAGCACACTTGAATCATCTTCATATGATCTACAAATGGGGTGAAAAGGACCCAACTGGTCAGTTCATTTCCCTTTAAATGTCCACTGAGTGGGTATTTTTATTTAGTAGCCAACAGCAAATTTCTTTGGGATACCCAAAATACCTGAATCCTTTAACTGAGTCACTCATGACTAACCAGGAGCGTCAGGGGCTTTGTCATCTCTAAAGCACCCATGAGTTAGTCTCCGTGGTCAATTATGAACATAAGATAGCAAAGGAAGAAAATGTGAGTCTTTTTAAAACAAGAACAATAACTCTTTTTTTGTGTGTCTAACATCCCTATTATCATTATTATTAACAGCAGCAACAATATCAGGGGCCATATTGCTTCTGTCTAACCGTCCAATTTTAAATCCTGTCTGTTTATCAATATAAAAGCATCATGGCTGCAGGAAAGGGAGTCACCAAAAGTCACCTGGCATAGTCTGTTGCTATTGTATGTCCTTCTTTCTCAAATAGGACCAATGATTTAGATTTAGTGGAGGCAGAGTTGTGCAAAGTAGTCAGTCTCAATCTCTCCTCAAGAGTCATGAAATCCAATGGCAAGACAAAAGTCAAGATGACTGGAGCTGGCTCAGGAATGTAATGAATGACCTTACCCTTTAGTCTCAGTGTATTTTCAGTCCCTTTCCCCCTTCCTTCTCAGGCTGTCCCAGTGGTATGCCAACTCTAACTTGTTTCTGTCAATAATTAAAATCAGTGTGAATATTTACAATTTAGAAATCTGCAAATGCTACAAATCAGTGCTTGATTTCTTATTTGGTTGATAGTCTAGACTTAAGAAAGTGATGGAGAAAACATTAAAGAAGCATAAATGGAAACTTTTTTTGGAGAGGGGGTTATTAAATATTTATCAGCACACCATTGAATGCAAACCAGATTTTTTTTCTCTCCCTTTTGTCCTTTGTGCTCATGGACATTTTTCTGTTTTTTTCTTTCAATAGTAAGGAGACATTTTCAAATGTAAGGAGAAAATGGATGATAATCATGTACAAATGATCCTGTTGGATTGAGAGCATTTATAATCTATTTATTTGAAGATATAAAGAGAATTTTTTATTCTGAAAGTACTGAGTCTCATAGATTGGGGTCTACCAGATGCAATTTAATGTGATTACTTTCTAATATGAGCTACTTTGCAAAACACTCTCATTGTGCATTACAGAATGGAGAAACAAGCCGCCTGCATGGAAAACAGAGCCTTCAAAGTTGTGGATTTTTTTCTCCTTCAGTAATATTCTTTTCTATAGACCAGCTGGAGATACTGCCTCCTTCTTGAAGTGGTACAAAAACAAAGTTTGAAATTGAGCAACACATAAAAGGAAATGAAAATAACAACAACTGTAGTCGACTCAAATGATTCACTTTCCATCCTTTAGGAAATGAAATGAATTTTTCTTTTCACTCCTCACTTTTAACTCAAGAAAAATTCACATAGTTAGAAAAGGAAAATTGGTTTGATGAATGGAAGGAATTTAAAAATTGAATAGAAACCAGAAAACTGAATCAGATTTATTGATGTGTGTAATCAGCCTTCTGGACTTTCTTCCCAATGGCTTTCTTCATACTCACTGGCAAAACCTTCAATTCTAGTCTCCTCCTTCGACTGCTGAATATGTCCAGAACCTCCATTAGAGAATGTGCTTAAATCACTACAGATTCAACTGAAAAGTGTCAAATATATATTTGGTTTTGTTGTTATCGTTTGTTTTGGTTTTTCCCAGAGAGCCAGCTGTTAAAAATTTACCAGCACATCTCTGTACATCAGTCATGCTTACTCCAAATTTTATTCCTGGATCATGTCCCCTGCAATTGAATACCTCTCAACAAGAATTTCCCCCCTCTCCCTTTTCAACTTCCTTTCAACTACAGCAATACAACGTGTTGTATTCTTTCATTAGAATATGAATTTTCTGAGGGCAAAGCTTTTTTTGGGGAGGGGATTGTATTCCTAATCCTAGAGTTTAGCACAGTACCTAGAACATAGTGAGTTTTCAGAAACATGTGTTCTCTCTGTCTCTGTCTCTGTTTCTCTCTCCTTCCTTCTCTCCCTCCCTTTCATTGTCCCTCTTTTTAACTCCCCAATCTTTCTCTTTCTTCTGCTTTCCTTTCCTTTCTCTGTCTTGTTTCTGTCTCTCTTACCCTTTTCTTTCTTCCTTTCCTTTTGTCTTCTCCCTTCCCAACTCCTCAGGATTTCAGTCCCAGAAACTGAAGGGCTTTTGGGGCACTGATATTTTCATTACTTTTGGTGATTAAAGGTGAGATTTTCTAATTTAGGAAATAATCAGTAAAATAAGGAAATTAATCTGGTTCAGTGGTGTAAAACTAAAAGAGAAATGGAGGCCACTAAACCATATACAGGAATCTCTGTGGTCATATATTGATTTAGAAAATCACACATTTATACATTTCTTCTTTACTAATATATGTATACATTAAAATGAGAAAGGAACTATATTTTAATTGTTCAGGTTCAGATTGTTCTTTGGAGTATTGTAGGTGATATGTTTTATATCTCTGGTCCAGCTAACTTTCCACTTCTAAATCCATGGTTCCGTGATTCTTAGATGGTTAAAAAGATGATATCTGATAAGAAGATTAAGGCTAGGAATGGAGTATTTCTGATGAAGGCTGATAAAAAATATCTTTGTTGAACTGATCCAAATTTATAAGAATAAGAGTTGTGGCCCAATGATAGTCAAGCAAACTGTTTTCAAAGGAAGATATATTACCTAATAAGAAAATGCTCCAAATAACTAATGATTAGAGCAATGCAAATTAAAGTAACTCTAAAGTTCTGTCTCATTCAACTCAGTGATATGGTTTAAAAAAAAGGAAAATAACCAATTTAGGGGGGATGTGAGAATATAGACACATCAATGCATTGTTAGTAGGGGCTATGAATTGATATGGCTATTTAAGATAGCAATTTGGAACTATGTTCCTTAAATCATTAAACTTTGCATACAAATTGAACAATATTATTATAATCCAACGAAATCAAAACAAGAGAAAAGGACATATATTTATGTCTATATGTATATATGTATGAACACATGTATCTGTCTAAACACATACATATAAACAATATTTATGACAGTTTTTTCTGTACTGTCAAAGAACTGGAAGCCAAAGGGGTACTCGGCAATTGGGGACTGACTGAATAAATTAGGTATATGAATATAATAGAACTCTATTGTGCTGAAAATATGGTTTCAGAGAAATGTAAACAAACTGCTACAGGCTGAAGTGAGCAGGACCGGAAGAAATTTATATCAATATTGTAAAAACAAGTAACTTTGAAAGACTTCAGAACTCTGATCAATGCAATGACCAATCAGAATTCCAGAGGACTGAAAGTGAAGCATGGTATAAACTTCTGAGTGATGGATTTAAATTGCAGAATAAGATACATATTTTGGGGCTTAGTTAATATGGAAATTTGTTTCATTTGTCATATATATTTATTACAGAGGTTGTACTTTTTTAATGTGAAAGAAATGATTAATATAAAATTATTTGTGGAGATCCAGATTTTCCCCCTTTTCTTTTATCCTCATTTTAAGACCTTAGTCTCTGAAGGTAGAATTAACCTTCTCTTCTCTTCAGATCCAATGTAGGTACAACTGCCTTTGTGCTCTGTTCAGGTTTGAGTGGGGATATATATATATATATATATATATATATAAATAGATTGCCCAAAGCTGAACTAATTTAAGACATTTATGACCTAACCAAAATTCAGGTCTAACCCCTCATTGTAATATTCATTCTCATTAATTGTTAACCAATCAAAATTGATTGCCACCCTGGGAAATAGCTACTCTTTAAAGGGCATAAAAACTGTGAGTTCCAGTCCATCATGATTGTCTTTGGTCTAATGATCATCCTTTTTTTTTTTTTAAATGCTGGCATTATTAATAAAATAATTATGTCTCTTGAACCTTTTTAAATGCCACAAAGGAAAGTTAGAAAGGAGGTAGGAAAAATAATTGCTTGTTAATTCAAATATAACTTTATAAGATATATAAATAAATATGTGCACACATATAAATAATATATGTTTATGCACATATATGCATATATACATATGTGTATATATATATATACACATACACAACCATACATATCAGTTTTAAACTCAAAACAAAGGGAAGTTTTGTGAGACATATCATAGACCGTAGTGCATAGCATAAGAATATCAGGAGATAGATCCATTATTTTCAAAGGGAAACTATTCAAGGAAGGAACTAGAAATAAAATATATAGCTTCAAGGGGATCTCAACTTCCCTTTATCAGAACTAAATCTAACCATAAAATAAACAAGTTAGAAGTTTAGAGCTGCATAGAATTTTTAAAAAGTTAAGTGTGTTAGACCTTTGGAAAAAATTGAATGGGGATAGAAAGGAATATCATTTTTCGCTCCCAGTGGTACATGGAACCTTCACAAAAATTGGCCACGTATTAGGGAATAAAAATTTCACAAACAAATGCAAAAAGGCAGAAATAGTAAATATACCTTTTCAGATCAAATGCAATAAAATTACATGTAATAAAGAACTGTGGAAAAAAAGACCAAAAATTAATGGAAAACTGAAAAAAATCTAATCCTGAAGAATGAGTGGGTGAAACAAAAAAACCATAAAAATAATCAATAATTCCATCCAAGAGAAAGACAATATACCAAAATTTATGGGATGCAGCCAAAGCAGTTTTTAGGGGAGATTTCATATTTCTAAGTGCTTACAGGAATAAAATAGAGAAAGAGAAGATCAGTGAATTGGGCATGTAACTAAAAAAGCTAAAGAAGAAACAAGTTAAAAATCCCAATTAAATAACAATTTTTAATTATGAAAATAAAAGGAGAGATTAATAAAATAAAAGTAAGAATAAAAGTAAACTATTGAACTAATAAAAAAAACCTCAATAGTTGGTTTTATGAAAAAAAAAAAAAAACCAACAAAACAGATAAACCTTTACTCTGATTTGAAAAAGGAACGAAGAAAACCAAATTACCAGTATCAAAAATGAAAGGGGTGAACTTACAAATAAGAAGGGGAAATAAATCTGATGATCTAAGTGAAATAGATGAATATTTACAAAAATATAAATTGCCCATAATAACAGAAGAGGAAATAAATTATTTAAATAGTCCCATTTTAGAAAAAAAAAATTGGAGAAGTTATTAATGAACTCCCTAAGAAAAAAGTCTCCAGGGCCAGATGGGTTTCCAAGTGAATTCTATAATCATTTAAATAACAATTAATTCTAATACTATTCAAACTATTTGGAAAAATAAGAGGAAAAGAAGTCCTAAGAATTCCTGTTATGACACAAATATGGTGCTGATATTTATACCAGGAAGAGCCAAAGCAGAGAAAGAAAATTAAAGACCAATTTCCCTAATGAATATCGATGCAAAAAATCTTAAATAAAACATAAGCAAACAGATTACAGCAATTTATCACTAGGATAATACACTATGACCAAGTAGAATTATATCAGGAAAAGGCAGGGTTCAATTCAATTCAATATTAGGAAAACGATTAGCATAATTAACTGTATCAATAATCAAACTAACAGAAATCATATGATTACATCAATTGATGCAGAAAAAGCATTTGATAGAATCCAATACTCATTCCTATTAAAAACACGAGAGCATAAGAAAAAATAGAATTTTCCTTAAAATTATAAGTAATTTTATTACTTATAATAAAATAAAAGTTCAGCAGCAAGAGATAGAGAAATTCCATTTAAAATAACTGTAGATAATATAAAATCTACCTGCCAAGACAAAGCCAGGAACTATTTGAACATAATTACAAAACACTTTTTACACAAATAAAGTTAGATCTAAACAACTGGAAGAATATCAAATGCTTATGGGTAGGCCAAGCTAATATAATAAAAATGACAATTCTACTTAAATTAGTCTACTTATTCAGTGCCACATAAATCAAGCACCAAGAAATTAATGTATAGAGCTATAAAATTCATCTGGAAAAAAAAACACAAGAATTTCAAGTGAATTAATGAAAAAAATGCAAATCAAGGTGGCCTAGCAAACCATTTGGTAATGGTTAAGAAATAGAGCAATGGATCAGTGGAATAGGTTAAGTTCACTAGACACACTAGTCAATGATTAAAGTAATCTAGTGTTTGATAAACCCCAAAATCCTTTCTGAGATAAGAACTCACTATTTGACAAAAATTACTGGTAAAAATTGGAAAATAGTATAGCAGAAACTAGAGTACTGACCAATACCTAATACCTGATACCAAGATAAGGTTGAAATGGAATCATGCTTTAGACATAAGCAAATTAGAACAAGGGATAATTTACCTCTCAGATCTGTGGAGAAGGAAGGAATTTATAGCCAAAGAAGAACTAGAGAACATTATGAAACGCAAAATGAATAACTTTGATTATATTAAATTAAAACATTTTAAACAAAACTAATGCAACCAAGATTAGAAGGGAAATAGAAAACTAGGAAACTTTTTTTTACATCCAGTTTTTCTGATAAAGGCCTCATTTCTAAAACATATAGAGAATTGACTCAAATTTATAAGACTACAAGCCATTCCCTGATTAATAATTGATCATAGTGTTTGAACAGACAATTTTCAGATGAAGAAATTAAGTTATTTCTAATCATATAAAAAATGCTCTAAATAACTATTGATTAGAGAAATGCAAATTAAGACAACTCTAAAGTACCACTTCATACCTCTCAGATTGACTAAAATGACAGAAAAAAGATAATTATAAATGTTGGAAAGGATGTGGGAAAACTGGGACACTAATACATTGTTGATGGAGTTGTGAACTGGTCTGATTATTCTGGAGACCAATTTGGAGCTATGCTTGAAAAGCTATCAGAATTCAGAAATTGGAATTAAATGACTTGCCTAGAATCATACAGCTAGCAAGAGTTTGAGGCAGGATTCAAACTCAGACCTTCCTGACTTCATATCTTAAACTCTATCCTTTGGGTCACTACCTTCCTAGTAGAAAAACATTCACAGATGAAGAATCAGGAAAGGGTTCACAGAAGTCAAGTGACACTTGAAAGAATAGCCTTAAAAGAAGTTGGGAATTTAGTCAGAACATTCTAGGATAGTGGATAACTTGTGCAAGACACAGAAAATGGAGATGGAACAATATGTTTAAAGAATAGCCAAGAGAAAGCTAGATGGATGGAGAGCTGGCCCTATAATCAGGAGGGCCTGAATTCAAATCCAGCTTCAGACACTTACTAGCTATGTAACCATGTTTCCAAATATATATATATATAGCCAGTAGACTTATTTGGGAATTATGCAATTTTATGAAAGGGAGTTACATGAAATAATTCTGGAAATATATGTTGTAATCAAATTGTGGAAGCCTTTAAGATCCAGGATTTTGCTGTTTTTGTTTGTATGGTCAATTAGGAGTCATTGAAAATGTTGGAGCAGAGGGATGGAATATCCAAAGCCATGGTTTGGGAGTATTAATTTGGCAATCATATGGAGAGTGTACCGGAGAAGGCACATGCTAAAATAAAAGAGACCTCTTAGGAGCTTATTGCAACAATTTTAGGTGAAAAGTGAGAAGTGTCTGAGCTAGTCTGGCAGTTGTACAAGTGGAGAAAAGATTTGAATGGTACATATGTTGAAGATGTAGATAATGAGACTTATGGTTGATTAGATGTGGAAAAGAAGGAGAAGGAATTGTTGAGGATGACTCCAAGGTTAGGAACTAAGTCACTGGATGATGTCCTTTACAGAAAAAGGGAAGTTATGAAGAGGGAAGAGGTTTAGCAGGAAAAACAATCAGTTTTGCTAACAATTGCTAACCCATTGAGTTAAGATCCTGATAGGACACCCAGGGAGAGGTGTAGATCGGGCAGTTGGCAATCAGAATTCAGGGGAGAGACTGGAGATAGACAATTAAATTTTAGTGAACTGCATAGAGATCATTGAACACCTGAACCTGGATAAGATCAATAAAGAAAGTGTAGAAAAATAAAAGGGCCGAGGAGAGACAGAAGTCTGTAGGAAACCCACATTGCTAAGTGCTACATTATTGGTTCAGGATCTACAGCGATGAAGTTGTGAATGTTCAGAGCCTAGCTCACTTTTTTTTTTTTTACACATAATGTTTAATAAATACTTGTTGAATTAACCCCTCGTATGTATCCAGAAGTTCCCAATTAAAGGTCTATGGATCTTTCAAAAATTGTTCTTGTTTACGTATAGAAGTTAATATCATGTAAATTTCTCAAGCAGGGACAATTTTATTTTTATCTTTCTATCTTCAATGCCTAGAGCCAAAAGATTGTTGTAAGGATTGCTAAAATTGTTAAACGATTGAATTGTTAAAGATTGTTAAAAGAATGAATGAAGTATACCATCTAGGGCTCTTTTTTCTCATACAATCTATTTCACCTGATGAGTCAGCAAACAATGTCATTGATTAATTAATTATTATTTTTTAAAATTATAGCTTTTTATTTACAAGTTATATGCATGGGTAATTTTACAGTATTGACAATTGCCAAACCTTTTGTTCCAATTTTTCCCCTCCTTCCCCTCACCCCCTCCCCCTGATGGCAGGTTGACCAATACATGTTAAATATGTTAGAGTATAAGTTAAATTCAATATAGGTAAACAGTTATTTTGCTGTACAAAAAGAATCGGACTTTGAAATAGTGTACAATTAGCCTGTGAAGGAAATCAAAAATTCAGGTGGACAAAAATAGAGGGATTGGGAATTTTATGTAGTGGTTCATAGTCATCTCCCAGAGTTCTTTTGCTGGATGTAGCTGGTTCAGTTCATTACTGCTCCATTGGAACTGATTTGGTTCATCTCATTGTTGAAGAGGGCCATGCCCATCAGAATCCTCATACAGTATTGTTATTGAAGTATATAATGATCTCCTGGTCCTGCTCATTTCACTCAGCATCAGTTCATGTAAGTCTCTCCAGGCCTTTCTGAGATCATCCTAATGGTCATTTCTTACAGAACAATAATATTCCATAATATTCATATAATGTCATTTATAAAGCAGATGGAAAAAGTTAGAAGTGAAATCCATAGGCAGGAAATAGTGCACTACTAAATGGTCCTTATTAAGATGAAGTCTATAGCCTTGACCTCATTAGCTGTATGCTGTAAACCAATTAAGATAACTATCTGCATGAAAAACTAACTGAAAATTATCTAAATGCCAAAATTTCTGTTATAGTGTACTATCAAAGGACACTTTTAGAATGTTTCAGGAAAAAGTAAAAGACTATCAGTTTTGTCCATTTGTGCCAAATGGTAGGTATAAGGGCACAGAGGCATCAGCATCAGGTTATAAATGCTCAGTAAGAAATTTAGATATGGAGAGATGAAATAAGAGTTGAGATAGAATAGGAGCAGGAACTGACCAGACCCTCAAGCTTGACTCTATATTTACACAAGCATCCTCCTTACCTTTCAATCTCCCCTTCTCTTCTATATGTACAGAAAGACATCCAGTATTTTAACTTAATTATGAGCATAAAAATGAATTTTTGTAAACTAGCCTGGAGGCCTAACTACCATTTGAAACACTGTTCCTCTAATAAAATATATCTGCAACCTCCTACTGAGAAGGAAATGAACCCAAGGAATTCTTCTTTGCCATCTAATTAGAAAGGGAGTTTCCTGCTCACTCTACCCCATCTGCACTACACTTCTGTAAATGGATTTGCCAAAATGTCTTCTCTCCTGTGACAGTCAAATTCATGCCATAGGGATTCTCACAGATGAATAACTTCTATGGACTATTTTATTCTCACATGACAATCAGGAACTTCTGAAGTTTGCCTCTATTTAGGAGATTCTGTTCCTCTGATTGCTAACAGCTTAGGTCAACATTGCATTTAGAAACTTCTATAAAACAAACAAACACCAAAAAATAAGATAAAAAAAACTTTAAAAATGAACATTAAAGCAATAAAAAGCAACAACAGTTCTTTTTTTCCCCAGAAGTACAGTTTCATTACCCCCTCCTAGTTTAATATGGTTTCAAACCTCTCTAAAGATGTCTAACAGCAATGGAAAGCTTGGCTAAGTTGCTCTGCAGTCAGAGGGGCATCAAAATTTCATTGAAAACAATATCTGTGTATCTGCATTTGACAGACAGCCCACATTTCTTCTTTTTCTCCTCTGCTGAGCTCAGGAACACTCCAACAGCAGTTAGATTGCCAAAGTTCTCCTTGAAGTTCTTGCTGATTTCCTAGTGTTTGCATTTTTCTCTCTTTCTCTTTGTGTCTTATGGAGTTATTAGCTTTTATTTGGGCAAGTCTAAAACCCTTGTTGCATTTACTGCTGAATTTCAGTAAAAGGCTCTATGAATGTGTCTGGTCAGGATTAGGAAATAAGGGATTTAAAAAATGCATTTGAATAATTTTCCTTCCACATAATCTTTTATGTGGTGTACTGGTGACTGATGGCATGCTTTTATAGGGTGGACGACTTTATAAATAATAGTTCCACAGATTAATTTTTGTTGATTAATGGAAAATTCTAGAGAAGTGACATGAACAAATGACTAAATTTGTCCCTAGTTAGAATTTAATCTCTTGGTCTTTTAACATCCAAATTTAATGTTGATTGGAAGAAAATGGAAGGAGGGTATCCTCCTTTTTGATTGGGGGAAAATGGAAGAAGGAGGATGTCCTCCTTTTTGATTGGGGGAAAATGGATGAAGGAAGGTGTCCTCCTTTTTGATTGGGGGAAAATGGAAGAAGGAGGATGTCCTCCTTTTATGGACTGATAAAAAGGCCCAAAATCATACAGGCAACTCTAATACTATCTTCTCCAATTGGATCTTTATGAGTTTCCCTCTCTTCTTGGGAAGAACATCTTTCTTCTCTGAAGTTCAGTGATATCCAAATTCATCTTATGCCCACAAAAATTTTTATTTCAGGAGCATACTTCTTTGTATCTTACTATGTTGGTTGTGAAGTCTAATATAATCCCTAATAACATCTTTTCAGTCTTAAGAATATGGCAAAAACTTTCTGAAAATAACAAGGTAGGAAAAAATACACAAAAAACAAGATTGTGCCAACACTTTGAATGTATTTTATTCATGTTTGAACTTGTGAAAGGAAAATATTTCCATGCTACAAAGTTTTATTAAAAACAAGGCATTACAAATAAATAAATAAAGGAGAATGTGGTATAATAAATAAAACAGAAGCAATTGCTTTTCCATACATAAAAACACTGGACTTCTTATCATAAGCTGGAGGAAGCACATAACACCATTGGGGCTAACTTTGGACTCTTCATCCAGTATGAAAAGATCATAATGTCACATGATTTATCTTTCAGTTGTGGTACCCACACGATCTGCTTAGTCTTGTTAGTTTCTCAAGGAGTAGTGAACATTTCCATCTGGACCTCTGCTTATCTTGACAAAGAAAAAGATCATTTTCTGCCTTGTGCCCACTTCCACATTATAAATCCCAAAGGAAAATACAAAATGATTGTAATGATTTTATTTCCAGCACAAGGCTGGTAATACTGACTGGTATGAAAGAGCTAAGTACTAGACAGTAGAAAGATTCAATGATTCCAGGATACCAGACTTAGAAATACATGGTACATTCAGTAAAACCTCACGTCGTCAGCAACATGGAAATCTTAGCTGGCAATTCAGAGGCTAGGGAAGCAGTATTCCTTAATGCTGTTTCCATTGGTACTTTCCAGGTCATAAGGCTCGAGCTGATGATACTCAAATGTCACACGATTGACGTGTTTCCCACTCGAGACCATACGCACTACAGTATTGTCACAGCCGATTGTCATCTGGGCTGTTAGGGATGGAGAAAAGAAATCAAATTTCACAGTAAGTCAGAATTCACATGGCACAAGCCGTTCTGCTAACTGGGAAGCTAATGGGAAAAAATGCTTTCTGAATTCTCTAGTCATCTTGAGATAGATGCTATTATTGTCTGTTAATTTGTTCCTTTAGTTTCTGTCTAGTTTTAACATAGCACATTGTTAGATCAAGCTTCATCTTGCATTGAGGGCATAGCACTACCTCAGTACAAAGGAGAAAAAGATCCTGCTCTAGTCTTGCTTATGTGGTCTCCCCCCCACTCCCACCATTAAAGTATATATCTGGGCTCATGGTAAGGTTAGGGGAGCAGTAAAAGCATGTGGCTTGAAGGAGTGATCTATATTTCTAGCGGATTTCAAATCACTATGCTCACAACAAAGAGGAAGGCAATACACTAGCTACTAGCTTTATTTTATAGATAGGGAAACTGAGGCAATAATTGTCTTAGTGGAGTTCAAAATCCAAGTGATCTGACAGTAAGTTCAAGATTCTATGTAGTGCCCCACACTCACAAAAATATTCCGCTAAATAAATTAGTAGGGCAGTCATTCTCATTCTCTACCAAAGGGCATTATGCTGAAAGTCAGGAAGCCTTGATTTTTAGCTGAATTGCTCCATAATTCTTTTTCTTTCTCTTCAGAAAGAAAAGAACTATTTCATTTCACTGGGCTTAGTTTTTTCCTCCCTGTCAAATATAATCTAAAAAACATTTATTAAGCACTAGGATCAGTATCTGAGGTTGGATATGAATTCATGTCTTCCCAACTCCAAATTCAGTGCTCTCTCTACTGTGCCACCTAGCTGACATATATTGTATATTCTAGAATTTATTTCCTTTCCTACTGAATAGAGAATATAGGCAAGGGTTGAGGATATAATTAAAAAGAGAAACAATCCCTGACCACTAGGAACTTTTAGTTTAAAAGGAAGGCACAACACAAAGAAGGAGGCAAGAAAGTAGAGTGGGAAACAAAAGTACACTGGGGTACCTGGTGTGGGTCAAGTGGCGATAATGATAGAAACTTCTACCCAGAATTGTTGTGAAAAGATGTTTTGTAAAGCAATTAGCAAACTTTAAAGCACTATATAAGTGCTAACTACTGTTATAAGAAATAAAATATAGCGATTAATTAATTTCAATAGGATAGCATAATTATTTGCCAAATAGACCTAGATTGGGAGATGATCTCTGACACTCTAATATTTTGTTTGTGATAGAATAAAACATGGATATGGTGGCCAAGCACAGAGTTCCAGTGACTGGACATGTGGAAAAGAGAGGAAGGAAAGGGAAGAAGTAAAGCAGGAGGAGAATAATTCTCTGTTTTTATGAAGATGGGATCTCATGTACCTTCTTGTTAATATAGAAGGCATAGTGGATCTAGGCACAAAATACCACTCTGTGACTTTCATGGTTGTTAGTCTTTTATGTTTTCTTTGGATATCTCAGACCTGTATTCAGAGAAGTATAGTCTTCTTCATAGATGCAGGAATATTAGTTAAATTTTGATTGAAATAAATTGACATTGTGCTGTATGAAACTCATAAAGAGAAAGCCAATTTCTGTTTTTACTCTAATCAAAGTATTCACCGTGATCTCTACTAGTAGGACTAAATTTATTCCCTACATATATTTTGAAGAGGTTTTTTTTTTTTTTTTTTTTTGCTTTCTTTAGAAACCTTATGTTGTAAAATGCTCCTCTTTCCTGTTCATGTACATGTCAGTGATTTCAAGCTAGACTTTTAGCATGATCCTCAGAAAAGTCAAACTGAAAGAAAGGAGCTCTTAATAATCCTCATTATCCAACTATTATTTTCCTTTTAGAAAAAGGAAAGGTGTATCTGCACATGAGAAATGAAGTGGAAAATAGAGGCAATTATCCATTTAATTCAAGCCTTAACGATGACCCTAACTTCAATTATCTAAAAAATTCTGCTAAGTGTTGTCTGTGACACTGAACCTTGTCTTCTAAAATGCACTTTAAAAAAAAATTAACAGATCAGGGCCTGACCTGCCACAACACACCCCATGCATCTGAACTATCAAATATAACATGGAGAGAAAGCCTTGGGAACCTACAGTTTAAAAGATGGGAGGAACAGGTTAAACATGAATGTATAAAACAAACTTCCCTGTTCTCTGGTACAAAGTTTTTGGAAAACAATTGTCTTCTCTTTTAATAATGGAAGTGTGCCTTAAACTAAATTCTGCCTTAAAACATCTTTGTTAGCTTAGTCTTCTTACATTTTTTTAGGCAGGTCCATATGAAAGGTTGAGTGTCCTAATTGGCAAGAAGTGGCTTTCTGCTACTGAGAAAGCTCTTAGCTTCTTAGGGAATCACTAAATTATTATTTATTATCAGTAAATGTTTGATTTGTATGCCTATTTTATATACTTATATGCTCAGAGTTGAATAAAAATTTCTTTGGCAAAAAGAAGTTGCAAGTGGAAAAAAGATGTCTTTCTCTGTTGGTAGAGGGAGTTTATGTACAAGGAACTCCTCACAATGATGAAATTTTAAGTTCAGAAACATCCCATTCTCTTCCTTCTCCCAATTTCTGGAAGAGGGAAGGGAGGAATACAATTTTTATTTAGATCTGAATTCTCACCTGCCTATCTTAATTCTGCTTCTTTGATTTTTTTTTTAATCATCAAAATTTCAGTAATGTCTTGTAGGCACTTTATACTTTGTAAAATTCGGTTTCTTTTAGAGAGATCATAAAAAGGAAAGTCTTTGTCTTCCTTTTTTTCTCTAGTTTAACTTCTGAATCTTCAGATCTAGACAAAATATATTTTGTACATTTTATACTCTTGAGATAAGTAAATGTTTCTTGCAAATTTGTCTGCTTTGTTAGTAAATGAACTCTTTAGTCTCTGAAAAAAGACAGCCCAGTTTATGGCTTGGGTGCCAGTTTCCCAAGGTGTTTCCAACCAGAAATCCATGATGATTTCATTAAGTCATTTGTTTAAATTTCGCCTTTTCGTCAAGGATCAGTCAGTTACTCCTACAGATGATTTCTCACACAGTATGAGTTTAGGGAAGCTGGAAGGAACTTTGGCTCTCAAATATATTTTTTAATTGTTGACTACAACTTCAAAGTTCACCATGAGAACTTTGTTCCTTTAGCATAAATCTTTTAGACCTTTTAAACTGTAAATATTTTAAGCATTTTTCTGTCATCTCCTTCTCAAGATGAATAAACTTCAAAACTTTTCCTCTGAGTACATTTTCATAAGGGAAAAAGGAGAAGAGAATAAGAATTATTAGTCCCTTGATGGAAAAACAGTAAACAAACTTTGCTCACCTAAAATTTTGGAATATATTTGTTTGTTTCTTTGTTCTCACCAGTCAAGTCTCCCATAAAGTACTGAAAAAAATGGGTTTTGTATTTCTTCATTTTAGTTTTCAGATTGCAATATGCAAAACTTCCAATATAGCTTTCACAGGGTTTAAAGCTGGAAAGAATTTTAGAAATCTTGCATTTCCAACCTATTAACTTTGTAAATGAAGAAAAAAAATAATCATTCTCCCTCCTAATCTCCAGAGAATAATCTCACTATCCTGGAAGGAGTTAATTTCCTCAGTTTAAGAATTCAGTCCTTTAGATAAGCTGTTTTGACTGGTGTGTGTGTGTTAAATGAATTTAACTCAATGTATCTAAAACATCTCAGACTATGCTTCATATTCCATTTTGTCATCCACTACCAGGAAACTAGGGTTTATCTGAATATGTAGCCATCTGCCCTACAAATCCATCTTTCTCCATTTTTTGCCTTTTTGTGATGGACCTGTAATCAAAGGAATGATTCCCTAAGGTTTTGATGCCTTATGGTTTCACTTACCATTCCTGTGACCCTCCAGACCAAAACTACCTTCCCTGGCCACCACTCACCTATATGTGCTTTTTGGGGATTGTAAGTTCTTTGAGAATAGAAATTGTTTTATAGTAAGATCCTTCGTACGGAGTACAATACTTGGTGGATAGTAGGTGTTTAACATATGTTTCATTTATTTAATATCTTGCCCAAGGTCATATAGATTTTAAGTTGGGAGTTCTGGGATTTCAACCCAGAACTTCTGACTCCAAATTCAGTGTTTTTCTTTGTGTATATTAAAGCAACATATAGTGAAATATTATAAACCTTATCTATCTTCTTATCTTTCAAAAACAGGTTTTAATTTAAAAATAATTTGAAAAAATGCAGTAGCAATGAAGACATTAAACAAACATCTTACCAGGGCCATGAAAAGGATAACATAGATCAGCAAAAGGCATCATCTTGGAAGGGTCCAATCCAGTTCCTCCCAGTAGTTCCACAAAATCTCCTATTCCCCCACAACCTACCGATGATTTCTATTAAGAAAAAAAAATTAGAGCAGCAGAAGGGGTTGTCTTTAATGAATGATAGAATCAAAGTGCTTAACCAATGAAAGATTGCATGGATTCACTCAATCATGGCCCTAGAAGCTTTTACAGCAACATCTAATTTTAAATGCAGCATCTGGCTTTCCGGAAATTAAAATTGATGTTTAAAAAGGAAAGTTTATCAGAATTACTTTCTGAATATGTTGAGTAATCATTTCTTTAAACTGTTTTTCACTCAAGGATCTGAACTATAGAATTGAAAACTGTAAAGCACATAGGAGCTGTCTGAGAAATTGAATCATCAAATCCTTTGCACACACATACTGAATTTTTAAAATTCCTTCATGAATAGAACCAGGGTTACAAAAATTTTGATATATGTCTAATATAATCAAGGAATTTTTTTCTCTTTCTTCTGTTCTTCATTAAAAACCTCTTAATGAAAGTCTATATACCATATAGACTATAATCTATATGGTATGCTTTTTACTATAATAGGCTTACATCCTTGGATTATTCATGAGAATTTAAAGGAATAGGGATAGAACTTGAACCTGTGATTTCAGTGCTTTAGGGAATTCCTAGAAGAGAAAAGCCCTGCTACCTTTGTAGGTCAACACTTTCTTTGAATTTTTTTGATCTTATAGAGTTGCCTAGAGCAAAGCTTTTTAAATTTAAGTCTTGACCCCTATGGGGGTCAAATGACTGAATGTGGAGGTCACAACATTATTATTTCTTATTAGTAAATGTTTTATTTGTATACCTATTTTATATACCTATCTGGGGCCACATCAAAATTTCTCTAGCAAAAAGGGGTCAAGTGAAAAAAAAAAATTAAGAAACCCTGGTCTGCAGTATGCAAATGCCCAGGCTCACACAATCATTACATATCAGAAGTTGTATTTGAGTCAGGATCTTCTTGGCTCCAAGAGTAGCTGTTTATCCACTGTATTTTTCTATTTCTCAAAGAGAGACTAGCACTCTAAAATTTACTGTCCATAGAGCTTATTCCTGATTGAGACTTAATGACAAAAACTGCCCTGCCTCTTTTTTTTTTTTTTTAAGGCCAGTTAAAACAAATTCTCTAATTCAAATGCAATCACTCAAATGTTCCCACATTTCTTAATTGAGTTTTTATATAAAATACCTTATCTCTTTCTATTTCTTAATCCAAGAGATCTTAAGCTTTTTTCCTGTTATGAACTGTTGATAATTTGATAATATGACCTCTTTTTAGAATCATGTTTTTAAATGCATAAAATAAAACATGAAGTTTCAGAGAAAAACAGTTATATTGAAATAATTATCAAAATATTAAAACAAAAAATAAAAACCAAGTTCATAGACTCCAATATAAGAATCCCTGTCTTAATCCCTTCTGCAGTACTTTAAGTCCTACCTGCTGAGATTTTCTTGCAAAGAAATTCTTCATTCTAAAGAGCTAGCTTTTGGTACATATCAATCATTACCTTAATCATCATTAAGCTGTCTTTAAAAGTGCTGCCCCTAGAAATAACAAGTGATGAGAAGTAAACTAGATATAATTCCTGTCCTCTAGGAATTACAATTTAAAACAGATGACATTAATGTATATAAACATATAGGTGGAGGATGTTCCATGAAAAGACAAACATATAATATTTATTTCTTCATTTATTATTCCATAATCCATAGGAACTGGAATGGGGGCTGGGAGAGGGATATAATTTAGGAATCATAGGATATAAAACCAGAAGTGATTTTAGTGATCATTCAGTTCAGTCCACAAATTAATTATATAGATTAAAAAAGATTTTATTTGCACAAAATCTCACAGGTATTACTCAACAGAGCCTGGATTCAAAATATGTCCTCTGGATCTTCTAGACCTATTCCATGTTGCATTTCAACAAGCATTTTTTGAGAAACTTTTTCTGTCTTTCAAGTCAATATAATGTTTAGGGAAATATGCTACAGAAACCAATGTCTAATTGTTTAAATAATAAATAAATAAGCCAATGTTTGCTTATTAACTAATCATATATGCCATGTATAGCATCAGTACAAATATGTATACCACATGTATATTTATATCATCTTCAGTATATTATATTCTCAAGTTGAGGATTAAATGGAAGCATTAAGTTGAGAAAGAGAAGGGTTCCCAACATCTAGATATTCCCTCCTTATCTCTGCCTTTAGTTTTTTTCAGGGTTCAAGCTCAGGCATCATTTGTTGTGGCAATTTTTTCCTAATCCCCCTAATCTATTTATACTATTACATCTGTACCTTTACACCTGATCCCACCTTCCCCCAAATAGAATGCAAACTCCTTGAAGGCAGGGACAGTTTAAATTTTTAAAATTTGTATACTCAGTACCTAGTAAATGACCTTGAACATGGTAGATAATTTCAATAAATCTATCTTCAATTGAATTAAGTAAAAGGGGTTAAAAAGTTAGCACAGATTCTTGTATCCAGAATGAAAACTGATCATCTAAATAATAATTCAATTCAATAACCTAAAATATAGTCAATGGATTTTTCTTCCTTCTCTGTCTCTTATTTTGGTGGTTTTCTTCTCAAGGGATTTGTTTATCATTCCGGATGGACAGGATTGCTGGGTATTTTTAATGCAATCAAATGCTTCACATTTTGTTAGTTTAGTAATAGGGGGACCAGAAGCATAAGTGTGTCCAGGAGAAAACTAGCAAGGTCAAGTTCAAGGCTGATTTTAGGGGGAAGAAGGGCCATGGAAAGGGAAGGCTAGTAGATTATAGCAAACTACTTATATGGTTTCAGCAACACATTACTATGTTTTCCAATGTCAAAACAAGATTTTGTACTATGCCAGCTGCATTCTTCTACAACACAATTTTACCGTTCTGAGACATTCTTGCATATCAAAAAATTTTCAGATAATTAGAGAAACACCTGGACAGATGACTCATAGCGTTGCCATGATTCAGCTGGGAAGCTTTCATGAAAAAAGCAAGCACAAGTGAGTTGGATGGTAATAATACAGTCCAGCATCACTCATTTGAAATATTTTTTCTACAATGAAAATTATTCAGATAATCAGAAGGACACCTGGGTAGGTGACTAAAGCTTAAGCTGAGAGGTGGGAAAGAGGCGTGGTTAAAAGAAGCAAGGATAAATGAAAATGATTTTAATAACAGTGTAGGAGAACACATGCAGACATGGCTATAAACTACAATGATAAAATGTACAAATGATACAGATAGGCTCAATCAACCTGCTGGCATGTTGCAGGTACCCCCTTAGGAAATGATTAATAAGCAGTACAACTCACCTTTAACTGAAGGCTATTTAAGTGGCCCAGTATGAGATCTGATATTTTTATAACCACTGGATAAATGATAGAGAAACTGCAGTTTCTGTGCTGATGAGGAATCACCATGGTAAACCTTCCAGAGGGGGTCTGAGAGATGACATTGCAGGCTGTTTAGAATAGATAAGAGACAAAAAAGTCTAATTATAAGCTTATGGAAGAGTTATCATTTTAGGTGGGAAGGTCCCACACACTATTCTTAGTCTATAAAAGCTCCTATTTGTGGCCCTCTGGGCAACCAGGTGACAAAGGGGATAGAGCATTGGGCCTGAAATGAAGAAGACCTAAATTCAAATCTGACCTCAGACACTTCCTTGCTATGTGACCTTGGCAAAGTCACTTAACCCTGTTTGCCTCAGTTTCCTCATTTATAAAATAAGCTGGAGAAGAAACGGCAAACCATTCTAGTATCTTTGTCAAGAAAATCCTAGATGAAGTCAGGGGAAGAGTCAGACATGACTGAAATGACTGAGATCTGAATGTCATTAAAAAATGTAAGTGTAGTAGGAAGACCCTTTGGTATTGAAAACTCTTCCTCAAGAATGGAAATTTTCATACTCCGCTTAGATTGTGAGTTCCTTGAGGGAAAACACTGTCTTGCCTTTTTTTTTTTTTTTTTTCATTTCCAGTGCTTAGGTGAATATATGGTATAAAGCAGGCAATTAAACAATATTTATTGATTGGTTGATTGATAGATGAGTCATTTTCTTATTTTAAAAATAATTTAGTTTGAAATTCATAAAAAAATTTGTGTTCCAAATTCTAAACAAGGTTTCCAAAGTATAGTTTTAGTATTTTACTTTTCTAAAAAAGCAGAAAATATAAATTATATAAATTTATATAGATTATGCATTAAAATATAATATAGATTATGCAAAAAATATAAAACATAAAATAGAAATACTTTTTATAAAAAAAGTCTGCTATTGCATAAATGCTAATTTTATGAATAATTAGGAGAAATATCATGGCTTAATGGATAGAAAGCAGGTCTCCAAGTCAGAAAGATCTGGCTTCAGGTTCCACTTCAAAAAGCTGATGTTATGTGATCCAAGATACCTGACCTTTCAATGATCTAGATATCTCTCTGAAACTATTGAGTTGCAGAGAAAGTGGAAAACTACATTGGTTGAATTTCTTATGCCAAAATGGAGAGTTTCTTATGCCAGTAAATCACAGGTACCCATGCCTACAAATTGTTATGTGAATGTTGCAGTTCCCACAGACTTAGGAAGAAGATGATCTTGAGAAGCAGAAAATTTGGCTCTTTTGAAAATCAATCTTATGTAGAAGTAGTATTTTTAAAACACCAGCACTGTATTAAACATATTATTTCAAGAAGAAATGGCTGAAGAGTTGATAGTAGCAACCTAATAATAATGATAATTTGACAAAAAGCTGCCTATGCAAAATCTTCAGACCAAAATAAAAATGTTTCCAGTTCCAGGTCCTACTAAGTATTTATATGTGCTACTCAGGTGTTATAAGCTGGGCTAGACATAGGTGGAAATTCTACTAACTAAAAACTTGGACAAAAATATCTATCTTAAAAAAGAGAATGGGATTGAAGGGAAATTATTTTCTATTTCATTTGGCTACATCTGGAAAGAACCTTAAAAATCATCTGTGCCAAACACCTGATTTTCATTTAAGAAAACTGAAGTCTATAAAGATTTGTAGTAATGTGTCCAAGGATATACATTAAAGTCTAGGCTTGGGACTAGCAGTGAAGCCTCCTCCACTACTTCCATTAATCCATTTACCTCTTATTTCTCAGGAATTCATGTATTTTTTTTTTATCCTTTCAGCCTAGCTGCAGGCTTTGTTCAATTAGCTGAAAGATCCAGAGACAACCCAGTTCTCACTGCTAAAAACTTTACAGAATACTTCCTAATCACCTCACTGTTTTCTAGAACCACCCACAGCTTCCTAAACTTCTAATGAAAGTTTTTTTTTAACACCCATCATCTTTTCAGTAATTACTGAAGTATCCTACTTTCTACTTATGTTAATTTTCTAGATATAGTTCATTCCCCCTTAAATTTATATTGCCTTTAATCATTAAAAATATTTTTTACTCAATATTGCCTTTAAAAAAAAAACAACTAATAATATAAGACATGAGGAAAGTCCCTATATCCCATGGAGCTTATCCTTTCCAGGGAAGCATCATGGAAGAAATGAGTTGATTGTCATTGAACTGACCTGCTGTTTGATTGATCTGAATGCTCCTCACTTAATCAGAAAATATAGTTAAGGAAAGTATTGTAATTTCCAGACATTCTGGGTAACAGAAGACCTCAAATATTTGTAAGCTACAAACAGGATAATATCTTGCATTGTTAATCTTAAGAAAACCATAAACAAACAAGTGAAATACTTTTATACAAGATGTTAGCCTTCAATTTTGAGGGGGAAAAATCCTCCCAGTGAACTAACTGGGCAGGAAATTTCTGTCAAGCCTATGCTAGTAGAGTGATTTAGGATTTAATAATTTTGTCATTAGATCTATTGTATTAACAATAAAGATTTAAATTTCCTTTTAAGAAATTTAATTCTAGCAAAAGGAATATAAAATTATATGTACTTTCCCTAGATTGAGCATATAAATTACAAAGCATGACTTGGTTTTCCTTGTTATCAAAACAACCCTATTAGTAAATGTTCAGATTTATTTGTTTATAAAAAGGATTTCCAAGAAAAATACCAAATTATTCCTCAGTTCATATTTCCTGAGTAATCTCAGTTAGACAACTCTTTAAAGCATAATTTTTCACCAAAAGGATTGATTATTTACTGATAAAAAATAGAAAATACTTACGGAAGAGGTTAGGATTTTTCTTTATGGTTATTGTAAATCCATTGCCTATCTCATGAATCCGGAAGAAAATCATAGCCACATTCTGTGATGAGCTAAAACTTCTGATATTGCCATTTTCACAGAAATCTATGTACCGGTCAGACATAGGAAGAGGATGATCCTGGGAACTAGGAAATTTCTCTCCTTTAAGAATCCAACCATCAAACACCTTCAGGAACATAAAAATGTAAAATTTATTGGTTAATTGATTCCATACTCTCCATTGGTATCTCAAAACATTAATTTTTTTTAAATAGGGGAAAATTAAAAAAGGAAGGAATGAAGAAGAGATGAAGGTAGGAAAGAAGAGAAAAAGAAATAAAGAATCTGTCTTTTTTCCAGAATAGATCTTAAATCTTAAATGTAACCTTCAGATAGTTGATTGCTTGCTTGCAGTTTATTCTAAATATGCTTTGTCTATGTGAGGTTTGTTTTCTTTCTTTATAATCAAAACCCATAATTTACACACACACATATACTCTCTTTCTCTGTCTCTCTCTCTCTCTCTCTCTCTCTCTCATTG
This sequence comes from Antechinus flavipes, assembly GCF_016432865.1. NCBI lineage: Eukaryota > Metazoa > Chordata > Mammalia > Dasyuromorphia > Dasyuridae > Antechinus > Antechinus flavipes. Next base: position 158,248,316 of record NC_067398.1, read on the forward strand.
TAACCATAACGATAAGTGGAACTATAATGTTTCACTTTTGCTACTGAAATAATTAAATCCTTACATTTATTCCTTTTCACAAGTTATCCTCTGACAAAATTTGAATACTTAGTAGAAAGTTATGAATTTTGGGAATAAAAACATTGCCCCTAAATGAATATATATGTCAGGGTTTTTTTCCCTTGCATTTAGAAATCCCTTATATTTTCAAGATCTAAAATTTAATTGTAGAGGAGATAGATAGATGATAACCTTTACTTCCTCCAATGCTTAGCAATGAGTTGCTTGAGCTATCTTAAAAAACAAACAAACCCAAACCCTCTGCATTTAGTCAGACTGAAAGCTATATATTTTCATTCCTATATTAGAAGTCTCTTCATCAGGATGGTCTTTCAGACATAGGACTCAAAGGATACAACTTTTGAGAGCCCAGGTTTACCACCAGGCCATGAGGAGGCACTAGAGGAGAATAATAGCAGAGGATGTCAAAGACAGGAAATATCAATAGGAATTTAAAAAATATCAACAAATACAATAATCCTTTAATATATTAAGAAGCATTTCTTTCCCTTATTAGTTTTCTAGGTAGTTGGTAGGGAAAAGGTCCAAGTCACCACAGGCTTCCAGCTCTCTTTGAGCAAATACCCTCAACTGACTGTTACAGCCCCAAAGTAAGCAATTCTATTATTTTTGACATATCAAAACATTTCCACTTTCAATGTTTTAATCATAATTATTTTATTTTTTTTTAATTTTTTATTTAATAATTACATTAAATTGACACTCGTTTCTGTTCTGTTTTTTTTTCCCCTCCCTCCCTCCACCCCCTCCCCTAGATGGCAAGCAGTCCTTTATAATTCATAATTATTTTAATTAGACATCTACTTTCAGCTAACCTGTTAAGAATATTTCCCTCAATATCTGAGGGGCCCAAAAAAAGGATTTTTCTCTTGTCAGGTATTCTTATCCTCAGATTCCTTCCAATGTGCTAATCTTACCTTCCCCCATCAGTTTCAGGGAAGAGAGACTTGATCCTAGCACTACCAGACCAAAGGAAAAAAGTGTGTTGTTAATGGATTTAAAGTTAGAGAATCGGGATTCAGATTCTGATTCCTACTGCATATGCAGTATAAATCTCTTTACTCCTCATAAACTCTTAGGATCTCAGTTTCCTAGCCTATAAAAGGACAGGGTTGTACTCAATCCTTTGTCGCTTTAAATCTATGACGATGTGATCCCTAGGAGCTCCATTCTTCACTGGGAGCGTCCTTGGATCTTTCTGAGCACTGTTATCAGGCCCCATTTAACTCACAGGCAGAGTACTGCTAGCCCGGAGTACCGGATACGTACAGCCCTTGATTTGTTGGAGAGCGCCAGGCTTTGTTGCCCGAGACCTTGCGCACACATTCTATTTGGATAGTCCCAAAGGTCGGAGAGTAGGGGTTACGTATTGTAGAAAAGGACACGATAGAAGGATGGAAAGCTCGCTGGGTGATGATAAAAGGGAGAGCAAAGGAACCAAGACAGGAGATGGGGGTCCCAAGCTGTTCCCAAATGCCTTATTCCACCCCACCCCCAATCCAGCCCCATTTAACCCCTTCCCTCTCTCCCATTTGTAATAGTCAGGGTGGGCAACAAAAGAAGCTGGGTATAGGGTCCTCATCCTCACCTTCAGAAAGTCTCCGCCTTGACAGTCAATGTTGACCAGGTCGTATTGAATAGATATGATTTCCTCCGGCTCCCCAATAAAGAAGGCGGCGCAGTGCAGCTGGGGCTGCTCCGCGGTGAAGGTGAACTGACCCTCGATGCTCAGCATGTCTATGCATCCTGGAGAAGATGGAATGGAGGTGAACGTCTGACGATAGTCGGAGTGGCAATAGTCCGGCAACTCGGCGGCTGGGATCTGAGATGAAGACTCCTTTCTCCAGCCCCAAACCACAGCCAACCCTCTTCCTCACGACCTCCCTAGAGTTCCCACTCTCCTTCCTGCGCAGAGCTCCCAGCTCTCAACTGGAGCGCATCCCTAGTTTCTCTTATTCCAACACACTAATCCTGCTCTTCTCTGACCTAAGCTCCAGAGAGCTTTTCCTCCTTAGGCTGGATCAAAAACTCTAGAGAGCCACACATTTCCCGGCTCTATCCCTTTCACCTTTTTTTGGGTCTGAGCTCCCGAGATCTTTCTATCTGCCCCCAACACAGAGAGCCTCAACTTTCCATATGTCCGGGATAGTTTCCGTCCGGGTTGTGAAACTGAAGATACTCACTCAGCGAGCGGTGATAGAGCTGTTCCTCGGACAGCTCCCGCTTCAGGTCGGTGTTGAAGAACAAGAAAGGGTCGGCTTCTGGTACCTCCCGCAGCTGGAAAAGAATGGAGAAATCTGAAGACTACACATCTGGGCCACCGGGAAAAGTTCGGGGGGTGAGAGAAGACAAACGAGTATCTGGAAGGTCCTCTTTGCAGGACGTTAGAGGCAGGGGTGGAGGGGGGAAAGGAGAGGGGAGAAGAGAAGCTGGCATTTTCTGATGTCCTAACCAATCTCCAACGCCCTCCGACCCTCCAAGATCCAGTTAGAATATCCTGAGATGCCTAAGAACGGAGCATTCTAATGGGACTAGGAAGGAAGAAATCAGTCTAGGGAAATCCAGTGGTTAGGAATAGCCACTGGGGATGTTCCCATGTACTGACTGTAGACTCAGAGGAAGAAAAAACAAACTGACCTTTATAGAGACAGAACAAAAAAAAGGAAATGCAATCAATAAAGAGGCAAGTTATCTGAGGCTAAAAGTTGGAGGAAAGAGTTAAGATTTGGCTGTTTCATTTACTCACCTCCAGATATCTGGTCTCTCCCCTAAGAGCTCCCAGAAAGAGCAGGATGAAGTGACACTGAAGTTTGAAAGTAAGCGACATTCTGGACCTTGGAGACTGCTACTCTTCTCAAGTGGTCCGGACTTAGTTTTTCCTTCCACTTCTATCTGAGCTGGTTGCTTGGATCTGGTAGGGTTTCTTTGACAGGTCTCTTTTATAGAGAGGAATGAGGAGGGGAGGCACTCTGTCCCTTAACTGAGCTGAGCTCAGTTACCATGGGTTACCCTATCTCAGTGACAAAGTGCGTGGGTATGACGAGGGTCCAGCTCTGTGCCACAAATTTTCAACCCAGCCCAGCTCTATTTTTCAGAAGTTCTGTTTATCAGAAGTTCTTCCACTTATTCAACCGACATCCAAGGATGTCAAGGAATGAGGGGAAAATCCACTTCTTCCACTTCTTTGACCTTTTTTTTTCTCTGAAGATTAATTTTTGGGAAAATTTTTTTAAAAATATATTTTACATGACAAAAGCAGGTATACACAAACCTTAAGAGGAATTCTGGAATGATAGAATACAAATTTTCCTCAGTCATTCTTTCTTCCCCTGGAAGAAAATTTTAAGACCCAAAATCAAATGATCTAGAAGGCTAAGTGTAATTGCTCAGTTTTTTTTCAGTAATATATTATCTCTGGTATTCTGTTCATTAGTTTTCCTTTTATTCTGGCCTATTTTTCTTATAAAAACTCCTGAACCTGCAAGCTATCTCTAGAGTGAACTGCTGAATGATTTTAATTATGTAGTATGTCTTGAGTATATTAATAACATGATGCCTACCTGGGGTTGTTGGATATTACAAAAGTAACATTAGCCCAATTTACTTACAATGCACATCCATCTCATCTTCAATATTCTAGGTTGGTTTAACTCACTGAAATATTTTCTATCAATGCTAACAAGCAACTATATAGGACCAGACTCAAAACTTAAAGGTTACAGAGTAGATTATTATCTAAATTTGTTGTCTCATTCTATCAAATCTTTAAAAAATTTCTACATTCTTTCATTTTTATCTCAAAAAGCATAGTTTCCACTACTTGTCCTCCCCACCTTTCCTGGCATATATTAATTTAACAATAATGGAATTTATATAGTATTTTAAAGTTTTCAAAATTCTTTACATAATTTTTTCACTTGACCTCACAACAACTTTCTGAGACAAGTATTATCCCCATTTTATAGATGATACAACTGCAGCTCAGATTGTTTAGAGGACTTGTCTATGGTGTCACAGCTAGTAAATGTCATAAGGAGATTTGAACTTATTCTTCCTTGTTCCAAGTTCATCTATGAAACCTAATATATCAACTTTATTTCCAAAATATTTAAACAAATCAATTGATCAGTATTTAATCTGCAATTTAATACCCTTAACACTAAGGGTACAGAGTTAGCTATCTTCATTGCCAAGGCAATTCCACTCCATAACAAGCATTTTTTACCTTGGGGCTTACTCCATCAACTTTACAATTAGTTAGACCTTTCCCATCTTCCTCACTTGACTGCCAAGAAAAAGAAAACTGTGCAGTGGGAGATAGGAAACTTAGTTTGGGAAAGGAAGTAAGAGTAAGGCAATTAAAAAAATAAAGAAAGTAGGATTTTATTTCAACTCAGTCTTCTACATCAAAACACCACCAACTTCTACAAAGGTCATCCATTTTGCTCCAGGCTCATCCTCACCACAGACAATGTAACTTAAAGGAAAGCAGAAATTTCCCTTTCATTGCCTGCCCCAGAGCAGAGATGACTTGTTTGGAGAATCACACCAGAGACCTATTTTCTTCTTGCCTTTACTGGTTACTCTAAGTCTTCCCCACTTTAGAGATCTGTATCTGGACCATATGCCATTGCTCAAAGTTGTCACCATGAAGACTTCTCACCTATTGTCTTGCTCCCCAAACTACAGTCTTATCTCTCCTCAAGTAAATATTCAGAGAATAGGCAGCAAGGTTGCTTATTGGATAGAACAGTAGGCTTAGAATGAGAAAGATTCATCCTCATGAATTCAAATCCAGCTTTAGATACTTACTAGCTATGTGACTCTGGACAATTCACTTAACCCTGTTTACCTCAATTTCCTCATCTGTAAAATGAGCTAGAGAGGGAAATGGAAAACCACTGTAGTAGCTCTGCCAAGAAAACTCCCAACGAGGTCCTGAAGAGTCAGACATGACTGAAAAAAAAAGTCACAGAATTTAAGTTCAAATCCCATTTATGATGGCTATTATTTGTGTGAGCTTCAGTAAATCATTTAAGCTCCCTTGGTTTTTTCAGTTTCCTTAACTCTAAAAGGAAGCATCTAAATGGTTCTATGCTCTGTGGCCCCTTGGAGTTCTAAAGTCTTATAAGAATAGGAATGTCTTTTTGTGCATTTATAATGTCCCATCCTTAGCAATCTGCTAAGATGAATGAGGATATACATTGCTGATATGGCCTTGGTTTTGTATGTGTTGGGAGCAGGGATTTAAAACAGGGTCTATGATTTTATATACATAAGGAATCCCAGGAGAGAAACTTCCTCCATCAATGAAAGTCAGTACCTTTGCAATTTATAATCTTACAAATTTGCTTGAAGATATTGGGAAATTAAACGACTTTCTCAAGATCACATAGCCAATACATATCAGAGTCAGGAATGATGTGGTGGTCAAATCAAGTCAACAAGAATCTATCAAAGTCTTCCTGACTTGGAGAGTAATTCTCTACCTATTATAGTATGTTGTCTCTGTGCAATAATAGTCCCTTTTAATACAACAAACCACATACAAAGAAACCTTATTTGCTCCTTCCGTCCCTACTAACTATAGTCCTATGTCTCTTGGCTAAACTCCTTGAAAAAGCAGTCTACCACAGGTGCCTCCACTTCTCTCACTCTCTTCGGTACTTACAATCCTGTTTCTGACCTCATTGTTACCCTGACACCGCTTAACGATCTTTTAATTGCCAAATTCTTCTCAGTCTTCATTTTCCTCAATCTCTCTGTGGCCTTTGACAGTGTTCATTACTCTCTCCTCTTTGATATTCTCTTTTCTCTAGGTTTCCGGCCATCATTCTCTTCTGTTTCTCCTCCTACCTCTCTGACCTCTCTGAATCTCTTTTGCTCTTCATCTAGGTCATGCCATTTAACTTTGTGCAACAAGGTTCTTTCCTGGTCTCTTCCCTTCTTTATATATACTACTTCCCTTGGTGATCTCATTAGTTCCCATGGTTACCATTTCTATGAGAATGACTCTGATTCCTTCTGCCTCTTTGCTGACCTCCAGTTTTGCATCTCGGGCAGTCTTTCAGACATCTTGAACCAGATGTCCGATAGACATTTTAAATGCAGGTGATCAAAGCCAAGTTCATTATCTTTCCTTTTTGTGCCACCCCCATTTCTATAGAGGGCAACACCATTCTCTCAGACCACAGTTTCTTAACTTAGTGTTATCCTCCACTTCACCCCCATATCCAATCTCTTGAGAAGATCTGTCAATTTTACCTTTCTGGAATGTTTGCTTTTCTCCTCTGACATTGTCATCACTCTAATACTCATCACCTCCTGCCAGTGCTATTATAATAGCCTGCTGGTGAGTCTGCCTACTTCTGGTTTCTCCTAACTCTAATCCATCTTCCATTCAGGCACCAAAGCGATAATGATTTTCCTAAAATGCAAATCTGACCAAGTCACTCACTCCCCTTAATCATTCCTAGTGACTCCCCATGGCTTCCAGGATGAAATATAAAATCCTCTGCTGGAAGTTTAAAATCCTTCATAACCCACCCTCCTCTCTCTTTTCCTATCTTCTTACATCTCATTCTTCAACATATACTCTTTGCTTCTGTGATGCTGGCCTCCTGGCTGTCCCCAAAACAAGACATTTTGTCTCTTAGCTCTGAGTATTTTCTCTGGCTGTTCTTCCTCCTCATCTGTACCTACTGGCTTTTTTGGATTCCTTTAAGTCTCAATTAAAATCCCGTTTTCCATAAGAAGCCTTTACCAACTTCTCTTAATTCTAATGTTTTTCCTCCTAATTATTTTTGTTTGTCTTTCCCATTAGATGGTGAAGTCCTGTCAAGTTGGCAAAGTAGATAGAATGGTAGACCTATTCCAGAATTCAAATTGACCCTCAAATACTTATTAGTTCTGTGAATCTGGGCAGATCACTTAACCCTTTTCACATCGGTTTCTTCATCTATAAAATGAACTGGAGAAGGAAATGGCAAACCACTCCAAGAAAATCTTTGCCAAGAAAATCTCAAAAGGAGCCACAATGAGTCAGAAGGACTAAAACTACTGAACCACAACAACATATGGAGCCTGACACATAGTAGGCACTTTATAAATGTTTATTGGCTAATATTATTATAGGATAAATACTAACCTTATACAACACTACTCAGGGAAATCTTCATTGTTCTGATCAAGGCAACAAATCCACCAGGATCTTGGGGATTTACTATATATGTATAAGACTAGGGCAAAAAGATAGAGAGACTTATGTAGACCTGGTTTATGGGTGACTGGCAAAACAAATGGGGAGTCACGGGATGGATGGTTAATAAGGCAGAGAGCTATCCTTCTGGAATAATCTATGTGTGCTTCAGACAAGAGGCAAGGCACTAAACTAGATTAAAACCAAAAAATGGAAGGTGCTTTATAGGTCCCACTCCTACTTAGAGATAAATCTTTAGCCTGCATCTACCTTAAGTAGTGATCCAGCCTTTTCCTGAAGACTTCCAATATTTATTCTCTTGCAACCTTTTCCTAATTCTTAGATTGTATATTTACCTTTTGGAGAATTTACCTCTTTCCCATCTAATAGTCTCAATAGAGATAATGAACCAGAAAATCCATATTATATATTGTAGGATCTTGAAAAATGTTTGTTGAATTTATTAAATTGAGAAGACCTTTTTTAAAAAGCAATTTCCTTGCTTTTGTTTAGAAATTAGAAATTTTACATAGGGCATTTCTTTTTTATAGAATTTTGTTTTTTTCCCAATTACATGTAAAGACAAATTTTAACATTCATTTAAAAAAATTTTGAGTTCCAAATTTTTTCCCTCTATCCTACCCTCTCCACTTAAATGTAATTAATTTTATGTATTTTTAAATTTTTATTTATTTTATTTTTAATTTATAGACCAAAACAACATAGTATAACATAGTATAATAAAAAAAGATGAGCACACATAAAATTGCAAATCTATTATGCATTATGTAAAGGAATATTACTATTCCTTTAAAAATATAATAGTTATATAAATTTGATATATTATATGTGTGTAATCATGTAAAATATATTTCCATATTAGTTATGTTGTAAAAGAAGAAACAGATAAAAAGAAAAAAACATGAAAAAATAAAGAAGGTGAAAATAGTCTTTTTAATCTCTTTCTCTAGAGGAAGACAGCATTTTTTCTTCATGAGAGCTTTGGAATTGTTTTCAATATCATATTGCTGAGAGGTGCTAAGTATTCAGAATTGATCACAGTACAATGTTGTTGTTACTACGTATATGCAGTGTTCTCCTGGATTTTTCATATAATCAATGCTAAATTATACATAAAGAATGGTATTGAGGGGCACCTAGATGGTGCAGTGGATAGAGCACCAGCCCCGAAGTCAGGAGGGCCTAGGTTCAAATGTGACCTCAGACAATTAACACTTCCTAGCAGTGTGACCCTTGGCAAGTGACTTAACCCCAATTGCCTCAGCACAAAAAAACAACAAAAAAAGCCCAAGAAAAAGCAAACAAACTGTTGTTCAAAACCATTGAATAGTTTTTGACCATTATAGATCTAGAACTGAAACCATTTAGTTCAGACTCCTTTATTTTATTAATGATGAAACTAAGGGTAAGTGATTTGCTTAAGATCATAAAAGGTAGTGGGCATCCGGGCAAGATTTGCATCCAAATCCTTTTACTCCACAGCAAATAGTCTTTCCATAGTAGCACATTGCCAAGTAATATAACTGTTTACAGAGTGGTGCAATAGAAATAATGCTTGGATTCCAATGCTAAATTGGAATCAGAGTCAGTCTGGAGTCAGAGGACCTGCATTCATATTTCACTTTATTGCTTTCGTGACTTCAGACAAGCCATATAATTTCTTCAGTTTCCTCAGATGTAAAATTAGAGTCTTGGACTGAATGATTTCTAAGATCTCTCTCAGTTGTAAATCTAGCATCATGTCAGTCAAACAACCAGTTTTCAGTTATCTGCCTTCAAAGTTATTTAATTAAAATCATCTCCCCCTTTAAATCAATTTGTGAAATGAAACTTAAGGTTTAAATGTAGTTTACAGCAGGGTAAAAAAAAGGCAGAGAACAAAATAGAAATTTCCTTGTGGACAAGTCTAAGTCAGATGGGAACAACATGAATTCATATAAATGAATTCTTAACCTCTTTTACATTTGTAATTTTCAGCTTTATAATCAGGCTCACTAAAATATTTGCTGTCTATTCCTGTCACTGAAGTTTCAGCCTTAATGGTTTCTGGAGGTGAAGAGATGTGGCAAGCTTTCCTGTATTATTATCTACTTAGGCTTAGAGAACAAGGTCAAAGTTGGAACATAAATTGCCCCCTTCAAATTACAGATAGGAAAATGTAGAAATTAGTTGAGATATAATTACAGTACTATATATCTAAAATCTAGACAGAATGGGTCACATTTAAAGAAATAAGATGCTATACTGACTAATGGGCTTGCTGAAATGAGGGGGTAAAACACCCTGAAATTGTGAAGAGCAGAGAAACTATATATAGAAAATGGAAAAAAAAAAAAAAAACAATGAAAGGAGAAATTGAAGTCATAAAGCAGAAACATCAGAAAGAGGAAAAGATAATTTGATAAATATCTGAGCAGGAGAAGATAATGAGGGCAAAAAAGGACCCTAAAAGATAAGAAGCTATAGTGAGAATTATTTTGATGGAAGATGGAGATTTTGTGGATGAGCAAGCTATGATTTGGCAAAGAGGATTCCCAAAGGGTTATGATGAAAGAAAAGTAATGAAAGGTTAAGTGACTTGCTTGGATTAACATTGTGAGTCAGTAGCAAAGTCAGGACAAAAGAGGTTTTCTAACTCATAGTCAGATAATCAATCTATTTTATCCTTTTCAGAAACAACTTCTCTGGAAATTAATGGATAAAATTATACCCTATGTAAAAGTCTCTGAAACAGACGTCAAGAAATGAAATGCAGCAGCTTGAGCAGATAAATAACTCCTGAAGAGACCCAGGATTATTTATGCTTCTGTCATGGTTTCCTTGTCTTTGGACTGACATTGTTATCTTGCCTTTCTTCAGACTTATCCTAGAATGTACCATGACTAACAAACATCAAGCCAGTAGATCATAATGAAATGCCATTTAACGTCATACCACCATCCAGATCAAGTGGAAAAGTACAACTCAGATCCAGAAGAATTCTTAGGAGCTGTGACTAGGGGTGTGTATGGTATGTCCCAAAAGGATTAGTGCAGTTTTAAGCTAGAAAAATTTAAGCTTGAATAGAATAACACTACACTAAGCCTTTTTTTAAGGCAAGTATATCACTAGGCCTTGGTGGTATGATTTTGCATGTGGCATCAATCTTCCTATTGGGTTAGAGAAAGAAAGTGAAGGTGATACTATTTCCTAAAATATAGACGGATCCAAATGAAACAATATTTCTAGCTTTTTTGGGGGGGAGGGCAGGGGGCATGACAGGTTTTAAATAGGGCCAATCACAGCAAAAATTGTGAAAGGTGCAAAATGTATCTTTGTTACTCTCTGTTTCTGAAAAGATAGTTATAATTCCATTCAGAAGAACCTTGATCTCTAACTGGAAAACCCTACCACTAAAAATGGTTAATTGGGGGTTTTCAGTAACCTCAAGTAGTCTGTCCATTGTGGAACTGTTTTCTACCATAAAGTAAAATAGACCCATCAAGAATGTTGAGACTAACCAAGCTAGATTCTGGATATCTGGGATATATGTAATCTTCTGCAGATTTAAGGAATTACCCACCACCCTCCATAGGGTATTTCTAATTTAACTTAGAATTCATGAAGACTGATTCGAAGAAATGAAACAGAATTCACATATATAATTGATATCAAATTGCTTCCCTTCTCAATGAGTGGGAAAAGGGCAGGAGAGAGGGAGAGCATTTGGGAACAAAAAAAAAATAAGTAAATGTTAAAAATAAAGAAAGGAAAGAAGAAAGAAACAAAGAAGTGAATCTGACTAAATAGAAAAGGGAAAGTCCTTTTCACTATTGGAGGACCATAGGGAAACAAAGATCTAAGATGGTGGAGATGCTAGAGAAATCTAGAGTAATGGTAAAGAAAAGGAAAGGAAAAGAATGATAAAACAATTCCATGAGTTGCCTATGTTGAGTGAACAGCCAATTTGGGAGTATGTGAAGAGGTCTGAGGAAGAATGGAGTTTGATTCTGCCTCATTATAACTGCTTGCTTGCCAAATCTTGTTGATTTTAGCTCCACATTATCTTTTGTATAGAGTATAAGTTCCTTGAAGGCAGAGACTATATTTGTTTGCTTTGAATAATAGGGATGGGGAGATGGATTGGTCAGTGAAAGTTCAGACCCTAGAGGATGTACAATCTTCTCTGTTGACTGTACATCCATGTGGAGACAAGTAGATTGCTTCTGAAAATGTGTGATGGGGAGACCCTTACCCTTCTTGCCTCAAAGATGTTTTCTTTTTCTTGTTCACTTATTTGCAATTAAAGAACTTTTAATTGGATGCTGAGGTATCCGTAAGTATCCATGAGACTTGATTTGACAAATTCTTTCTCCTTTTCCTGGTTGGCGAGCCAAGCAAGAACTGATGCAAGCATCTGTCCTGGTGGGATGGGATGCTGCTGCTGCTGGCTGCTTCATTTCCACGTGCTCATAACACATGATGCTGTTACTTCTTTTGTCTCTCTGTTTATTCTTCCCTCATCTAAGGTGAATGAATGCTAGAGATGGGACAGACTAGGTTATGACCTTGTGAGCTCTGAAAGATTAGAAGAGCTACCAGAGACCCAGCAATGAGAGTCAGTAATAGAGTCTGCCAGTAAGAGCAATGTCTAATGAGGAACTAGCCCTTAAGGGTAACCTGTTTGATGAGGTCAGCAGTGTATTGACCTAAGAGATAAGAAAGTGTATCCTACAAGCAAGTTAGAGAATTGTCCATTGTCCAGAAGTGAACATGTATGCTTGTGTGTGACTTTCTGATATTTTGTAGAAACTATTTTGATATTATTCTCTACAAGAATTGAGAATGTACCTCCAATTTGAATTTCCATTTTTGCTATGCTTTCTCTATAAATATCCTTTTGTAAAAGCTAATTGACCTTAATTAATTAAATGCTGATAAATTGATGAGATAGTAAATGGTGATTGATACAGAGAGAAGGTAGGCAAAAAATAGTCAAGAAAACCAGCAAAGACCAGAAAAGAAGAGGCTATATTTTTCCTGTCTGCTACCTGATAGAAACAAGCTGATTGCAAAAAGTCAGTTAACAAAGAAATTTTATTGAGAGAGGAAGTCCAGAGGAATTGGATGTTTGTTGTAGTTTTCCTTCCTCCAAAGAATGGATTGGTTAGTTCTCCTTAGGGTTAAATTCTTTCATGCTACCCTAAATATGTTTCTCCTCTCTCATCACACTTCTCATGTTCTATTAATGACCTTCTAATTCTATGCAGGGTGTGTCAGCTTATGTGCATGAAGTTTATCAAGCAAGCCCAATAAGGAAAAGCCTTTTCCTGGTCCTTGAACCTAGCCAGTTTAAACTAGCTTCTAGCTTAGATATGTTTATCAAAAGTTTGGAGCCAAGTGAGTCTCTTCTTCTGAAAGCTCATTGGTCAGAGATATTTATTATCTTATATTATCTCGAGGCATTCTGTGGAAACTTATCTGCTCAAGGTTTTGGAGGAATGGAAACTTAACAATTTTTAACTTTGGACTGGCTCTCACTTACCTAAAAGTGAAAAACAACCTTAGAACTTAGTATACATGCTTACCATATATTTAAATGTATTTTAAATCTGTTCTGTTGGGAACAAATACATCAGATGTTGGAAAGAAATGTTTTTTAACTATTATATTCTGGCTATTTTTTTTTTTTAATAAATGTTTTTGATAAGAGCTCAGTCAACTGGCTGATTATTAATGGGAAGTCCAACATTAGGGGTTCATGATCTAGTGTTAGAAAGACAATCATCTACATGGTTACCCTCTAGAACTAAGGAAATAGTATTATCCATTCTTCTGGAACCCAACCTGCCCATGGACTGTAGAAGTAGGGTGAAGGAGAACCAAAGGGGATGTTACATTTGTATTTCTAGCACTTAGCATAACACTTGAAAACAGTAAACATTTAACAGATATTTTTGGCTAAATGATCCCTTGTCTTCACTTAATGGTTACCACCCTAATTTATGCTCTTTCACTTAGACAATTATGATAGCCTCCTAATTTGTCTACTTGATAGTAGTTTTTCCCTTTCTCCAACCTCTCCTCTATATAGCTGTCAAAAGAATCTTCCATTGCACGAACCATGTAATACCTCTGTTCAAAAATCTTCACTGGCTTCTTGCTGTTCCTAAAATAAAATGCAAATAAAATCCTTCTTATACTTATTTCACACCAGTCCCTTTCATGTATTCTCTGTTCCAGTCAAACTGGTCTCTTGTTGTTCTCCTAATTTGACATTCAAGTTTCCATGCCTTTGCCTAGGTTGCTTTCTATGCTTCAAATGTACCCCTTCCTTGGAATAATTTGCTTCCTTTTAGGCTTAACTCAGGGCCACCTCCAATGAGTATCCAGGACTCTCTCTCCGTATTCAAATTATGATGTGTTTATTTATTTCTGTTCCTCAGTTTCTTCAACTACAAAATGGAGGGAATAGATGAAATTATGCCCTAGGATCATAGATTTAGAACAGGAAAGAGCCTTGTCTATTTAGTTCAACCATTCATTTTATAAATTAGGAAAGTGAGCCCAAGATCTTTTTGTATATCATATATTCCAGTAAACTCCTTGATGAATAAGGTCTATTTTTCCCTCATTTTGATTATATCTCTAATACTCATGAAAGAACAAAAACTAAGATTTCACAGGCATAAGCCATCTTAACAATGAAGATCATCAGCACCTATTCTGAAATTGATAATCTTAGAGAGTTATCAAGGGCTTTGAAAGGATATGTGACTTGTCTAAACACAGCCAGTCTATATCAGAAGAGTCAAAAAGTCAGCATTTATTAAAGCACTTGTTAAATTTTAGACACTGTTCTAAGTGCAAAGGATACAAAAAAAAAAAAAAAAAAAAAAGGAACAAAAAAAACCAAACCAAAATAAAACTCTACCATAGCCTCTGCCATCAAGGAGCACATATTCTAATGGGCAAGATACTATGTAAATAACCAGGTGGATAAGATATGTGTGTGATTGAAAACTCATTTTGTTATGCTTCCTGAAATGATTATAGTTATTGGATTCCATGGTTTTTGGTTTATGGTTTTTGACAAAAAAAAAAAAAATTGCAAGATAGCATAATGTCCATATGGGAGACTAATAGTATGAAACTATTACCACAAAGCAATCTTTTTGAGTTGTTTTTCTGGGTAGAATGAATATTTTGTTTTTTCCCTACCTAGTAAGAGCTCAGATTACAAAGCCCTTGACGAATATCTACCCACCCTTGCCCACCTCCAACATGTAATAACTTGGGGCACTCAAATAAAGTATGAAAAAGGGATTGGATTTATTAGACTTATTCCCATCGGCTCCAGGACAGAAATAGAGTGAGGATCAATGTCAAGGAAAATTTCCTAATAATCAGAGCTGTCAGAAAGTAGAATGAGCTAATTTAGAAGGTGATGGATTACCCTTTACTAGAGTTCTTCTAGCAAAGACTAAGTAAATATTTGTTAAGGATGTTGCAGAAGAAATCCTTCTTCAATCAAGAAATCTAAAAGCATTTATTAAGTATCTACTAGGTATCAGGATCTATGCTTGATGCTGAAGATCCAAAGATAATAACAAAACAGTATTTGCTCTAGAATATATATTCTATCATAGCAGAGCAAATACAAACAGTTAGTACAAAGCAATTTCAGGATTCTAGAAGCTGAGGAGGAGATGGTCAGCACTTGAGTTGAGTTTTGAAAGAAGTTAAGGGATCCCAAGAGGGGCAAGTGATAGGACAATGCCTTTCACATACAGGAAACAGTATAGGCAAAGTCATGGAAATGGGAGATGGAAAGCTGTATAGAAGAATAACAAGTGGTATAATTTGACAATGGCAGACTGTGTGAAGAGGAGAACTGTAACAAACCTGCAAAGGTAATCAAGAAGATTATGAAGGCTTTTTAATGCCAGGGGAAATTAAGGCAAGAAGATATTTTAGTAGTTAAGATAATGGTTCATCTAGATGGAAATGAAAAAATATGCCAGGGAAGTAAATCAATAAACATTTATTTTGTTGTTCATCAATTTCAGTTGTGTCTAATTCTTTGTTATCCCATTTGGGATTTTATTGGTAAAGATACTGGAACGGTTTGCCATTTCCTTCTCCAGCTCATTTTACAGAGGAGGAAACTAAAACATGGAATCAAGTGACTTGCTCAGAGTCATACAATTAGGAAATGTCTGAGGCCAGATTTGAACTTGTGAAGACTCCTTCCTAATTCCAAGTCTAATACTCTATCCACTCTGCCACTTAGCTGCCCCATTTACCTTTATTAAGTACCTTCAATTAAGGGTTAGATACTGTGTTAAGCACTGAGGATACAAAAAAAGAGACAGAAGACCATCACTGCACTCAAAGAGTTTCCAGTAGAAGGCAGTGGGAATAGAGAAGAGGAAAAAGCAAAAGATATGGTTGGTGTTTAATTGCACAGGCTTTAACCCTTATGACTGGAAAGAATTTTCTTTACTCCCATGCTTCTTAGAATCTTTGGCTTTCTTCCATGCTCAGATCAAATGTTATTTTCCTGCAGAGTCTCTCTTTCATAGCTCCTTCCATCAAATATCCCATAGATATGACTATTCTCATGGTCACCTTCTGTTCTTTGGAGTGGGAATGAGGAGAAAGGTGAAATTCTCTAAGGTGTGGATAGGAAAAAAGAAAAGAAGTGGGCATCAAGATACCTGCCTCTAAGGGAAGTGTCTCCTACTTCTTATTTATCAAGCATAATTTTCTTTAATGCCACTCATTTTTACTCATTTAGTTCAATTGTATCTATGGAAATCTACGAGGTTTAGATTCATCTGGATTTTTTCCTTTCCTCTTATTTTCAGAGAAGTTTTGATAATGCTTTTCAATAATATATCTTTGATTTGTGTCAAATCTCTAGCTCAGCACATCTAAGAAATTTGAAAAGCAAATATCCTTCTCTGTATGTTTTTCAGATTTGTGCTCTGCCATTTTTAAAATCCCCACAAAGACACACCCATAAACAGAGAACTATTTCTTTTAAAGATCAGCTTCTTTTTGAGAACATGATGAATATGGAAAAAGAACAACATTTTCAAGAGAAATATGAATGGAAAATAGATTTAATAAGTTATAGGCAGTATGAAGTAGAAGATAAGAATGGGAGTTTCATTATGGTTCACAAAACATGGTGTGTTTTTCCTATCCACACCTTAGAGAATTTCACCTTTCACACACACCATACACACATATACATTCAAATTCATGGCTATGGCAGCAGCAGGATCTTAGGTTATCCTAAACTTAAAGGATCAAAAAGAAGATGGGTCCTGAAACAGAAGCAGCGAAGTTATCTGTGGAGAAAGAGGCAAATCACTAGAGTACAATGCCTCAAAGGCAGAGAGGGGAGAATATTCAGAAAGAGGAAGTGAATAAATAAATACATACTGCCTTGAGTTCAAGAAGTGTAAGGATTGAAAAAAGTCCACCAGATTTTATTATTATAAACTTACTGCTGATGTTCTAGAGAGAAGTTTTATTAGAACTGTATATATAATATGGCAGCTAAATTAAGTGAAAAAGAAAGTGTTTGGTAAAGTGGAAGCATCAGATATGTATACAATTTTTTCAAGATTTTTAGTGAAAGAAAAAAATGGGAGGGGATGGTGTTCAGATACAGTTGTGTAGCTCAATCAGCCTAACAGAGAAGGCAAATGGTGTGTTTGTGTTTGGAGCAGTGGAATGCCCAGAGTAGAGAATTGGAAGGACATAAATAACAGAACGACAAATGTTCAAATAATTCAAGGATGAATGTGGAACTAAGGGTCAAGATTATTTAAGGAGAAAAATGTCTACAACAGTTTGGGAAAATAGGGATAGATTAAGGTTATAGTAAGCATAGAGAATAGATCTGGAAGGAGTGAAGCAGAGGGAAAAGTAGAGATGGAAGAATATGAGTGTGATTTAGAGTTCAAGATGGCAGTGATAATTCTTGAGCAGGACAGAAAGATTTCAGATAGTAGAACTCACTATCTAAATGGCAGGTTTTGGTAGGTCTTAGTGTCTGAGCAGGTTGATGGATTCATAGCCAGATTGTTTAAGGAGACATGAATAATTAAGTCCACAAGTAAAAAAGAGGTTGGAGTAAAGAGAGAGACTTTCAAAAGATGGCAACCAGACTTGGAAACCAGTAGATTACCATAACAGGGATTTGGAAAGGGTAATAGTGACATGAAACATTAAAACATACTGACTGGCTACTTAGTTACTATAATAATTGCTACTATTCATTATCCCTCTATCAGCTTTAGGGAGAAGAAGGCAGGGGAATGATGGAGACAGAGATAGTAGTCTGAAAGGGAAAAGGTTGTTTTCAATCATGGAACTGACAAAAGTGGAATGCCAGATGCTGCACATGTTCCTATGTAGAATCTTACCTTATCCCTGTCTATAAGGATCTCTATACCCAGAAAGGTCAGATTAATCTCAATGAAGTGTCAAATCGGTAATCACATCAATTCCACATTGTCACCTGCTCGTTGGCAAATTTGATAAGCCATATGCTATAAATTAATGAAGTGAATTATCTTAAATAAATGAAAACATCTGTTCCTAGTATTCCCATGCTTCAAGGTGAAAGACTTCTTGAAGGTGAATATGCAGACCAGGGCTAAACAGGACATGTGTTTGTACTCTGCTATGCATTTGCTTGTCAGTATTATAACTCTTGTTTTATCAGTTTCCTGCTATATATCAGTCACCAGGATGCTATCAGTGAAAAGTGAATCCCATGCAATATTTTGTTTCTCAGATATCACACAGGTTGACAAGAACTATAAAAAGAAGATTGAAAAGAGGCACAAATGTCAAGGATTTCTTTTTTTTTTTTTTTTCATTCTTTCTTCCTTCCCCCAATTCTATTTTTTTTTTTTTTTTGGTAAAATAGATAAATTTAAAATGACAAAGAAGATGTGGGAACAGACAAATCTGATGTCCTTCTGTCTTTTGTTACTGTTCAGTCGTGTCCAACTCTTTGTGACCCTATTTGAGGTTTGTTTGTTTTTTTAAGCAAAGACACTGGGGCGATTTGCTGTTTCCTTCTCTGCTCATTTTATAAATGAGGAAATTGAGAAAAACAGTATTAAATGACTTGTCCAGTATCACATCGCTGGTAAGAATCTAAGACTGACTTTGAACCAGGAAATAAGTTTTCCTGACTCCAAAGCTGATTTCTCTCCCCTTTGCCACTTAGCTGCCCTGGGGAAAATGTTTTGGTTAATATTTTGTTTTCTAAAAGGCATTGCCCTATATTAGTGAGATGACTGCCAAACTTGACTTTGATTTATGTGTCATCATTTTCCTCTGCTTACTTTTTCTCATTTTCTAAGATGTAGTCCTTTCTGCTTAGAAAGCACATTCACATATATGATTTCATTTGGTTTTTTCAATAAGCCTGTAAATTCATCATAATTTGGCCCTGATCAGTGTGAATAACAATACCCTAAGTGGTTATGCTATTTGAATTTGTACTGCATATTTCCATTGGGCTGGAACCAATGATCATATTTTACATAATTATACATTATAAAATGTAATATATAATTGATTATACTTTGAATGATACACATGGAGATATATGTAACCACTTCATAGGATTCATTTTTCAAATAGATTGAGACCTAGTTGTAGCATAAGTATTATCATATCCATTTTACAGATAAAGAAAAAAGGTTCAGAGATGTTAAGGATAACAGTTAGTAAGTGGCAAAGATGGGTTTGAGACTCGACTAAATCAGCTCTTTCCAAGAGCCAAGAGGCCTATGATTTGTGTGTAACAACTCTAACTTGTGGCCCAGCATTTGAAGTCCATCACTTATAAGAGTTGTAAAATGCAATTTGCAGTAGAAAGATCATTAAATTTGGGGTCAGAGGATCTGGGTTCAACTCTCAGCTCTACCATTTACTGTCTTTGTGACCTTAACCAAGTCACACTCTGAATCTTAGTTTCCTAATTTGTAAAATGAGGGTATTGGAAGAGAAGGTGTCCAAGGTCTCTTTCAATTCTATGTTTTTGATCATATTTTCTCTTTGGTTCATATTGTCCCCAGGTAGGGCTTACTTTGGGAAATTTCTGGATGTAACTCATGCATGTGTTCACAGACTCAGGCAAAAGGGACCTCCTCTCCCAGATGGGTATGACCCATGGTGACTATTGCCTTTATTTCATCCCACAGGACAGTATAATTGATTAAAAACAACTAATACCATTTCTCTTCTACTAGAATGAGTTCTCTTTTCATATTAGAGACTTATGTAAAGACTTATGCTGGAACTCAGCTCATAATATTTCATGAGACAATTATTCCATTTTCCATCTGAGCACTTATACTTCAGAAACAGGCAAATGCTACAAATTAGGACTTGATTTATTGTTTTGATGGTTTCTAGACTTTAGCCAATAATGGAAGAAATGTTAATAGTGCAGATTAAACTTTGAAATGTAGGGACAGCTAGATGACAGTGGATAGAGGATGGATCCTGGAGTGAGGAGGATCTGAGATTAAATTCAGCCTCAGACATTTTGCTGTATGACCCTGGACAAGTCACTTAACCCCAAGCCCCTCCAACTGCCCAAATAAATAAAAAAAAATCCTCCTCCTCCTCCTTCTTATCTTCCTCCTTCTTCTTGTCCTCCTCCTTCTCCTTGTCCTTGTCCTTCTCCTCCTCCTTCTTCTCCTCCTCTTCTTTCTTCTCCTCCTCCTCTTCCTTCTCCTCCTTCTTCTCCTTCTCCTTCTCTTCCTCCTTCTCCTTCTCTTCCTGCTCCTCCTCCTCCTCTTTCTCCTCTTCCTCCTCCTCATTCTTTTTCTCCTTCTCCTCCTCCTCTTCCTCCTCCTCATATTTTTTCTCCTTCTCCTCCTCCTCTTCCTTCTCCTCCTTCTTCTCCTCCTCCTTCTCTCCTCCTTCTCCTTCTCTTCCTGCTCCTCCTCCTCCTCCTCTTCTTCTCCTCCTCCTCCTCCTCCTTCTTCTTGTCCTCCTCCTTCTCCTCCTCCTCCTCCTCTTTTTCCTCTTGCCCCTCCTCTCCTCCTTCTCTTCTTCCACCTCTTCTTTTTCTTCTTCTTCCCCCTCTTCTTTTTCTTTTTCTTCTTCATCTCCTCTTCTTCCTTCTTTTATATGTGATCACACAAAGAGGTATCCCTGATCTGAAAGATGAACTAACCAATCCAGCTCCTGATCAGTCCAAGAAATCTAGATAATTTTATCTCCATCAATGAAACTCTATCATTCATATTGAATACGTTATGAAGATATATATACACACATCTTCCATAATGAGATTCAACCAAAATTTTATTTCAACTGGGTGCCAAGAACTGATTTCAAATTTTGTCTCAGATATTTAATAGCTAAGTCCCTTCAACTCTGTCAGCCTCACCTTCCTCATCTATAACATCTGGATAGCACCAATTTCTCAAAGTTGTTGTCAGTCTCAAATGATATAACATATATACAGTGATTTGTAAATTTTAAATCATTTTATAAATATTAGCTAGTTTTTATTATTATTCTTAAACAAGATCATTGTGTGGGTTTATCAGATTGAAGCTGATTATGTTTCTTTACAGCATTTAGAAGGCATTCTATTAGAAAGAATGAAGAATAAGAAGGGGGCTGAATCTTTCCATGAAGCTAGACAAGTTACCATGTGAAGGTGTGGCTTCACTATTATACTTCAGTGAAGGATTCATATTTAAATACATTCAATGATTCATCCATACTGGAGAGTAATTTGGAACTATGCCCAAAGAGCTACCAAACTATGCACGCCCTTTGATCCAGCAGTGTCTTTACTGGATCTGTATTCCAAAGAGATCATAAAAGAGGGGAGAGGACCCATATTGCAAAAATGTTTGTATCAGCCCTTTTTGTAGTCATGGAAATTGAATGGATACCCATCAATTGGGGAATGGCTGAATAAGTTATGGAATATTATTGTTCAAGAAGAAATGATAAATAAGCTGATTTCTGAAAAGCCTGGAAAGACTTACATGAACTGATGCTAAGTGAAGTGAGCAGAACCAAGAGAACATTGTACACACTAACAAGAAGATTATGTGATGATCAATTGTGATTTACTTGGCTCTTTTCAACAATGAGGTGATTAAGGCAATTCCAATAGACTTGTGATGGAAAGTGCCATCTATATCCAGAAAGAAAATTATGGAGACTGAATGTGGATTAGAGGATAGTATTTTCACCTTTTGCTATTGTTCTTGTTGTTTGCTTTTTTTTCTTTCTCATGCTTTTTTTCCTTTTCAATATGATTTTTCTTGCACAGCATGATGAATATGGAAATGTGTTTAGAAGAATTGCACAAGTTTATTCTACACCAGATTTCTTGCTGTCTTGGGGATGGAGGAGGGGAGAAGAGAGGGGGCAGAATTTGGAACACAAGGTTTTGCAGGGGTGAATATTGAAAACTATCTTTGCATGTATTTGGAAAAAATGCCATAACAATTAAAAAAAAAGAAAAAATAAATTAAAACAAAGAAAAAAAAAAACAGAGTTAAACTCCCTGGTTGGACTATTAATAATTCTTCAAATATTCCCTGGGGTTTGGAATTTCATCCTTCAGGACTTGTTTCCACAGTCCTCCATGTCATAGAGGAGTAGATTGGTTCTCACAAACTACCTTCCTCTTCCCATATAAGAAATTTCAACAGGCAAGAGTGAGAGTAAAGAAGGAAGCAGGGTTTGGGAGTAGGGAAATATAATCTCTCACAAGCCTCTTTTGTTTTAGGTGCCCTACAGAGCTGTCCTGAAGGATCTAAGTGATATTTAGGTAGTGCTTTAAGTCTGCCTTGGTTGAAACTCTGAGTAACTGCTTCTTGATCCTCTGAATAATTCTAATTTTAAATCAGAACAGACTTTTATTCTTGAAAAAAGGAAATCTCAATGAAGTCATCTATAGTTACTAAAAACAAGCTCCTCAGATTAGTAAATTAAATTCATTCTTAAAAATCCAAACCTCCTGTCTTGTTTGGCTCTTCTGGATTTCTTTTAGAAGAGACATGTGGTTCCATTTTTTAATCAGTGTTACTCCACACTGATACTAATTTTTTTTTTTTGTTTATGTTACAATCTGCTTTTCCTTTCTTAAGATCAGAATCATAGAATCACACATTTAAAAAGGGGAGGGACCTTAGAGAATATATGTTACAAGCTCCTTCTCTCATCTTCGGATTTATACAAGATAGCTCACACTTACAGAGCAACCTAATTTTTTAAAATTACTTTCCTCACAATAACTTCTTAAAGCAAGATAATTATCCTCATTTTGGATCAAGAAATATGGAAGTTCTAAATGTTTAACTTCCTATAGTCACATGACTGAAAAATCTTTGAGTCACACTTAAACCTAAGTTTCCTGACTCCAAATATGTTTTCCCACTAAACACCATTGCCTTTCTTTCTCGAGAGTCCTTTCAATCAAAAAGCCTTTATTAAGAATATACTATGTCCTTTCATAACTAAACTTTTAAAATAACACAAAAAGAAAAGTTATATATGAGAGATTACTGAATCATATATGAATTGAATACTGAATGGGAATAAGTATGAAGGAAAAAGGAAATGAGTATTTATTAAGTGCCTACTATGTGCCAGGCATTGTGCTATGCACAGATATTGTCTTATTTGATTCTTACAATGATGTTGGAAGGTAGTTGCTAAGAAACTTGAGTCTAAATTAAGTGTCTTTCCCAGGGTTACACAGCTAAGTGTCTGAGGCTAGATTATTGCTATTGTAAAAATATGGATAAATGTAGGTTAGAATTATATGGATTCTAAACTTGAAAACTTTAGACCAGGTCCATTAGTATATTCCCAGGACCACTTCTCTGTCCCTGGTAGAATAGAATAAAAAGGAATCTCTGTGCTGAAGTGAGAGTTTAGTTGAGGTTGAATAAAACAAATATGAAATGTATTAATCAGCATAGCTGTGGGACCAACTTTGTTCAGCAGCTTGTTGACAATAGAAGAGGAGGTAGATTTTGGGTCATCTAGGATTGAGGTTTTGCAAAAGAAGACAGGCAATAAGACCAATCTCCATGGTCATTTCTAGCACTCTTAGTTCTATTTGTTTAACTCTAACCTCTTATGACCTCCAATCACATCTCTGTTTATTCAGTATCTTAAAATGTATATCCCACAAACATTTTACACTTAACATGTCCAAATCTGAATTTATCTTTCCCCACAAAACACCCCCATCTTCCTAACTTACCTAATACTATTAAGGGCACTATCATTCTCCCAAGCTAGATGTCATTCTCACATCCTCACTCTAGTTCACCACCATATTGGATCATTTGTCAAGTCCTATTGTGTCTACCTTCATAGCATTTTTTATTTATGGCCCTGATTTTCTTTGGAAAAGTAAATTTTGGGGGAAATTATAAGAATGTGTATTTCCCTTCTTACCCCAAAAGGCAGTAGATGCAGTGATTTGTGCTAAAAATTAGGACTATAAAGCAGAGTTAATGTTCAGTCGTGTCCTTGACAAACATACTGAATTGGTTTGCCATTTCCTTCTCCAACTCATTTAACAGATGAAGCAAATGAGATTAAGTGACTTGTCCAGGGTCATACAATTTGTGTCTGAGGCTGGATTTGAATTCAGGAAGATGAATCTTTCTAATTCTAAGCTCACTGTTCTATTAATCTGCCACACCGATAAGCAGGGATATGCTGGTAAATGTTTATTAATCAGCTCTTTCAGAAAAATGAAATTCATAAATGAAATTCTGATTCATAGCACTTGCTAGTTCATTTTCACACTGAAAATTTAACAATTAATGAGAGACTAAGTTGGCATTAGCATAGTTCTGTGCCTTATAAGGCTAAGAAGTAGGTTTCATTAAATTTGATTCTCAATTATGAATCCAAATCCTAAGTGTATAGTGAGTAGAGTATTGGATACAGAGTCAGGAAAATCTGAGTATAAAGGAGAAAATCATAATGCTTACCTCTTTGGGTTGTTAAGACAAAATAAGATAACATTTATAGAGTGCTTTGCATACTTGAAGCTCTATAAATAACAGTTATTGTAGTGGTTGTCACTATAGCTGAAAGGGATTTTAGGAATTATCTCTCCCTACCTCCTGATTTTTGGTCGAAATACCAAAAGGGATGGTGAGGAAAGAATTTGTCATGGGGCACCCAGTGAGTCCTGCTGGCAGGGAAAGACCCTAAGCTCAAGCCTATTGATGCCAAGTGCACCATTGTTTCCATTGCACAAAGCTTTATCTTGACCACCTTTGCTGCCTTAGTTCTTTTACTAATCTCAAATTTAGTCATTTAATCAGATATTTCTGATCTGACAAGACTTTAGCCTGAAATGAGTTTGGTTTTCATTCAGAAAAAAAGTTATTTGATGCTAAGCCAGATATGCAATGAAAGACTATTTTCTCCCTAGATAGAATTTTGCAAATACAGGAGAGTTTAGCTGGCATAAACTATAATTCTTTCTGGTTTAGTCAGAACCCAGGAGGTTGTAAAGTGCTTGTGTTAGACAAGAGATCTCAATCATATCTAATAAAATGGTTTGAAAAAATCGACACATTGCAAATCTTAAAACACCAAAATATATTGAAATCAATTTACTGGGAGCCTCTATGAAAACAAAGGCCATTTCTATGATAGCACAAATTGAAGGGCTAGTAGACAAGGAGAATGCTATAAATATAGATTATATACATAGATTTACATAGATTACATACATAGAAATACATAGAATTTTAGTAATGCATTTGACAAAATCTCATTGCTATTGTAAAAATATGGAGAAATGTAGGTAAGAATTATATGGATTCTAAACTTGAAAGCCAGTCTCATTGGGAGTTCCCCATGGTAATGTGCTTGGCGCTTTGTAGTTTAGCATTTTTAAAAATGACAATGTATTTTTCCAGAGTGATATTTGTATGATGTATTAAAAAATACCCCTATTTTATGAGCATGTGCAGAGTATTTATAATGCAATGCCATGTGGACTTTCAGCAAGTGTAGACATTTTATTACTAATTCCCTCTGTAAATCATGTGCTAAAGAGAAGCTTCTCTGCTTGACTAACTAGACCTGAGGTACATTCAAATGGCATGGCTAGATAGTGGTTTGTCTAAAATAGGTAGAAAGCATTGTAGAGGATAGAGAGCCAGACTTGGAGGTAGGAGGACCTGGCAGTATAACCTTGACAAGTCATTCTTTTAGGTTGACTTTTTCCTGCCTGATGGTGTTCTGGGAAGAGAAGAGAGATTGCTATGTAAGGAGAAGCCTTGGGCCTTTCCCATCCAAGACCAATATGTGCTCTGTGAAGACTCAGTTCTTTTTTTTTCTCAATGGTATTGGATTTTCTCCAATGCATGCAAAGACAATCAGAAATATTCATTTCTGCAAGACTTTGTATTCCAAATTTTTCTGCTTCCCTCCTTTACCTCTCCCCTCCCTAAGATAGCAAGCAATTTGTTATAAGTTAAATATGTGCAATCCCTTTAAATTTAAATCCTTAAAATCCATTTTGAAATATGTGCATATTTATTTTTTCTCAATAGTATCTTATTTTTTCCAAATATATGTAAAGATAGTTTTCTACATTCATTTTTTGTAAGATTATCTTTCCTCTCTCCAAGACAGCAAATAATCTGATAGACTAAATATGTATAGTCCTTTCAAACGTATCTACATATTTGTAATGTTGTATAAGAAAAATCAGAACAAAGGGAAAAAACATGAAAAAGCAAAAGCAAATAAAACAACAAACAACAAACAAAGAAATAAATAACAAAATAAAGTAATAAATTAAAAATCTTATGTTTTGATTCACTTTAAGTTTCCATAGTTTTCTCTCTTTCTGGATACAAATGGCATTTTCCATCTCAAGTCTACTGGAATTGGAAAACTCAATTCTTTACCCTGGCTTTTTTTTTCCTTTTAGGTAAAGGAAATTAGAGATGAAGGAATGGAAGGGGAGCCCCAGGTCAGGTTTTTTGATGATTCTAATATTGATGCCTTGAGGAGAAGCCTCAGAACTCAAATCACCAACAGATGAGACTGGGACTCATCTAGCAATAATGCCACATTTGGGTATGAAAGTAGTGGGAATAATAACATGAAGAAATTGGATTAAATCTGAGCCTACTCTTCCCAGAAGATGAGAGAGAGAAAAGTATCCACCATAACTCTATTAGTTTTTAATGAATGAGGAATGCCTATACTTTTCTTCTCATGAGATTTTTGAAAAAGACATCTCTTTGTAAAAGCTTATTGATGTTAGGTGGTTAAATAGACCTGAGAAGTTAATTTCTGGCAGTTATTTAACAGTTATAGAAAGACACCAGGAAATGGGATCAAGCTGATAGCTTTAGAAAAAAGGTACCCCAACCTCTCAGGAATACTCCCAGAATGCTAGGGGGAGAAACAGTTGGTCTCACTTTGGGAAGATGAGATCAGACTCTTTTCTATATTTGAATAAGGCATAAGCAATATGTTTATCAAATCTGTGGATGGCACAAAGCTGGGAAAGACAGTGAATACATTACATGAGACAGGGAGGATTAAAAGAAAGATTTTTGTAGGTTTCATAACCCACTAAGAGTATATTTTAAAAGAATAAGTATAAAATCTTATAGTTCAACAATCACCTTCACAATTATAAGATGGGGTAAGCATGGCTATATAGTGATTTGTCTAAAAAACAGAGAGAAAGGCGTTGTAGTGGATAGAGAGCTGGATGTGGAGGAAGGAGAGCCTGGCTCTAATACCTATTGGCAGTATGACTGCAACAAGTCATTTAATCTCCCAGTGTCAGTTACCTGATCCCTCTCAGTCTGGTACCCAGACAACTAACCAATCAGCAATGGTAGAGGAAGTTCCTCTCTGGGAGCTCTCTAATCAATTAAAGAACATCAACAACAAAAATGGGATTTTAATAGATTGCAAACTTAATTTGCGTCAGTGATGTACTATGGTAGTGAAAAACCCAGTGTGATCTTAGGTTGTTTGATAATTTTAGCCTAAAGG
Source organism: Antechinus flavipes (assembly GCF_016432865.1). NCBI lineage: Eukaryota > Metazoa > Chordata > Mammalia > Dasyuromorphia > Dasyuridae > Antechinus > Antechinus flavipes. The sequence goes on from NC_067398.1 coordinate 158,275,674, forward strand.
AAAGAAATACCAGTTCCTTTGTATGCCCTCCCTCTAGCATATCGAGAGCATTGTGTTCAGGTCTGGACACCATATTGTAGCAGGAATATTGATAAATTATAGAATCCCTATAGGAAGACAGTTAAGATGATGAAGTGTGCTGAGTTCATGTCAGATGAGGAAGAGCCAGAGAAGAGAAAATTTAAGGGATTGGGGGAGGATAACAGCTATCTTCAAGTATTTGAAAGGCTAGCTGAGGAAAAGGCAGCTGGGTGGTACAGAGACTAGAAAGCTGGGCCTGGAGTCAGGAAGATTCATCTTTCTGAATTCAAACCCAACCTCAGACACTTACTAGTTATGTGACCCTGAGCAGTCACTTCTTCCTGTTTATCTCAGTTTCCTCATGTGTAAAATGAATTGGACAAAGAAATGATAAGACACTTCAGTATCTTTGCCAAGCAATGGGGTCAGCAAGAATTGGACTCCATTGAATAACAAGTGGATTAGGCCCTGGACTGGAAATTAAAAGATGTGACTCTGAATCCTGGTCTTGCCATTTATTAGCTATGTGTGTTGGACTCTGGGGAATAACTGGCTTGAAAAGCAGAACAGCTGTTCTCTGGAAGCTGTTGGAAATTCGAGGACCTGTTTAGGAGAGCAAAATGTTCCCTTGATGCTGGCAATCACCTAGAGCTGATCCTGAGATTAGCCCCCTGGGTGTGAAGGAGGAGCAGTGAGTGTGTGAATGCAAGAAAGAAAACTGTTGTCTTGGTTAGCGGGGAGGGAAGAGAACAGATTTTGGCAACGAGTTTGCATGGTATCATAAGAAAGAAAGAAACATTTACTAAGTGCCAGGCACTGTGCCAAGTACTTTACAAATATTGTCTTATTTTGTCCTTACAATGATTTTGAGAAGTGGGTGCTATTGTGAATCTGATTTGACAGTTGAGGAAACTGAGGCAGTTAGAGATTAAGTAACATAACCTAGGTCTGAGATCATTTTTGGACTCTGATTTTCCTGACTCCAGTCCCAGGCTCTATCCATTGACCCAGCTGCCTCCATGAATGAAAGAATCTGGATATTTGAAACCATTGCAGTGACTCAGTAGAAGTGAGGGGACACGAAGAGAGTCAGTACTCACCCCTGCATTTACAGAGGCTTTTGTGCCCTTTCCTATGAATTAAGACTTGAAGGACTGTGTGTAGGTTCTAGGTACAACTAACCTTTGAGTCAACGAAACCTTATTTCTTTTTTTTTTTCTTTTCTTTTTTTTTTTTTTTTACTATAGCTTTTTATTTACAAGTTATATGCATGGGTAATTTTACAGCATTGACAATTGCCAAACCTTTTGTTCCAATTTTTTCCCTCCTTCCCCCATCTCCTCCCCCAGATGGCAGGTTGACATTCAATATATGTTAAATATGTTAAAGTATAAATTAATACAATATTAGTATACATGTCCAAACCGCCATTTTGCTGTACAAAAAGAATCGGACTCTGAAATAGTGTACAATTAACCTGTGAAGGAAATAAAAAATGCCGGTGGACAAAAATAGAGGGATTGGGAATTCCATGTAGTGGCTCATAGTCATCTCCCAGAGTTCTTTTGCTGAGTGTAGCTGGTTCAGTTCATTACTGCTCTATTGGAACTGATTTAGTTCATCTCATTGTTGAAGAGGGCCATGCCCATCAGAATTGATCATTATACAGTATTGTTGTTGAAGTATATAATGATCTCCTGGTCCTGCTCATTTCACTCAGCATCAGTTCATGTAAGTCTCTCCAGGCCTTTCTGAAATGATCCTGCTGGTCATTTCTTACAGAACAATAATATTCCATAATACTCATATACCACAATTTATACAGCCATTCTCCAATTGATGGGCATCCACTCAATTTCCAGGAAACCTTATTTCTAATCCTATCCTACCACATTCTTGCCATGTACCTCTAAGTCAGTCACTTCAATCCTTCAGTAACTCTCTGAGACAATAGGTTGCAAAAATATCATTCTCTATTGGAGAGGTCTTTCCTTATCTGGAACTCCTTATATCACTCAATAAATACTGCATTATATGAAAGATGAAGTCACAAATCTGTTTTTTTAAAAGGTGCAAAGCACAATAAAAGCAATATTATTCAATGATCAACTTTGATAGACTTTGCTCTTCTTAGTAATACAATGATCTAAGACAGTTCTAAAAGTTTCATGATGGAAAATGCTATTCACATCCAGAGAAAGAACTATATAGTCCAAATGCAGAATGAAGCATATGCTATTTTCACTGTTTTGTTTTTTGTTTGTCCTTTCTCATTTTTTTTTTCATTTTGTTCTTTTACAACACGAGTAATGTAGAAACATGTTTAATATGATTGTACATGTGTAATCTATATCAGATTGCTTGCTGTCATGGGAAGGGGAGAGGAGGGAAAAATGCAAATCAAAATTTTATAAAAGTAAATGTTAAAAATTAAAAACATAAAAAAAACATTAAAAACAGTACAAGGCATGATTGCAGCTGTTGGAGATACAAAGACAAAATGAAAGCCAGTCCCTGTCCTTATGGAATCTACTATTAATAATAGTAGAAAGGGATTATAAAGGGCAGAGATTAGGAGACCAGTTAGGAAGTTACTGTAATAGTTCAAACATGAAATTTCCCTATTAGATTTTTGGATATCCAAGTGGCTCATTTGTGAATTCTCATAGCCTCCAAATGGAATAAAATCAGCTTTGGAGAGAAAGGTGTTAGTTAATTGGATCACTTGAGTGCAAGAGAATCTATGATAGTATGACATCTCAGCTTCTGTGAGTTTCAGTAGCTTCATCTGTTAAATTAAGTAGTTTGGTTAGATAATTCCCAAGCTCCCATTTAGTGCCAACTCTTTTATAAAATCCTGTGGCCACAGAGGTTATAGGGTTTCAAGATTTAGAGTCTGCCTCTGCCTCCACGCTGCATATAATTCAAGGCATAATGAGATAAGTACCTAAAGAGAGGTGAAAAATAAATTGCTGGGAGAGAATCAAAGGACAGAAGGATTACGTGTCAATGAGAAGACTCAAGGAAGATTCATGGAGGAGAATTAAGAATTCTCCCAGGTAGGTGCCTTCTGATTAATTCCCTTCCCTTTCTCCTACACCCTACCTCTTTCCTGAAGAGTCCTGAGGGAATGGTCTGTTAGTCATAATAATCAGGAATGAGTCAACCCCAGGGGATTAGTGCATCAGAGCAGAACTATATCAAACGTGTTTGTAAAAAATATAGGAAAATGGCTACTTACATTTTACATAGAAAATAGTGCTTCTTCAGGACTCTGTAATTCAATCAATTCATTGTCTCTGAACACCTCTCAATGCTCTCATTCTAACTGTGTGGGAAGCCTGATAAATTCACTTCCTGATCTTGTCATACAAATCTGGAAGTTTTTTTTTTTTAATTTTGTTTTGTTTTATTTTTACTTGTTTGTTTTTTCCAGTAATGAGACTACGTTGGTTTTTATCCATCTTCTGGGATGTTAACCCCTTTGCAGACCTCCCTTACTGCCCCAATCCTGAGAAAGAACAGAGATGACTTGGAAAGTTAGAGGAATACAGAGGAGAGTTTAGCCTTAGTGGGTTGATACTAAGAGGGCAGAGGCAGTAGCAGTGAGTAGAAAAGCAAAAAGGTAAAGGAAGGCTTGATTGAAAGGGAAAAAAAATTTTTTTTCTTTAAAATTTATTCCCCCAAAACTTTATTGATAATAAATACCATTATCATTCCCATGAACTCACTGCCTTCTCCCAACAGGCAGTGATCCTTTTTAATAAGGACAGGCAGACAAATCAATTCATTGACCATGATGAAAATATATGCTCCATTTTGCCCCTGTAGTCTACCACCTCTCTACTGAGAAGTGGACATTGTGCTTTAATAGCTGTCTTTTCACTTCATGAATGGTCACCTTGGTTATTAGTTTTCTGAAGTCTTTCAGTGCTTTCAGAAAGAAATTACTTCCTAACAATGGCTATTGTTATTGGAGACACTGGATGGTCAATCATTTCCTTCTCCAGCTCACTTTACAGATGAGGAAACTGAGGCAAACAGGGTAAAGTGATTTGCCCAGGGTCACATAACTAGTAACTGTCTGAGGTTAGATTTGAACTCAGGAAGATGAGTCTTTATGATTCTAGGCCAAGTATTCTGTCCACTGGGCCACTTAGCTGCCCTGGTCCTAACAATTAGAGATACCCAAAAGTGCCATGGATTCCTCCAAAAGGTATTGGGTTTCTCTTCACTGGAAGACTTCAAACAATGGCTGGATGACAACTTGATGGATATCATAAAAGGGATCCTTGTTGAAGTGGAAATTGCAAATAGAGGGCCTCCAAAATCCCTTTCATCCTTGAGACTCTAAGATTCTCTGAGCCTTTTCCACTAAGCTTTTTATAGACCAAAGGAATGAGCAAATTGATTGTTTCTGTTTTTGTTTTTTTACTTCTCATACTTGTTGGTGGAAGTGTCAATGAGAAATTGTTGTTGTTGTTGTTTATCCTTTGTTCTTGAAGAGGACCATGACATCAGGGAGATGATGTCATGACATGCAAGTGAATTGGATTGAAGTGAGGGGAGGAAAGGATGTGCAAAGTTACCAGTCTTACTTACTGTAGGAAACTACAGAGTCATCTGGGTCCAGTGGCAAGATATACATCAGGATGGTCCCTAATGAGAAGTAAAAGGTGAAGAAAAAGGTGAAAAACATAGAATTAGTGAGAGCCAAGGGCATAGGAAGGTTAAAAGGCACAAATTCAAATTATCAAATGCTTCCCATATGCAGAGTATTCTACTAGGACTGGGAAAGAAAAGGAAAGGGAGAAAGGATTAGTATTTATATAACATGCACTATATTCCAGGCACCATGCTAAATGCTTTTCACAAATATTATCTTATTTGATTCTCACAACAACTCTTTGAGGTAGTGCATTTATTAACCCCATTTTACAGTTGAGAAAACTGAGACAAATAGTTTTCTAGGGAAGCAAAAATGAAATGTGGCATTGTTTCTGAATTTAGGGAGTTTCACATTTACTAGAAGAGATATAATATAAAAATGAATATGATATAAAATGATTTATGAAAAATGATACTGTTTTTGTATATGCAGCATATATGCAGCATATAAAAGAGGGTTGTTGGGGACTAAGGAAAGATCTAGATTCAAGTGATATGGGAAAATTTCAGGAGGGAGAGGTCATTTTCAACTTTGATGGTGGTAGGGATAAGGGAAGACTTCTGCACAATTAGATTTTTAAATGAAAGAATAAATTTCAAGATTTCATATTGTTTTGTGAAGATGAGTTTAATCCTGTATGAAACTTCTTTACTTCCTTAAGCCTTGGCAAGCTCTTTTTTCAAAAAGGTAAAAACACACAATCTTAGAATGCTCTCTTCAATATTATTTTAAAAATTTGGTGTGCAACCATAAATGGCAATTCACTAGATTTAGAAAATCAGTAAGTTGCATTGGGAAAACTACCATTTTAGGATAAACCATAAAATCAATTTTCAAAAAATGACAACCTTATTAACAGCTTCTAAAAAGAAACTTCTGATCAAACTCTGGAAAGAGGGTTAATGAGGTATGGAAAGAAGATCTCTCAGCTGGAAGGCAGGAGACCTGAATTCAAACTTGGACTCTATTGCTTATTAGTTATGTGATTTTGATCAAATCATCTAATTTTTCTGAGATCCAGTTTCAGCTTCTGTAAAATGGAAATAATGGGAAAAATATTTTATTATCCCTGAAGTACAATAGAAATGTGAGTTATTATTTGTTCAGCCTATCTTTTAGCCCTAAGAATCAGACCTAAAATATAGCCATGCTGAATTTCTAGTTTAGTTTCATCTAAGAACTAATCTAAGAAACATTAAAGGGCAAGACAAGATCACTAGTGATGAAATATTAGAACCTAATCATAGAGACACAGGCTGTCAGATATAGAAGGAGCTTCAGGGTTATCTAGTCCAAACAGTACCTAAATAGAAATACCCTACAATTTCCTTGACAATAGCCATTCAGATTCTGCTTAAAGCCATCTAGAAATAGAAACCTAATATCTCCTTAAGCTAGCTATTCCATATTTGGACAGCTCCAATAGTTTTTTCCTTACAATAAGATCAAATCTACCTCTTGGCAATTCCTACCAATTGTTTTTAGTTCACTAGTCATTTTTACTTGACTAGACCTGGGAATGGGACTGGGGAATGGGAAATATTTAAGGCTTAGGTACCAAAGTAATTGAAAAAGAGAAGTTATATGATGATCTTCTGATGAAAAACTTGTCAAAATATGATTTAACCACTGATTACCAAGTCCCGCTGGGTTATCACAATACAAGAAGAGAAATTCAATTTAAGGAATGCCTTGATGAGAGGTGGGGAGGAGAGGAAAAAGTGCTTATGCAGTGCTTAATTTGTGCCAGGCAGTGTGCTAAGTTCTTCACAAATATCATCTCTTTTCTTTCTATCTTCCCTATTAATGTAGAAGTCAACACTATCTTCTTAGCTTCTCAGGCTTGAAACCTGGGAATTATCCTGGGTTTCTCACTATCTCTCATCTCTCCATATCCAAATATGTTGCCAAGGAAGGCCTGCTAACTTTTACTTTTGCATCATCTCCTGAATAAGCCCCCTCCTCTACTCCAATAATACATTACTCTAGAGCAGACCCTCATCACCTCATACTCTGATTATGGCAACAGTTGGCTGATGAGATCATGTGCCTTAAGTCTCTCCCTGTTCCAATCCATTCTGCATTCGGTCACCAAAACGATTTTCCTAAAATCCAAGTCTGATCATGTCACTCCCCCTACTCCCATTCAATAAACTCCAGTAGCTTCCTAGAGCAAATACAAAATATTCTGTTTGTCATTCAAAGTCCTTCATAACCTAGCCCCCTTTCCAATCTTCTTGCACCTTACTCTCCAACCGTACTCTAGTGATACTAACCTCCTGGTGCTCCATAAACAAATCAGCTCTAGGCATTTTCTCTATAGAAAGTTAGTGGCCATATAGTCAGAAGAATATGTTCAAATTCATTCTTCTCTCTCACTTCTTACCTGTGTGACCTTGGGCAACTTATATTCCTTGTACCCTAGTTTCCACATCTATAAACTGAGGGCATTGATTTAGATGAGGTTTCTTCCAGTTCTAAATCTATGATCCTATAAATGAAAGTCATCTCTCTTCCAAATGCCTCACTGGATTATGTAAGTATTTAGTTACTAAAAAATCTAGAAGTTTAATTGGATATTTTTATTCACCCTGTTTATGCATGCAGGTAGCCACCAGTCTAGACAGTATCTTAGAATCTTATTGAGACAATCTTACAAAAAACTGAACCCCCCCCCAACTTTTATTATCTCCACCCACTTTTCCACCAGTTAACACATGCAATACAAACATTTCTATTATTCTACCTTTAATCCTTTCTTTGCAACCCCCCTCGTATTTTTATTCTCCTACATAGTTCTAATCAATTAGATGGAAGCCACAATGTACAGTGGTAATTTGCTGAAACTTGAAGTCAAATCTAGGGTCTGCCATTTAGCTACCTGTGTAATCTTTGGCAAGTCATTTAACCTCTATGGCCCAAATAGCCTCAGTTTACTTATCTGTAAAATGAGGGGATAGGACTAGATGGCCTTAGGTACTTTCCAGTTCTAAATCTATAAAAATTCAGCCTCCTACCTTTAGTCAGGAAAATAGCAGTTGCACCTCCTTTCTTAAGATGCCCTTGATATTGATAGATGAATTGGGCACCAAAAATGGAACTAAATTCTTCACTATTGACATTTTATAGCAAGAAATTCACGTTCCATTTTTTTCTTCTAGGTTTTTTCTTCTAGTCTTCACAGTTTTGTGTTGTGAATTCCTTTGTCAATCTAGTAAAGCCTATGGAATCCCCCCCCTCAGAATAATAATTTGAAATGAAAAAATAAAAATAAAAAATCTATCAGTCTACCAAAAAATTGAGGCAGTGAGGTAGTGCAGGGGAGAGAGTGCCAGCCCTGAAGTCTGGAGGACCTCAGTTCAAACATTTACTAGTTCTGTTATCCTGGAACAAATCAGTTAACCCTGTTTTTTTCAGTTCTATATCTGTACAAATGAGCTAGAAAAGGAAATGGCAAACCACTTCAGTAGGTTTGCCAAGAAAACCCCAGATGGGGTCATGAAGTCAGACATGAGATATATAACTCAGTAACAACATAAAAGAATTTCAATTCTGTTGAAATGCAGTCTGTAGATAGGAAGACTGTGATCAAGTGCATTCTAGCAGCAGGTCTAATTTTGAAGTAGTGATGAGCATAAACTATTTTGAGATAATTGAAACAACTGTATGTGATATGAAAATATCTGTGATTTCTATTCTAAGCCTGTATAACACCACTGTGGTTCATTGCATATATTAATCATCAAAGGAAATGCTAAGTTTCATGGTTAATGAAAATAAAGATGTAGATCAAGGGGATATTTTCAGAGAAATCTGGGACTACTTGGAATTCTGGTCAGTGTGATGACCAATCATTACACTAGAGGACTGATGATGAAACATGCTCCCCATCTCCTGATATGTTAAGACCAAAGAGTGCAAAATGAAACCTCTTTTTCTTTTTCTTTTTTTTTTTTTGGACATGGACAAAGTAGAAATTTGTTTTGCTCGACTATGTTGCTGTTATTTTCCAGTTGTGTTCAATTCTTCATTACCCCATTTTGGGAGTTACTTGGCAACGATAGGTTTGCTATTTCCTGTTCCAGCTCATTTGACAGATATGGAAATTGAGGCAAAAAGGGTGGAATGACTTGCCTGGATCACACAGCTAGTAAATTTGAAGCCAGATGTGAACTCCTGAAGAGGAATCTTCCTTATTCTTGACCCAGCATTCTATTTACTATACTATCTAGGTGCCCTGGTGTCCCTAGATGAGCTTGACTATAACTGTTTGTAAAAAAAGATTTTGTTTTTCTTTCTTTCTCAAATGAAACAGGGTTAGAAGAGAGAGAGGGTAGATTTTTTGTCGGTTGAAATAAATAAAATTCAATAAAAAAATAAAGATGGATCTTTATTTCCCATACCAATTCATGGATATTCTGACATCTGGTTGCTGAATTCCAGGTTGTGAGCCCTTGCTTTAGACCATCCTTTCTATCTTCAACTTTCCTCCTCCCCCCACAATACACCAAAACTTCATTTAAATCCCAGAGCTAAGTCTGTGTGTGTGTGGGCAATTGTTATTTCTAGAACCATAAATGCCCTCTTTGGGGCCCAGGTAATTTCCTCTCTGCTAAGCAAATCAATAAGTTATTGTTTTCTTTTGATGGAAGACAACACAATAGCAGATAAAAGAATTACTTTCTAAGTAATTGTCGTTGATCTGTGGCAACAAATTAAAGAACTGTATTTGGGTTTGAAATGTTCTCTGAGCATTTAACTGAATCTGGGCTTCTCATTTTCCTTTAGTTCATTTTATCTTCTGACAGGTGAATGAGAAGGGAAAATTAGAAGAAAGCTGACTCAGTGGGGCTTCAGTGATTCCAGTCTTTTGGGCAATAATGAGATGGGGAACTGCAGAGGAGGACAGTAGCTTTCTTTTCATTCTCTCCTTCCTTTAGTTTCTCCAGACAGACTTTTCTTATTGTCATGTAAAATATGTTGAGCACAAAGGAATTTCCCCCCCAAGGTATAATATCTCATTTTCAAAATTTGCCCAGAATACTGGCATCTCAACAATAGATGCAACTAGTACTATAGAGTAAAAGATTTCTGAGAAAACAAGCATCTTCTAAAACCCAGGTATATGCTACTCTGGAATCAAAAGTACTATTGTTGTCCAGTTGTTTTAGTCATGTCTGACTCTTCATGATCTCATTTGGGGTTTTCTTAACAAAAATACTAGAGTGATTTGTATTTCCTTCTCTAGCTCATTTGACAGATGAGGAAACTGGGTGAAGTGACTTGTCCAGATTCACACACTCAGAAAAGTGAGTCTTCCTGATTCCAGATTTGGCATTCTGTGCATTGCACCACCTTGCTGCCCCTATCAAGGGCACTAAAATATCTTTAATACTGAGAAAATTATCAATGATCCAGGCACAGATCATTTTCTTGTGCAACTTTAAGGTAATCAATACATTATTTATTAAGCCCCTCCTGTGTGCTAGGAACCATGCTAAGTACAAAGAAACAAAAACAAAAATGAAACAGTTTCTGCTCCCAAGGAACTTATACCTTATAAGGTAGAAAAAAAATGTTATTTATATTAGGAGCTATAGTGTAATAATGATGCTAAATATAAAACCTTGCTACAGATCAGAGAATATGACTTCTCTTAGCTGTTTCATAAGATTACTTTGAAATCTGAAGAGAGGATTAGAAAAGCTGAGAAATGTATTGATTTAATGTCTTTGAGTGTAGTTTTCCTTTAAAAGGTATTGACACTGTTTTTGAGAATTCATTGGCTCAGGGGACTAAGACTCACGCTTTCTAGTTCCTGGAGGATAGAAGAGCCAGGACAGAATGAACTAGAGTTCCTTCTTCAGCCGTCTGATCTCATTCTTCCATAACATAGGGTAACTGGACATCCACTATTACTTATTCAATCTGGGCTAGTTTTGTGCTATGTCAACCCCATAAGGAGAGTATATGACTAGCTCTACTGCCATGACAGTATATATGTCTTCCCTGATACACAATTTACTGCCAAGGACTATTGATTATATAGAAATGGGAACCAGATCGATGATTTTATTGGTATGGGAAGTAAATAACGGTGAGGAAATATCCTCTGCCAATGCAGGACAGCACTTTATTCTCAATTAATAAGCATTGCCTAAGGGTACTAATCCCAATTTACCCAGGTCATCTAGACAATATGTCAGAGGTGGTGCTTAAATCCAGGTCTTTTTGTCTCTAAAATTAATTCTCTAGTCCTCACTCCACACTACTTGGAAAGAAAAAGTACACTGCCTGCCTCTTAGGAGTTTCATTTGCAAAAAATCAAATTGAAGACTAAAGACTTCTGGGTAATTAAGCATTAAAGATAACAAAATATAGTTAAATCATCACTGATTTAAGAGTCACAAACTCCAGATATTAATTACAACTCTACCATTAACAGGGATACTCTGAAATCTGGTTGTTGGGATCCCAAGTGATGAGTCCTTGGTTTAGACCATCCTTTCTACCTTCAACTTCTCTCCTCTGCCACAGTACACAAAAACTTAGTTCACATAAATCCCAGAGTGTGTGAGTACCTTGTTATTGCTAGAACCATAAATGCTTCCTTTGGAGCCTGGGTTATTTCCTCTCTGCTAAGCAAATCAATAAGCTGTTGTTGTTTTCCTTTGATGGAAAACAACACAGCAGCAGGCAGAAGAATCACTTTCCAAGTAATTGTCATTGACCTCTGGCAACAGATTATAGAATAGTATTTAGGTCTGAAATGCTTCTTTGAACCTCAGCTTCCTCATCCATAAATGAGAAAGTTGGAGTAAATGATCTTTAAGAGCCTTCTAGTTCTAAGAGTACAGACTTCAAAAGAATCACAGAATTTAAGAGTTAGAGGGGACCTCAATGACTAATTAATCCACACTAGAAAGGATTCTACCACTATACTGCCATCTCCTCACTCGATATATTTTCATTGGATGGCTCCCATGGGGACACTTATCACCCTTCTCATCTTCACTTTCTGGCCTCTCTGGCTTTCTCCAAAGCTCAGCTAACACTCTAACTTTTCTAGATTTATATGAGATGATTCAAAGCAAAGGGAGCAGAACTTGGAGAACATTGTACACAACAAAATTGTAATGACAATTAACTGCAAAAGACAGTTATTATGAGAAGAACAATTGTTGTTATCCACAACAATTCCAAGGTACTCATCTTGAAAAGTGCTATTCAGGGAGAGAAGTGATGGACTCCAAATGTATTTTTAAAAAATTTCTTTATTTTTCTTGCTTTTTTTTGTTGTTGTTTACATGTCTAATGTGAATATAAATTTTGTGTGACTTCATATGTATAATGGCTATTGTAGTCCTTATCTTCTCCATAGAAAGATGAGGAGTGCAGAGATAGGGAGAGAATTTGGAACTGAAAGTAAATTTTTAAAGTTCCACCTTCTTTTAAAATTTTATTTGTTTAATTTTTTATTTTTTTAAAATTTTACTTTCTGTGATAAAGAGAGCCATCTATACCAGAGAGAGGAATATGGGAAATATGGATCACAACATAGCATTTTCATTCTTCTTGTTGTTTGCTTGCATTTTGTTTTCTTTCTCATTTTTTTTTCCCTTTTTGATCTGATTTTTCTTGTGCAGAAAGATAATTGTATAAATACAGGCACATGTGTTGGATTTAACATATATTTTAACAGGTTTAACATATATTGGATTACTTGCCACTTGAGGGGATGGGGGGGAAGGGAGAAAAATTTGGAACACAAGATTTTACAGGGGTCAGTGTTGAAAAATTATCCATGTTTTTATTAAAAAGCTTTAATAAAAATAAAATTTTACTCTCTATGAGATTTTCCCACCCACCCCCACTTAATTTCCTCTGTTGATTATTTCCAATTTTTCCTACAAATACTTGTTTATACATAGTTTTGTTTGTTTTTGTCTTTCCATTCTGATGTGAGAACAGAAACTTTTTTGCCATTCTTTTTATCCCTTGTACTTAACAGTGTCTGACACATACCTGGTACTTAATAGATATTTATCAACTAGACTATAACATACAGGACAAGTGGTCTTACAGCCTCTATGTGAAGCCTACCATCTCTCAAGGTAGCCCATTTCATGTTTGGCCAGATTTAATTGTTAGGAAAATTTCCTCTGATATTGAGCCTAAATTTGCCTTTCTACCCATTGGTCTTGGGTCCGCCCACTGAGGATGCACTGAATGATTCTAGCATCTCTTCCATATGTTAACCCTTCAAATACAGGAAGATGGCTATCATTTCCCTCCTATTCCTAAAATTTCTCCTCATCCATTTTGTTTTGCCTGGAGCAACCTCATTTCTGCCAGGTTTGGCTGCACATCAGGTTTTTGTCACTTTGGGAGTCACAAGAAAGGAGCCAGCTGCAATGGAGAGAGCACTGTGCAGGTAGCAGATTCCCAAGACTCCTCCAGGAAAATCACTTAGAGTGACTAATCAGTGCAGCTGCTAGGGGCCACCTAAGTGCCAGCAACAATTTCCAGAGCTGAGAAAAAAACATCTAAGAAGACAAAGGAAATCTAAGATGAGCAGCTGTTGACAGGAAGGTTTAGCAGTCATATTTACAATGGAAATTCCTCCCTGGGGCTTGCTTCCCCAAGCCATTAAAAACACTGTTTAATATTTGAAATGGAATACAATCAGTACCAACTGATCAAAATCTACTCCCAAAGATTGTGGTATTTTGTTGAACAGGTCCTTTTAGAAGGATTTCAGACCAAACTTTTCTTGGCTTTTCCCCCATCGTGCTCTTTCAGCCTCCTGGACACTGTTCCTTCCCACTTTCTCACCACTTCTGAGTCAGAGCTTGATGTACTTCTTGGAGTGGTTCAATGCCTCTGCCATTCTCTATCACTGAACCCTTTCTTTTGTTACCTTAAAAAGGCCCAACATTATCTAAGTATGTTAGAAAAAAGAGTGACACTTTCATTATTATTAACTAGAAAAAAAATATATATGCAGACACATATGCACATACATATACACATATACATATGATAAAGTACCAGGTTTTGGGAGAGCGGTTCAGAATGTGAAAAATTCATAAAGAGATATTATCATTGTAACAGGATGTCCTTTATTGTTGTAAAAAGGCACAAGGGCCAATCAAGATGATTAAGCAGCACTGTGAGTGAAGGGAGTTATTTAAAGGTCAGAGGTGAAGAATAAGTGCTGGATCTAGAGATTTAGGGAAGAGTTAAACAAGATCTTAGAACAAATTCATATGTGCATTATATCTATATTAGCAACTGCATAATGGGACTGGAGTAAATGGGGTATCCTAATATAGGATAATAAAGGTACTTTGGTTCCAAAGGAATAAGGATGGACAAGAATGTGTCTAGTACACCTGCTCAGGGAAGAAGAGTCCCTTATTTGATTTAGTGAATTGAGTATGCCTTAATCATGCTGACGAGATAGTCCCAGGAATTTGGCCTCCCTTTGCATGTGAGAAGATTGATAATGAGGATAGGATGGACTTGGTTAGAGTTCACATTATTCCTGACAATGGCTGTACTATATCGTGTGTGTGTGTGTGTGTGTGTGTGTGTGTACATAAATATATGTGTGTGCATATATATATATATATAGCACCCTAACATTTGCAAAATTGCACATATTTTTATTTTATTCTCATAATCCCTCTCAGAGATAAGTTTTATTTTTTTTTTTTTAATCATTTACAGAGAAGGAAACTACTTAGATCTGGTTAGAGTAAGTGATTTACCCACAGTCTAGTACTCAGCTATAGACAGATTATCATCATCATCATCATCGTAACAACATATAAGCATTTATATAGCACTTACTATGTGCCAGGCCCTCTGTTAAGTACTTTACAGTTCATTTGTTCCTTACAGGAGGTAAAGAGGTAGATACTATTATTGTCTCCATTTTACAGATGAGGAACTTGAGGCAACCAGAAGTTAAATAACTTGTCCAGTATTACACAGTTAGTATATATCTGAGCTCAAATTTGAATTCAGATCTTCCTGACACCAGGCCCAGCACTCTATCCACTGGGTTACCTAGCTGCCTCTTAAATATCATACATTTTTGGATTTCCAATTTGGTAATCATGATTATTAATCTTATTGAAGTAGTCACCAGCTATTATCAGAAAACAGGACATCACTTTTTGTCATTACCCCCATTCTCCGGTCCACTAAGCACTAAATCTGACTTATATCAAGGTAGCCCTAATGCTGAAATATCTGGTAATTAGTCAAAGATGGTGAGTTGTAATTGACCCCTTTTTTCAGGAAGAACAAGCTTCTTAGTTTTCATTTATCTTAATCATCAGGTATTTTACTTTACTCCTTGATGTTATTTAAAAAATATTTAGTATTTTATTTCCCTAGTTACATGTAAAAATAATTTTAAATATTCATTTTAAAATGTTGAGTTCCAAATTCTCTTTCTTTCTTCCCTCTCCGCCCCCACATAGAGAAAACAAACAATTCAATATAGGTTACACATGTGTAGTCATATAAAAACATTTCCATATTACTCATGTAGTGAAAAACATAGACCAAAAAACCCCAAGAAAAATAAAGTTTAAAAAATATGCTTCAATCTTTATTCAGGGACTATTAATTCTTTCTCTGGGGATGGATAGCATTTTTCACCATGAGCTGTAGAATTGTCCCAGATCATTATATTGCTGAAAATAGCTTTCATTCATTTTACATCATTTTGCAATATTGCTGTAACTTTGTACACATACATTCACTTTACATCAGGTCATGTAAGTCTTCTTAGGTTTTTCTGAGAACATCCTGCTCATCATTTCTTGTAGCACAATAGTATTCCATTATAATCATACACCATAATTTTTTTTCAGTCATTCCCTAATTGATGGCTATTTCCTCAATTTTCCATTTTTGTCACAAAAAAAGTTGCTATAAATATTTTTACATATTTTTATGTATAGGTTCTTTTCCTTTTAAAAAAAATGTTTTTTAGGATACAATACTTAATATTGGTATTGCTAGGTTAAAGGGTATGCCTGGTTTTATAGCCCTTTGAGCATAGTTCCAAATTGCTCTATAGAATGGTTGAATAAGTTCATAACTCCACCAACAATGCATTGTCTTATTTTCCCCACATCCCAGCCATTTTTCTTTTTCTGTCCTATTAACCAGCCTAATAGGTATGAGGTAGTACTTCAGAATTATTTTAATTTGCATTTCTCTAATCAATAGTGAGTTACACATTTTTTCCATGTGGCTATAGATAGATTTGATTACTCCATCTGAAAACTGTTCATAACTTTTGATCATTTATCAGTCAAGGAATAGTTCTTATTTTTATCAATTTAGCTCAGTTTTCTTTTTGTTTGAGAAATGAGGCCTTTATTAGAGAACGATACTTCAAATTTTTCTCCCAGTTACTGTGTTTCCCTCCATCCTATCCCCTTCTGTTTATTATATTTTCTCTCCCCTTTCGCCCTGTACATTCTTGAAAGTGTTTTGCTTCTGACTACCCCTTCCCCCAATCTGTCCTCCCTTTATCACCCCCTTTCTCTTATTCCCTCCTGTCCTAGTTTCCTATGATGTAAAATAGATTTCTCAACCCATTTGAGTGTTCATGTTATTCTCTCTTTGAGCCAATTCTGATGAGAATAAGGTTCACTCACTCCCTCTCACCTTTTCCTTCTTCCCCTGTAAAAGTTTTTTTTTTTTTTTTTTGCCTCTTTTATGTGAGATAATTTATCCCATTCTCTTCCTTTTATTTTCTCCCAATACATTCCTTTTACCCTTTAATTTTATTATTTTACATATCATCCCTTCATATTCAACTCACACCTATGCCCTTTGTCTAAATGAACTCCTTCTAACTTCCCTAATAATTAGAAAGTTCTTATGGATTACAAGTATCATCTTCCCATGGAGGAATGTAAACAGTTTAATTTTACTAAGTCCCTTATGATTTCTCTTTGCTGTTTACTTTCTTATGTTTCTCTTGAGTCTTGCATTTGAAAGTCAAATTTTCTAATCAATTCTGGTCTGCTCATCAAGAATGCTTGCAAGTTCTTCACCTCATTGAAGATCCATTTTTCCCTTGAAGGATTATACTCACTTTTGCTGGGTAGCTGATTCTTGGTTGCAAACCTAGATCTTTTGCCCTCCACAATTATCATATTCCCAACCCTCTAATCCATTATTGTAGAAGCTGCTAAATCTTATGTTAACCTGACTATGGCTCCATAATACTTGAATCATTTCTTTCTGACTACTTGCAATATTTTCTCCTTGATCTAAGAACTCTGGATTTTGGCTATTATATTCCTGAAATTTTCATTTTGAGATCTCTTTTAGGAAATTATCAGTGGGTTATTTCAATTTTTTATTTACCCTCGGTTCTAGAATATCTTAATAAGGCTTAAAAGTTAATGTTTAGGCTCTTTTTGATGATTTTCAGGTAGTTCAATAATTTTTAAAGTATGTTTCCTGGATCTGTTTTCCAGGTCAGTTGTTTTTCCAAATAAATATTTCACATTGTCTTTTTTTTCCCCTTTTGGTTTTGTTTTATTGTTTCTTTATTTCTCATAAGTCATTAGCCTCCATTTACTCAATTCTAATTTCTAAGGAATTATTTTCTTCAGTGAACTCCAGAGTTTTTTTTTTTTTTTTTTTTTTTGCAGGGGTGGGAGGATGGGGAGGGGGAAGTCTTCCTCCCTTGATCACATTCATAACAGAATGAATTGTCTTTGGCTTGACTCTACAAACTTTGGGATACTCTGGACAAGTAAGAATCCTCTACTTCTAAACTCAAATAATTTATTCCTGTGTCGCTGATAGTGAATGAGAACTGGACTACCCTCTAGAAATAAGGAGTAAGTGCTATGTTTTGGCCTTGATATTTATGTGTCTATTCAACATTAAAAAAAATAGGCCCCAAATTACATAGGTCTTCCTTTGACCCTTATAAAGCTCTTTTTAGTCTTTATACTTAATTTGAGTTTTTCTAAATTCCCCTGAATTCCTCTTTTTGTTCCAAGATAAATTACCACCATCTGAAACAACCTCCTAGCCCCCATATTGGGTGCTACATGAAACTAATTTGGAGGCTTCTATCCCAGCATCTTGGAATTTATAATTGGAAGCTCTGTTTGTTTGTTTTTTTGCTTAGCAGACCTCTGCTCTTGGCAAATTCCTCAACTTCTGTATGCCCATCTGTGATGAGAACAAAGTAAAAATACACATAAACACACACAAAGAGATACACAGAGAAAGAGAGACATAGAGACTTTGAGGCAGAGACACAGAGGTAAGGAGATGCCTGACAGATTCCTGAGACAATTTTCCTATGGACAGAATTTTATTAAGCCTGAAAGAAGGACAGCTGCTGGCTTAGTGAGGACTTGATGACAGTTACAAGATTTGTAAGTGAGAAATATCCTAAGAAGGAAAAAAAATCCAAATCATATGGAGTTACATCTAGGACTATCCACTGAGTCCCAGAAACACTGTAGAATGCAGCCTTTCATTCAAGAGCCTTTTAAGCTTAATGTAACCCAATATATACATACTGCCATTTAATTACAGTGTATCTGCATTATAGATCTATGTCAATTGAGTACTTTTCTATTCTATCTCTCTTATTCCATTAGCAGACTCTCCAGGGCAGGAAGAGTATTTTCTCTTTGCTATTCATCTCTAATACCATACACCCAGTGGGCACATTATATTTTTTGTTATTATTGTTGACTGGTCTCTTATGATTAGTTCTTCATTATCTGGCCATTAGGCATATAGCTTGTTAAGAGGTTATATGTCTTTCAAGACACAAAGCATGGGAACAGAATTGTAGTTCTACCCATCAATAGTAGGGACACATAATTTTTCTACCTGATTGGATATTGCTATACATTGATACCACTTCAGCCTGACCCACCTAGATGTATTATTGTTTGCTTCCCATTTGCTCATGTTAATAGCATATCAAGAATTATGGTTTTAGGGATTGTCTCAGGGTTCTAGAGCATTAGAAACATGTAGAAACAAGTGAAAATTCAGGAAATAGTTTTGGCTAGGAGAATGAAGAAAAAGGACTGGAAGTGAAGAATTTGAAAGGGTGTTAGATTTAGAGTGAGGGACTTGGGATTGAATCTTGGTTTTCTACTATTTAAGTGACCTTAAGTGCTTAGTCATGTAACTTCCCTGGAATGCTTAATTTCTTTTTTTTTTTTTAATAATAGCTTTTTTCAAAATACATGCAAAGATAGTTTTCAACATTCATTTTTGCAAAACCTTGGGTTCCAAATTTTTCTCCTGCCCTCCCCACCTTTCCTGTCCCCTAGATAGCAAGTAATCCAATTTAGTTTAAAAGTATAATTTTTCTAAACATGTTTCCAGATTTATCTTGTGCAAAAAAAATCAAAAGAAAAAAATGGGAAAGAAAAAACAAACATACAACAGCAACAAAAAAAAAGTGAAAAGACTATGCTGAAATCCACATTCGTTTTCCAAAGTCCTTTTTCTAGATGCAGATTGCCCTTTCCATCACAAGTTTATTGAAATTGCCTTGAATCACTCAGCTCACATAAGTCTTTCCCAGGTTTTTTGAAATCATCCTGCTCATCATTTCTTATAGAACAATAATATTCCATTATATTCATATCCCACAACTTATTCAGCCATTCCCCAACTAATGGGCATGAGATGCTTAATTTCAAGTCTCTTCTACCTCTAACTCCTCTGATTCTACTGTAACATTATCTAATTACATACAGAGCCATAACTGAGATGGCATAACTGGAGCTCTGAACAGAGTTCAAAAATTAAGAAGGTGCTCAGAGCACTGAGCAAGTCAAAACAATTAAGCTTAGCACTTATTTGTTTCAAATTTGTAATTTTATTAGTTTAGGAAACTTCTGGTGAGAAAACTTTCTCTACCAATGCAGATCAGCATCAGTTCTGAAATTTGTAAAATTGGCTGTCTCACTGAAAAATTAAGGATCTCCTCAAGTCATCCAGGCACTGTGTATCTGAGACCACACTTCTGTGAAAATTTTCTGACTTTTGGGCTAATTCTTTATCTCCTGCTACACTATCTCCTTTTCAGAGCTTAGCAGTTGGTTGTATTTATAAGTATATGGATATAACCTGTGTAAAAGCAAAATTAGTTTCTGATTACCTGCTAATGAGGGAGACAAGATGAATATACAAACATATAAATATATACACACACACATGTGTGAGAGACAGAGAGAAAAAGAAAAAAAGAAAGAAATTAAGAAGGAAGGAAAGAAATAAGGAAGGAGGGAAGGAAAGAAGGAAGGAAGGAAGGAAGGAAGGAAGGAAGGAAGGAAGGAAGGAAGGAAGGAAGGAAGGAAGGAAGGAAGGAAGGAAGGAAGAGAAGGAAGGAAGGAAGGAAAGAAAGAAGGAAAGAAGAAAGGAAAGAAGGAAGGAAGAAAGGAAGGAAGAAAGGAAGGAAGGAAAGAAGGAAGGAAAGAAAGAGGAAAGGGAAGAAAGGAAGAAAAGGAGGGAGGGAAGGAAGGAGGGAGAGAAAGAGAAAAGAAAGGAAAGAAAAGGAAAGTAAGAGAAAAAGAGAGGGAGAGACAGAGACAGAAAGAGAGACATACTAAGGGCTGAGCTCCAGAGAAAGATGTGGAGATGGAGATAAAAGGCTGGCCTAGGAGTCAGGAAGAACTCAGAAAAATCTAGCCTTTTATGTTGACTGGATGATGTTGGTGGGGGGATGTCCATAAAATTCTCAGTGACACACACACAACCACAAGTTATCTCCCCCATGGCATGAAAGTAAGGACTCTTTTTACTTTTCGCTTGCGTCCTCAGACCTTTGAGCATTGCCTAGCACATAACAGGCACTCTCTAAATGCTTACTGTCTGATTTGTTGCTGTTGTTTTTTTTGTGACCCATCCTGTGATTTTATCTATATAGGCAGAAGGTGAGATGGGACAGAGTGGAGGAAGTGCTATAGCTGAGCTCTCCCAATATTTCTCTCCAGACAACTTTAAAATGATGCCTCAAATATAATTGTGTAGAAGCAGAATAATAAATATATAAATTATATAATATAATATAAAATAATATAAACAAATAAGTAACAAAAGGTTGGTGAAAGATTTTTCCAGCCCAAAACAACTTAGGAGGTGAGAAGGAGAGATCTGTGGCATTGGGGTTGGGGTTGAGCTGGACTATCAGTGAGTCTGGGAAGCAGAGATAATAGCAACAGCAGCTTTTAGAGCTTTCAACCTAGAAATGGCAAGGGGATTAAATAACTGGTCAGACAATACTCCCTAAACTAATCTATTTATTTAGTGCTATACCAATCAGACTCCCAAGAAAATATTTTAATGCCCTAGAAAAAATAACAACAAAATTCATATGGAAGAACAAAAGGTCAAGAATCTCAAGGGAATTAATGAAAAAAAAAATCAAACGAAGGTGGTCTAGCTGTACCTGATTTAAAACTATATTATAAAGCAACAGTCACCAAAACCATTTGATATTGGCTAAGAAATAGATTAGTTGATCAGAGCAATAGGTTAGGTTCACAAGACAACTATAGCAATCTAGTGTTTGACAAGCCCAAAGAACCTAACTTTTGGGATAAGAATTCATTATTTGACAAAAACTTCTGGGGAAACTGAAAATTAATATGGCAGAAATTAGGCATGGACCCACACTTAACATCATACACCAAGATAAGATCAAAATGGGTCCATGATTTAGGTATAAAGAAGGAGATTATAAATAAATTAAAGGAACATAGGATAATTTACCTCTCAGACTTGTGGAGGAGAAAGAAATTTGTGACCAAAGATGAACTAGAGATCATTATTTATCACAAAATAGAAAATTTTGATTATATCAAATTAAAAAGCTTTTGTACAAACAAAACTAATACAAATAAATTTAGAAAGGAAGCAACAAACTGAGAAAACATTTTCACAGTTAAAGGTTCTGATAAAGGCCTCATTTCCAAAATATATAGAGAAGTGACTCTATTTATAAGAAATCAAGCTGTTCTCCAATTGATAAATGGTCAAAGGATATGAATAGACAATTCTCAGATGATGAAATTGAAACTATTTCCAATCATATGAAAAAGTGTTCCCAATCACTATCAGAGAAATGCAAATTAAGACAACTCTGAGATACCACTACACATCTGTCAGATTGGCTAAGATGACAGAAAAAAATAATGCTGAATGTTGGAGGGGATGCGGGAAAACTGGGACACTGATGCATTGTTGGTGGAGTTGTGAATGAATCCAACCATTCTGGAGAGCAATCTGGAACTATGCTCAAAAAGTTATCAAACTGTGCATACCCTTTGATCCAGCAGTGTTTCTATTGGGCTTATATCCCAAAGAAATACTAAAGAAGGGAAAGGGACCTGTATGTGCCAAAATGTTTGTGGCAGGTCTTTTTGTAGTGGCTAGAAACTGGAAATTGAATGGATGCCCATCAATTGGAGAATGGCTGAATAAATTGTGGTATACGAATGCTATGGAATATTATTGTTCTGTAAGAAATGACCAGCAGGATAAATACAGAGAGACTTGGAGAGACTTACATGAACTGATGCTAAGTGAAATGAGCAGAACCAGGAGACCATTATATACATCCTCATATATTCTGATGGAAATGGATCTCTTCGATAAAGAGATCTAACTCAGTTTCAATTGATCAATGATGGGCAGAAGCAGCTACACCCAAAGAAAGGACACTGGGAAATGAATATCAACTGTTTGCATTTTTGTTTTTCTTCCCAGGTTATTTATACCTTCTGAATCCAATTCTCCCTGTGCAACAAGAGAACTGATCGGTTCTGCACACATATATGTATCTAGAATATACTGTGACATATTTAACATGTAAAGGACTGCTTGCCATCTGGGGGAGGAGATGGAGGGAGGGAGGGGAAAAATTGTAACAGAAGTGAGCGCAAGGGATAATGCTGTAAAAAATTACCCTGGCATGGGTTCTGTCAATAAAAAGTTATAATTATTTTTAAAAAATAAAAAATAAAAATAAATAAAAAAAAGAATAACTAGTCAGAAACAGGTTAGAAAAGATCCATATGCTAACATGGGAGCAGGACAGGGTGCTATATGACAACTCCATTGCCCATGCCGACTTCTAGATTGCAGTTCTAGGGGAGAGAAGAACATTTTTGATCACAAGGATTCAGAGGTCTTTCCTCTATAAGAACCAGAACACAAATCAGGAGAGCATTCACCTCATCTCTCCTTTTCTAACACTATCTTGGAAATGCTGAAAACTTCCAAATCTCCAGAACTAGCTTTAAAAAACAGTAGCATAAAAAAACCTGAAGCTTGCCTTCCTCCATCCCCTTAAAACTCCCATTTTTAATATAAAGTTCAAAATTAAGAATGGCTGGGAAAATGACCAAACAATAAAAAAGAATTTGACCATAAAAAAAACTACTATGGTAACAGGGGAGATAAAGACACAAACTCAAAAGAAGATAACAATGTCAAAATTATTATAAGTTAAACTATTAAAAATAAAGTTTCAGACTAGGGCCTAGGGCCCTTGAAAGGTTTTTCATATTTGTGAGGGGTCTGCACCCTAACCCCTGTCAATGTGAAAGATGATTGTATATGCACATACTCAGGTGGGTATAGAAATCTATCTTACATTCAAGTTTTTCTATTTTCCCAATGAGTTCTGCTGTGTAGATCATGTATTTTGCTTTCACAATTCTTAGTATTTTTTTAAACTACTCAAGAACATCATATAGGAGGCTATTCTTTGCCTCAATTGCTCTAGCCTTAATCACTGAATGGGTGTAACCTCAGTCAAACCTATTGAATACCTTACCTTAAGAAGGCTGAGCTCTCTCACTACATCCAGGGCCATCTCCTATAATTCTGATCTATATCTGGCCACTGGACCCAGATGGCTTTGGAGGAGAAAGTGAGGCAGGTGACCTCGCCCAGTCCTCCCTCACTTAAATCCAACTCAGTTGCATATCATGACATACTCTCCCTGATGTGGTTCTCTTTGAACAATGTATCAGTGTCCCAGTTTTCCCACATCCCTTCCAATATTCTACATTATCTTTTCCTGTCATCTTAGCCTATCTGACAGGTGTGTAGTGGTATCTCAGAGTTGTCTTAATTTGCATTTCTGTGATCAATAGTGATTTAGAGAACCTTCTCATGTGATTAGAAATAGTTTTAATTTCTTCATCTGAAAATTGTCTGTCCATATCCTTTGACCATTTATCAATTGGAGAATGGCTTGAATTCTTATAAATTTGAGTCAATTTTCTATATATTTTAGAAAAGAGGCCTTTATCAAAACCCTTAAATGTAAAAATGATTTCCCAATTTATTGCTTCCCTTCTGATCTTGTCTGCATTCGTTTTGTTTGTACAAAAACTTTTTAACTTAATATAATCAAAATTATCTATCTGGTGTTTGATTATAAGTTCTAGTTCTTCTTAGGACACAAATTCCTTCCTTCTTCACAGATCTGAGAGATAAACTATCCTTTTTTTTCTATTTTGTTTGTAATACCACTCTTTATGTCTAAATCATGAACCTATTTAGATCTTAACTTAAAATGTGGTGTTAGGCGTGAGTCAAGCCCTAATTTCTTCCATACTAATTTCCAATTTTCCCAGTAGTTTTTGTCAAATAGTGAATTCTTATCCCAAAAGCTGGGGACTTTGGGTTTATCTAACATTAGATTGCTATAGTTATTGCCCATTTTGTCCTGTGATACTAACCTATTCCACTGATCGACTACTCTATTTCTTAGCCAGTACCAATGGTTTTGATGACTGCTGCTTTATAATAAAGTTTTAGATCTGGCACAGCTAGGCCACCTTCATTAGCATTTTTTTTCATTAATTCCCTTGAAATTCTTGACCTTTTGTTCTTCCAGATGAACTTTCTTACTATTTTTTCTAGATCTGTAAAATTATTTCTTGGGTTCTTGGGAGTGATATGGCGCTAAATATGTAGATTAATTTAGGTAGTATTGTCATTTTTATTATATTTGCTCGGCCTACCCATAAGCACTTGATATTTTTCCAACTGATTAGGTCTGACTTTATTTGTGTGGAAAGTGTTTTGTAGTTGTGTTCATATAGTTCCTGACTTTTCCTTGGCAGAAGAGTCCCAAATATTTTATACTATCAATTGTTATTTTGAATGGAATTTCTTTTTGTATCTTTTACTACTGGACTTTGTTGATAATATATAAAAATGCCAATGATTTATGTGATATCCAAATTCTTAAAGGAAAAATTAAATAGGCTACAGGAGGGAAAAGATTTTAAAACTATACTGGTGAGGGAACTTCAATTTTCCCCTCTCAAAGGTAGACAATCTAAACATAAAATAAAGAAGTTAAAGAAATGAATAGAATTTTAGAAAAGTGTTTTAATAGACCTCTGGAAAAAAATTAAATAGGAATAGAAAGTTGTATATATACATTCACAAAAATTAACTCCGTATTAAGGAATAAAAACTTAAAAAACAAATGTTAGAAAACATAAACATTAAATGTAACCTTCTCAGACCATACTTCAATAAAAATCATATTCAGTAAGGAGCCCTAGAAGCATAAACTAAAAATTAATTGGAAAGTAAATAATCTATTCTTTAAAAATAAGCATATCAAAGAATAACTCTCTATATAGAAACAATCAATAATTTCCTTAAAGAGAATGACAACAACGAGACATTTCAAAATTTGTGTGATGTAGTTAAACCAATATTTAAAAGAAAATTTATATCTAAGTGTTTATACATCAATAGAAGAGAAGAGAAAAAGAAGAATCAATGAATTGGGCACGCAAGTAAAAAATTAGAAAAAGGACAAATTAATAATACTCAATTAAACATCAAAATATAAATCCTGAAAATTGAAGGAGAGAGTAATGAAATTGAAAGTAAAAAACAAACATTGAACTGATAAAACTAAGAGATGATTTATGAAAAATGAAAAAAAACACAGTAGAATTGATAAAATAATTGGTAATTTCATTTTATAAAAGAATACTAAATTACCAGTATGAAAATGAAAAGAATGAATGCACCACCAATGAAGATAAAAATAAAGCAATTATTAGGAGCTAGTTTGCCCAATTATATGTCCGTTAACTGACAATCTAAAGGAATGGATATTTACAAAAATATAAATTGCCCGGATTAAAAGTCTATACCTCAGGTAAACTCCTCTCTTCCCATGTGATTTTCCCAGAAATTATATTTCAGGGTATTTTGGACAAAAATAAAATAATATTTGTAAAGCATTTTGAAAATCTTGAAGCACCATAAAAATACACCTGTCTTCATTATGTAGTGCTTTAAGGCCTACAAAACATTTTCCATATTTTTTCCTAAAATGGCCTCTGTGAAGGGAAATTCTGTTTTGACAAACTCCCATGAGATAGACAGACATGGAAAGGATTATTGTTGTCTTGTAGGAACAACAGCAATCACACAAATTGACGGGAAGCAAACAGCCTCCCTTGTTACATCATCCCTCAGAGTGTCACAGATACCACAAACTGAGCCCTCAGTGGGACTGTTCCAGTGTCCAACTCAGAGGCTTTCACAAAATGTTTGTGCCAGTCTACGTCAGTGCTGAACTACAGGCTTCCCCCATGACTGCTGCAGGGAATGCTAATGGAACAGATGTGGGAATGGGAGATAAGGAGAGGTAGTATTACAACAGAATAACTTTATTTTAAAATTTTTGTTTACAATTCTTCTATACATACTTCTGCAATTATCAGGCTGCATATGAAAAATCAGATCAAAAAGGAAATAAATGAAAGAGAAAACAAGATGCAAGCAAACAACAACAAAAAGTGAAAATCCTATGTTGTGATCCACACTCAGTCCCCACAGTTCTCTCTCTGGGTGCAGATGGTTTTCTCCATCATAAGAC
Organism: Antechinus flavipes; assembly: GCF_016432865.1. Classification (NCBI taxonomy): domain Eukaryota; kingdom Metazoa; phylum Chordata; class Mammalia; order Dasyuromorphia; family Dasyuridae; genus Antechinus; species Antechinus flavipes. The sequence goes on from NC_067398.1 coordinate 158,302,319, forward strand.
CATTGAACCTGGCCTGAATCACCTCACTGTTGAAAAGAGTCACATCCATCAAAACTGATCATCACATTATCTTGTTGTTGCTGTGTACAATGTTCTCTTGGTTCTACTCACTTCACTTAACATTAGTTCATGTTAAGTCTCTCCAGGCTTTTCTGAAATCAGCCTGCTGATTGTCAGAACAACTTTAAACGTAAAAAATAAAAATAAAAATAAAAAAAAATTACTGTCCAAAATCAATGTTACCTAGTAGTATCCCAGCTAATGATAATCAAGTAAAAAGGGAAACTATGTAGTGCTCATTTCAGCACTTTTAAACCTTTAAACTCTTAAAATTTTTGACAATATTTTCTATCTTCTTTGGGGAAGATGAGCTGCAATTCACCTTTGCATGGGGATGTTTGTCCATTTGCTTTTGGTGACTAAAAAAAAAACTAACCTAATAAACAGCCAGTCTGAGGAGTGCCAAGAATATCTAAAGGAGATTTTAGAAAAATCAGGCTGAAAAGCTCAGTTGGAACCAGATTGTAGATAGTCTTAAATGGGAAGGTGAAGAGTTTTCTTTTTATTTTGTGGAGTTTTGAGCAAGGGAATGACATCAGACTTTCACATTAAAAAGATCATTTTGACAGATGTGTCAAGGAAGAATTGGAAATACTAGAAATTAGAAGCAAAGAGACCAATTGTCCAGGCAAGAAATAAAAACCCTTCATCTTTTCACCAGACTTTAGCATCTATTTCTTACAACTGTAACACTGTCCTGCTCCCTTCTCCCTTCTCTCTCTTCTCTCCCTTCTCTCCCATCTCTCCCTTCTCTTTGGTTCCAAGGAACTGGGGAGAAGGGAACAGGGCAGTGTTACATTTTTGTTCACATTTCACACTTTTTCACACATTTCACAGTTTTCCTTACACGTCATACTTTTACTTAAGTTTCACACCTTTTCACACATTTTACACCTTTGCTTACATTCCACATCTTTATCAACATTTCACACATTTCACACTTTTGTTACTTTTCACGCCTTCCCATCCCGACTTCATACCTTTGCTTGCATTTCACACTCCACAACCCCCTCTATGTTTCACACCCCTGGCCACATTTTACACCTTTCTTTGCATTTCACATGCTTCCCACATTTCACACTTTTTTCTCTGAATTTCACATCTTTGTCCACATTTCTCACTTTTGTCTACATTTCATGCCTTTGTTCACATTTCACATTTTTCCCACATCTCACATTTTCCCCTGCATTTCACACCTTTCCCCATTTCATACCTTATCTAGATTTCATCTTTCTTTGTTTTTCATGCTTTTCTTTGCATTTCACACCTTTTCCCACATTTCATGCTTTCCCCTGCATTTAAGAGCTCACCTTTGTCCATATTTTACAGCTTTGTCCTCATTTTACACTTTTGCTTATCTTTTCTCACATTTCACACCTGTCCACATTTTACACTTTTCCCCACATTTCACACCTTTCTTTGCTTTTCTATATTTTCCTACACTTCACATCCTTAACTTTCCCAATTTTCTTCATATTTCACATTGTCCCCACATTTCACACCTTTCCTCAAATTTCACCCTTTTGCCTACATTTCATACCTTTGTCCACATTTCACAACTTTGTTTACATTTCCCATTTCTGTTCACATTTCCCACCCCATCCACATTTCACACTTATACGCCATTTCACATCCTTGTCTTAATTTCACAGTCATATCTTCATTTCACACACATTTCTGCATTTCACACTCATGTCTACATTTCCCACCAATGTTTAAATTTCATACCATGTCTACATTTCACACTTTTATCCACCTTTAACACCTTTGTCCTCATTCCACATCCATCTCTACATTTCATCCCTTTTTCTTCATTTCACACTCATCTTTATCACTCCTATAGCTACAGTTCATACTTATGTGTATATTTCACACCTAAATCTATATTTCACACCTGTGTCTACATTTAATGCTTGTATCAATGCTTCACACTTGTAGCTATAGATAATTAACACTTATGTCTACATTCCATACCTGTAGCTATGGTTCACTTCTATGTTTACATTTCATACCTTTATCAGTGGCTGACTAGCTATAAAACCTTTCCACATTTGAAGGTCAAAGGAGTAGAATATTTGTGTTTGAGAATGAACCAAGAGTAAAATTCCTCATTGTATAGGTTACTACTGTATTGGAATGACTATAGATTCAAAATAAGCCCAGAGGCTCCTCTATAAAATGAAAAAGCTGAATTGGCTGTTCTCTAAAATTTCTTACAGCTAGAGATCTATGATGCTATAGTCTTTTACTCTAGATTGTAGATTCTTCTTGTTCAAAAAGCCCTAAGAACATGATTCCCAACTGTTAGCTTTGTTTTTAATCCTGCCAGCAAGCAAGAGGAAAGGCTAAATCAATTCTAGGAATAGAAAAGACACTACAATGTCCCTGGGTCCGCACACTATCTCCCTGACTAATGTTATTCACTTGATATTGAACATTAAATTGAACTGGCCTAAGGATCATGTTGATTTCTGAAAGAATAAAAAAAAGAAAGAAAGAAAAAATAGAGGAAGGTCTTTAATGAGCTAAGTCTATTCCTTATGGAGAATTGTGAGAAAAGATGGGCAAGGGCTCCTTACACAGGGTGAATAAGTTGGGGTGTCCACTGGGAAATGAAATAGTCACACCAAGGCTCAAAGTCAGCAACTCTGCTAAGTTACTTTGGAAGATGGGCTAACAAGCAGAAGTCCTGGATGAGGGAGAAAGGTTTGGGGATCACAAGGCTATTGAAGGGGCAGCTAAGTAGCAAAATGAATAGAGTGCAAAGCGTGGAAACAAATATGACCTCGATCACTTCATTGTTGTATGATCCTGTTTGCCTCAGTTTTTCCAGCTATAAAATGAGCAGGAGAAGGAAATGTCAAACTTGACACTATTTTTTGGCAAGAAAACCCCAATGGAGTCATGAAGAGTTGAACAAGAATGAAAAAATGACTGAACATCAAAATGAAGTCTATTAACAAGGGCGGACTGGAAGAAAGTTTACAAAAGAAGTGAGTTGGATCTGGAGATAAATTCTGCCAATTCCAAAATTTCCTACATTTCTTAGGACCCATTTCTATTGTCCACTAGGGGATGCTCTGTGACATGTGATTGATTGAAAGCTGGCAACATCAATTAGTGCATCTTATAAAGGGAATCCTTAGAATTCTCTCATCATCACAGAATATTAGAGCTGGAAATAACTTTCTGGTTCAATCCTCTCATTTTACAAAGAAGGAAACTATGCCCAGAGAGAAGTGCCCATACTTATACAAATCTAGGTCTTCTATGTCTTTTGAGTCCAAATCTCAATTTTTTTCCCCATTAAAAACTGGTATTTGCTGTGCTGGGCAAAGGAGCTCACACAAAGTCCTGGGAAAGAGTCCCTTCCCTCCTATTCAAATATCCTTGCTATATCCCCAGTCAGTTTGGTCCAAATGGGGTTCCTGGTAATGTCCTATCTTCCTTTACTCCAAAGGGCATTCTTACCAGGGGGAGATAGGGATGGTCAATTTAGCTTTTTTTACTTCACTCACATTTCCCAAAGCTCCCTGACCCTATATTTTGGAGCTGGTGATTGTGGAGTATGGCTAATAAAGTGTGGGGCTGAGTTTCAAACAATGATCTGATTTCATTTTCTTATCTATTAAATAAGAAATATTGCATTACACAATTCATAGGATTTTGTGAGAAAAATACTTACATAAAGAGAAATAAATCCTGCAAAAAGGAATAAGGATTGCACCTGTGATTTCACTGGCACAGGAAACTGGTGTGTGTGTGTGTGGGGGGGGGCATTTGGGATTAAGTGACTTGCTCAGGGTCACACTGCTAGAAAGTATTAAGTATCTGAGGCTTAATTTAAATGCAGGTCCTACTGATTCCAGGGCTGGTGCTCTATCCACTGTGCCATTTAGCTTCTCCATCACAGGAAACTCTTGTATAAGGAAATTCCCTCCACCAATGCAATTCAGCATTTTCATCTTAGATAATTGCCCAGAGAATAGATTTGCCCAAGACTGTGTGTCTGTCTCTCTATCAACTATGCTTTTAATAGCCATATGAATAATTTTTATCACCTAGTAAGGAAAGTTTATAAATGGGGTATTTGCAAATGGCAGCTAGGTGGTACAGTGGATACAGTACTGGGCTTAGAATCAGGAAGATTCATCTTTCTGAGTCCAAATTTGGCTTCAGATACTTCTTAGCTATGTGACCCTCTATACGTCACTTCACCCCGTTGCCTCAGTTTCCTCATCTATAAAATGAACTGAAGAAAGTAATGGCAAACTAGTATCTTTGCCAAAAAAAAACCCCAAATGAAGTCCCAGAGAGTCAATCATGATTGAAAGTCAACAAACAGCAGAATTGCCTATACTTATGAACTTATGGTCAGAAGACAAGTTTGAGCTTTTACTCTACCATTTCCTAGAAGGGTTATTCCCTATTATGAGCTTTAGTTTTCTCCTCTGTAAAACAGGGAAAACACTACTTACTTTACTTCTGTCATACTAATCATGAGGAAAAGAAAATGGAATTTTTTATTATTATTATAGCTTTTTATTGACAAAACATATGCATGGGTAATTTTTCAACATTGACCCTTGCAAAAACTTCTGTTCCAACTTTTCCCCTCCTTCCCCCCACCCTCTCCCCTAGATGGCAGGCAGTCCCATACATGTTAAACATGTGTTAAATATAATATATATATATTTATACAGTTATCCTGTCGCCCAAGAAAAATCAGATTTAGAAAGAAGGTAAAAATAACCTGGGAAGAAAAACAAAAATGCAAGCAAACAACAACAGAAAGAGTGCAAATGTTATGTTGTGGTCCACACTCATTTCCCAGTGTTCTTTCACTGGGGTAGCTGGTTCTGTTCATCACTGATCAATTGGAACTGATTTGGATCCTCTCCTTGCTGAAGATATCTACTTCCATCAGAATTGATCCTCATTTAGTATTGTTGTTGAGTTGTTTAATGATCTCCTGGTTCTGCTCATTTCAGGAAAATGTAAACCTTAAAGTGATTTTTTTCTATTTTTATGGAGGCAGAGAAGGTTATAATAAAGATTAAAAATTGGTATTAAAATACTATCCATTTTTTAAAAAGACTTTGTATTTAAAACGCTTTGTATTTTTATCAAAGTAGATTGAAAACATAACATTTCCTTTGATTTGTTGATTTTAACTATGTTCATGAAGAAGCAAGAGAAAGAATAATGGATCACTTGGCCACCATGATGGAAAGGCACTCCTGTTAAATACCAGTTTTCTCCCCCAACATAAACTATGAAACAAGAGGTTTATTTGGGAGAGATTTCTATGGATTACAGGAAAGAGGATGGGAAAACAATGAAGAGATAACGGACATCTGGCAGGAGAACTCTCAGTGGGTGGGTGTGCTGGCTAGACACTAGGGCCTGAGGTATAAAAACAGTTTTCTTTCCCATAACTCCTCATTTATGTCTTTAGGAAGCACTGTTCCAAGCTAATTTATTGATTATTTAGGAAGACCAGGCTGTGATTTATAGCTGTCTAAGGGACTCACAGGTTGCATTGGGTAATTCAACACTGAGAATCTGGGGTAAGAATTACAGAGGAGTGATTCCAAAGTGGAAAAGAAGACTTCTATGGAGAGGCTGGAAACAGAAAGACAAACATTGTCATCTGGGCTCTAATTCTGGCAATTCACAAACTCACTTGGGCTCTGACCCATCTCAACAACATCCCATAGATGACTTTACTTAGCACAAGGCATATGAAGTAGAAGGAAAAGATGATCCAATAAAGTTTTTCCTGTTTCTAACTCCTATAAATGCAGGGAAAGAAGGGAGAGCTGAAGACTCTCATGTGGAAATCACTAAATAGTTTAACTATTCAATTTGTTGTGCAAAGTTTAGATTTCCCCTTTCTCCACATTTTGGCTCATAATTTTCCAGTCTTTTTCTATTGCCTTCATTCATTCATTCTGATTCCAGTCACACCGGGCTACTCTGTCCCCATAATCTGCTCTGGATTTTTCTACCCTATGCCTGTGTTTATACTGTTCCCTTTGCCTAGTTTCCCTCTTCCTTTTTTTGCCTAGTTTTTCTTATCCATCTTGTAAAGCTCAAATGGCATCTCCTCCAAGAAGTCATTCCTAATCGCCAAAGTTAGTAAGACTGTCCCCTTTAGACATTTGCACAGCACTTTGGGTTTGTAACTTTCTATTTTATTTATTACAAATATTATTGGGGGGGGGCAGCTATCTGACACAATGGATGACAAGTTAGGAAGGCTGGAATTCAAATCTGATTTAAACATGGGCAAATTACTTAATCTGTTTGTCTCACTTTCCTTATTTATAAAATGAGGATAATAATAGTATTTATCTTTTGGAGTTGTGAAGATCAAATGAGATTATACTAGTAAAATGCTTAGCACTGTATCTGACACACAGAAAGTGTTAAACAAATGTCAGCTATTGTTATTATTTATTTGTTTCAGTTTGGGTATGTGTTATCCCTGTACTAAGATGGAAGTATCTTAAGGTATGGAACCAAGCTTTGTCCCAACTTTGAATCTCTTCCAGACTTAACATTGTTCTCTGCACACAATCAGCACTTAATAAATTTGTTCTATCAAATTGTAAGTGCATTAATACAGATCACTTTGTCAGGTCAGATACAATGGACACACATAGAAAATGCAATGAGCCATGTTGGTTCCAAATCATTAAAGTTAAAACACATCCTTCTTGTTAATAAATTGCAAAAGAGAGGCGAAAGAATTACATGTATTATCAATTGGATCATTATGTAGATTTTCATTTCCTTTTAATAGTAAATTAATATGGGAAAGTGTGTGCTCTTATTCAGTTGTGCAGGATTGTTTGTGACCACCTTTGGGGTTTTCTTGGCAGACATCGGAGTGGAAATGGCAAACCAGCGTGGCCCAGTTTGACTGAAATCAGAATGCATGAAGGAAGAAAGGAAATGGAAAGACTGAAAAATTACGACACCAAAATGTGGTATTTAGGAAATCTCATCTTCAAATATGGCCTCAAATACTTAGTAGCTCTGTGACCCAAGACAAGTCATTTAACTCTATTTGCCTCTACTTCTTAATGCCTGCCTGACACTAACCTTACTGTTCTAAAATGGGAGGCGAGATTGGGAAATAGCTAACATTTCCAAAGGCTCCAAAATAAAAACAAAAAATCTGTTTACCTTTCAAGAGGAAAGCAACAGCCTGAAAGACTATCATATGATGTGTTATATGACTTAAATGGAATATCATTGTGTCATAAAAAAACAAGGAATATGAGGGATTCAAATAAACATGGGTATACATATGAATTAATAAAAAGTGAAGTAAACAGAACCAGGAAAACTTTTTATACAATGACTACAACATGTTGTTGTTCAGTTGTATCTGACTTTTTGTGATTCCATTTGAGATTTTTTTTTTTTGAATAAAGATACTGAAGTGGTTTGCCATTTACCTTCTACATTTTTATAGATGAGAAACTAAGGCAAATAGGGTTAAGTGATAACCAGGGCTATACAGCTAGGAAGTGGTTGAGGATAAATCTGCATTCATGAAGATAAGTTTTCCTGATTCCAAATTCTGTACTGTATCCACTGCACATACTACCTGTCCTGATTATCTTGTTCATCTTGGGAGGGGTAGAAAGAGTGTGGTAAGGCTCACTGAACTAGCTAAAGGTTTTATCAAGTGAATGTTGAAAGAGGATATTGATTTATCTCTTATTTCTAAATCCCTGTGAGATTTAGAGAGGGCTCTTTCAATAAGGATTTACACAAAAACGGCAACAGCAGCTGCAACCAAAAAACACCACTACTCACTTCAAAAATTATTGGGGGTACCTATTTAGGCCAAACAGAAATTTACAGGACTGAGGGCCTATGTTGAGTTCAATCAGAACAGGAATAGGATCAAAGCTTTTTCCTTAATGCCAGAGACTTGTTTTCTTCAGAGACTCAGCCCAAAACGAAGGAATTTTTGTGAATCCAGGGGGATGATCTCTCCAAAACTGGTTTAATGACCTCTCTTCACCTTGATTTCCGGATAAAATCTTATCTAAACATCAACTTACACAGTTCTACTGATATTCCTGGAGTACTGTTTAAATTTCATTGAAAACACAGCAAAAGTAAATGTCAGTATCTATGAACTTAAGAAGCCAGGAAATTTTGTCTTCCCAGGCTTGTATATACTTAATAACAACACAATTCTGAATGGTTCACTCTTTCTAAAAATGCGCTTTTGGTACATCATTGTATTTCTATTTCATCTGAAATTTAATTTGAGAGCTGAATTGCTTTTTTCCCTTTTCAATTGATTCTTTCCTCCCCTCCCCCCAAATTAATTTCTTTAGGGACCTGAGAAATCTTAAAGGATAGGATTTAAGTTTTTGTGTTTTAGCAGCTCATTTTTAAGCTATGTGAACTCTGGACATATTTAATTAAAGGCTACGGAGAAATAGTCACATTCTGTCATGAATTCACTTCTTCACACATCACACATAATGGCAATCAGGTACAGAATAAAACAATGTATGGCATCTCAAAAAAAGTCCAGTTGCATTATATCTCTTGGGAACTTAATTTCCTTATCTGTAAAATGTAAAAAAAAAAAAAAAAAAAAAAAAAGGATAGGACTAGATCAGAGATTCTTTAGTTGAGATTCAGAATTTTTTTTTGGCAATATATTTTGATAACTATATTTCTATATAATTGGTTGGTTGCTCTCATAATTTTATGTATTTTATTTTATATATTTAAAAATCTGTTTTTTTCCTGTGAAAGGATCTATAGCTTTATCAAACTACCCAAGGGATTCATGACACAGGGAAGGTTGAAAACTCCTGGGCTAGATAGTCCCCTTCACCTCTATATCCTGTAATTCTTCTTCCCTGAAAGTTAGGGAGAGACTTTGGAGATCATCTGGGTCAAATTTATTTAAAAGATGGAGAAACTAGACAGGCAATTACTAAGCAAGGTCATAATGCAATTAAGTAGCAAAGCAAGGATTAAAACTCAAGTCACTTGGCTCCAATGTTCTTTTCTGTACCCCAAACTCCCTGGAGAAATCCAGAATATAACACATCAGATACCTAAAAGTTCAATTTACCTGAGAGTTAATTTCAATGTAATCCCAGAAATACATTTAATGTCTCCTCTCTTTCCACAAAGAATCTTCTAGGATTGATGGCAGTACAAATAAGCAGAAGTGACTTTTTTCTTTTTATGTCCATTGTTGAGTCCCCATTTCTTCAATCCAGATGTTTCAGGATTCTTTGTTCCATGTCTACTCCCAACCTTCCTGACTTATAGTTAAATAGCTGATACCAAGAGGGTGATTGCAGAGAGAGAGGCCTTTTTTGATCCAAAATGTCTCCCTTGGCTTGACCAAGAGAGTCATTAATGGATTAAATACAGATGGAGACTAGGAGACATTTTTCTCTGGCCTCTAGAATATATTTATTTTGCCTGGGAAATGAGGGATAGCCTTAGTTGGGGGAAGGATTAGGAAGTCATTTCTCATCTTGCTCTTTCCCATTAGCACAGATGAAGTTATCAGGTGTGCTCATTAGAAGGCGCTTACCTTTAAGATCTGATCGGTTTTCATCATGGTTTCTCCTTCCACTCAAGCACATCATCACCCCATTCACACCTTCTCATCCTGAATGATTCTCATCTCTGGTCAAATACTGATCCATTATACCAGACACTTTCACCACATGACTGCTTTTCTTCTGGAAGACATCTGCCTATGCAGGATAGGTTGAAGGGCACTTTAAAGACTCCATTTAAAAATATCTTCTTCTCTGAAGCTTGAAATTCCACAATTAGAGTCATTCACACATGCTAAACGTTATCCTCTCTCTACATTTCTCTTTTTATATGCAAATACTCCAGGGAGGGATAACACATCAAATTTGGGAAGGAAGGAAGGAAGGAAGGAAGGAAGGAAGGAAGGAAGGAAGGAAGGAAGGAAGGAAGGAAGGAAGGAAGGAAGGAAGGAAGGAAGGAAGGAAGGAAGGAGAGAGGAGAGGAGGGGGAAGGAAGGAAGGAGGGAGGGAGGGAAGGAAGGAGAAAAAGAAGGGAGGGAAAGAGGAAATAAGTAATTCTTAAATGGCTCTTGGGACTTGGCTCTTTTCAATAAGGCAATTCAAGGCAATTACAAAATATTTGTGATGGAAAGTGCCAGTCACATCCAAAGACAGAATTATAGAGACTGAATATGGATCAAAGCATAGTATTTTCACCTTTTGGTGTTATTGTTGTTTGTTTGCCACTTCCTACAGGAAGCTTCTTCTAATTTCTCCCTATGAACTATTGTCCCTCTTAAAATTACTTTACATTTGCTTGATCTATATTGTGTATATATATATATATATATGTATGTATGTATGTATATATATATACATATATATATTATATTTTATATATATATATTCAATTTCCCCCAATAGAATGTAATTTTCTTGATGGCAAAGATTTTTGATTTTCTATTTTTTGAACCATCAGACTGTGAGTTCCTTGAGGGTAGGGCTTTCTTTTGCTTTTTTTTTTTTTGTCTGCCTAGTGCTAAACACAGTGTCTGGCACAGAGTAGGTATTAAATAAGTGTTTACTAATTGTTATTTGTTCTTTGTGTTCAGTTTTGACATGTAAAGTCTCACCGTTTTTCACAATTGGTACCTTCAAACTAAAGTCTTTTCCAAGTTTCTAACTTTTATGATGTTACAAAACTTAGAGGTGAAAAGATCCAATATCTTATATGATAGATTAAGAAATTGAACCCAAAAAAGCGAAGCTAACTTGCCCAAGTTGACAGAAGGTATAAGCAGCAGAATTATTGTTTGAATCTAGTTCTGCTAACTCCAAATCCAATGATTTTTCCTTTTTTTCTTCTTTCTTTTTTTTGCAAGGTAATTGGGATTAAGTAATTTGCTTAGTGGGATTTTCACACAAATAGTAGGTGTTAAGTGTCTGAGGCTGGATTTGAACTCTGGTCATTCTGATTCTAGGGCCAATGCTTTATCCACTGAGCTATCTAGCTGCCCCTGTAGTCATCTTTGTAATACTCTTGTTGTCCAGGGTCCTTCTGTGTCTGATTCTTATCGTCCAGATTGCTTCCTTGAATTTTGGACTCATTACCTGTTTAAATCTTAAATTCTTGCCTGATCCTTTAAACCATCCTTGAGTCCCTGGCTTGAGCCAATTACCTGGGAATGATCTTCAGTATCTGTATTACCCCAATTCAAGATTACTTGCCTAGTTCTACTGATTCCTCTTGGGTCTAGATTTCTTTGAAGTCCATGCAGTTTTGTACCCCTATCTTAAATAGATTAACATCTTGTTTCTAATACAAAATTTTATATGTGTAGTATGCCCCAGGAATCACACTATATCTATAACTGACAAAGGGAATTTCTTTAGAGATAATTCTCTACACAAATGAAATGATAGTTTGAGATCTCCCTCTCTTTCCCATTCCTCTCCAAGCTCCATTTTGTTACAAGTCTCCTGCATCTGGGATCTATTTCTACTGCCCATGGACTGACAAGATGTCACTAAAGAATCAGCACTCTTTTTTAAAAAAACTACTAACATGGCCCATTCTCTCACAAATCTTTTCTAATCTTAATTAGCATCGCTGGATTCTTTCAATTAAAAAAAGAGGCACAAGAGAGGAGGGAGACTGAATTCATGCCTTTCTTTAGTGTAATGAGAAAGTACCAAATAAGATTTCCAAGTGTTTGTGGAGAAGGACAAATTAGAATCATGAAATGATATTTCAACAAAAATGCAATTTAAGAAACATTTATTAAGCATCTATTATATATATACATAGTATTAGTTACTAGGGAAATATAAAGACAAAAATTAGCATTGAATGTCCTTGAATCTCTAACATCCTACTTCAGCTATATAACATATAAGCAGAGAAGAAAATGTAAAACACTTTGAGGAGGGCAAGATGGGGGGACAAATGAGGGAATCAGAAAAAGCTTTATGAGAGAGATCACACCTAAGTACCATCCTAGAAGGATGAGAAAAATCTAACATATGAAGATGAGGATAGAGTACAGTCAGACCTGGGAGACAGATGGCCCATGTGAGGATCTGGGGTTAGGAGAAGCAATAATGAATTTAGGGAAGAGTTAAACTGGAACAGAAGAGTATGTGAAGTATGTACTTGAGCACAGAGTATGCCAAGTACTCCTGGACAAACTGTAATGATTTAAAAAAAATTTTTTTTGGAATTTTGTTAAAGTTTATTGTCTCATTGTTAAAGTTTATATTTTTAAAGTCAAGTTTTGTTTTTAATTTTTAAAATAAATTTTAGCTTCTTTAGTTTGTGTGTTCAATAAATATTCACTTGTAAAAATAAAAATTATTCTGGTATGCAACCAAATGAAATATGCTATACCCACCTAGAGTATAAAGTCAAGTAAAATAAAATGTCTATAGAATGCTAGACAGAGAGAGTTCACAGTTTATTTTAGAAGCAAGAGGGAGTCACTGAAGACATTTGAATAAGGGAGTGACAGACTAATGCCTTAGGAAGACTATATTGATGTTGTGTTAAGATGGATTGGAGCAGGGAGAGACTAGAAGACATAAACCAATTACCAGGGTATTAGAGTAGAAACAGAAATTCTAATATAAATATTCCAAGCACTACTAGCCTTGCTGGAGAGGAGATAGACATTTGTGATAATATTCTTTTCTGACTAAAAAGTAGATGTTTATGACCATTCTAATAAATCTAAACAATTATGATACCAGGCACACAAGATTTAGACAATTTTCAAAGACACTAGTTAAAGGAAAAATATTTTACAATATATTTCATTTAATAACATTTCAAGGTTAATTATAGCTTGGTGATGGGAGGAAGACTACATAAACAAATCAGGTCATGTATTTGCCTGGAAGATTCATTTATCCCATCTTTCTACTTTCCTTTTTTTTTCAGCTGCTCTACAAAGTAATCGTTGCAAGCCACTGTCAGAGCAGCCACCATAACAACAAACTCATTAAAGTCTACTTCATTGTCTTTATTGGCATCCAGGTCCTTCATAATCTTGTCAACCAACTCTGGATCTTTCTGGCACTGAAAAGAAAGAAAGAAAATTCCAGTTCTCAAATTTGGCCTGGGAGGGGTATGGGGTGGAGGAGGGAGGACCCACACAATAGCTCACAAATGCCATCTGGTATTTACAGCTGGTATTTACATTGAAAATTTCATCATCCTAAGACATTTTCCATGTGCGTGGCGGTGTCCTTGGTGCTGAACACCCTGATTTAGACAGACCCAGTCCCACCCTCTCAGACTTTATCATCATAGCTCAGATTGGAATGAACACAAAAGCAATCTCCCCAATACAATACAGAGAAGAAAATAGTTAATATCATAGTCACCTACAGGGTATTTTCAGGATGCAAAAGACATCTATGTTTGGGAGAGAGCCATTTTCATATATATATTTGGGTTTTGAAAAGATGAAGGTACATAGAGAAGCCTATCTCTTCTCTGACTAGTGTTTACTTTATTGTAATTCATTTTCTCCAATTGTGAATAAGGTCTTAGAATCATGGGATCATAAATGGAAAGCAAAGACAGACTTTAGAAGTCATCTCATCCACTTCTTTCATTTTTTACCGACAAGGGAACTATATGACTTTCCCAAGGTCATATTGGCAGTAAACCAGGGTTTTAACTCAGGTTCTGTGATCCCCAAGTTGAGGGATTTTCCTACTATACTCTACTGTCTCCTTTCTTACATAATATTATTGACTACTACTTATAAAGCCTGTAAAACTTATATTTGATCAAAATCAGCTTGACAAAAATTAATTGGTCCTAAAATGCATTGATGTACTAAGTCTGAATTTCACCTCTTGGGTGTCTAGTCTTTAGTGTCATGCAATGAAGGAACTTGGTTAAAAATTTAAAATAAAGCAATATTCCAGACATCCCAGTGCCTAGCATAGGACCTTGTACATAGTAAGTACCTAACAAATACTCACCAAATTGCACCCAATCTTGAAGAAGGATCATGTAGAAAACTATACCTTGTTTTTTAAAATTCATATTAAACCTGAGTCACTAAGCACAAAATGCACCAACTACATCACAAGATCCATATAATTACTAGTCACATTTCAGAAGTGTTTTAAAGATTTACAAAATTCTTTACACATAATAATATCTTGTCTAAGCATCCTAATTGTGTTCAGATCAATTCAAGGCAGCTCCCCTAATGCCACAAGATATGATTTTTTCCTCAGGACAGTGCTGCAATCTGTTAATAGAAGATCTTCTCCATAGATTTATTGAACTGTACCAATTTAAGAAGAGTATCTATTTGTTATGCACCTGGTCTCCTGAAGTGGCTCATATGCCAGACACACCCCCAGCTATTGATTCCAATCAGCTTGTGCCAAGTTGACGCAGCTTTCCAAATCTTAGTCATTCACTACACAAAATTGACTTTTTTCCCCTCTCTCTTCTAAGAAAGCCTATATTTTAATCAACTGAAGAGCAAGCTACACGAAATGTCACCATACATAACTTAAATTTTGGTATAGCTAAATCATACCCAATACAATTTTGCTACCAGCTAGGCACGATTTCCTGCTCTATGGGTTAAATTGCCAACAGGATGACAGGATTATCAATCAATTCATCAAAAAGCATTTATCCTCTGCAATATTCCAGGAACTATGTTGGATGCTGGAGACACAAATGCAAAAAAGAAGAAGCAATCCTTGAATTCAAAAATTTATACTCCATCTGGTGAAACAATAAGTACATATGTAAGCAGAAATAAAAAGTTTTAAAAGTCAGTATAAAGTCATTTCAGGTAAAAACACTAACATCTGGAAAGGTCTAACAAGGTTTCATGAAAAAAGGGATGGGGAGCTGAGTTTCAAAAAAGTCTAGGGATCATAGGTTTAGAATTGGTAGGTAACATTAGTAATCTTTCACTTTCAACTTTCTCCTCTTCTTGCACTGCTCAAAAATGTATGGTGGAAAAAGCATTGCTTCTAAAAAGATATAGATTTAAAGTCTGCCTCTAATACTACCTATATGACCTTAGTCAAGTCTTTGCTCTCCCTGGGCCTCAATTTTCTCATCTACAAGATAGAGAGGTTGGACAAGAAGGTCCCCAATGTCCCTTTAAGTTCTAAGTCTGTAACCCAGAAACTGAAAGGACTTGAGGGTAGGTAGATGGAAGAAGTCTTAGGTTAGACTCTAACCACATGTATATGAAATGCACACATACTTGATGCTGGGCTTTTGGGAGAAAAAATATCTAGTTATCTATCCATCCTTCTATCATATCTATGTCTATTCCTCTCTCTCTTTATCTCTCTCTCTCTCTCTCTCTCTCTCTTTTCTTCCTTGCCTATTTTTCTCTATCTCAATATGTGTGTATTTGAAGCTCCAGGACCAGTTGGCATATTGTCAAATTACAAGGACATACAATTCTCATCCTTGGAACTGTCTTCATTTACCTCCAATTGGAAAGAAAAAAAAGTCTCACTTACTGATAGGAAGTCAGTGAGCTCACTCTGGAGCAGCATCTTCAACTCCCCCTTGTTGAGCTTGAACATGTCTCCTTCTTTGCTGGAGTAACAGTGGAAGATTTTAATGAGGGTATCCATGGCTTTCTCCAGCTGAGTAGGCATGGCAGTCAACAGGACTAGCACCAACCTGAAACTCCAAGCAAGCCTGATGGAAGGTGACCAAAGCAGATGGTGAAAACTCGAAACTGCTGTGAAAACAGAATATTCCAGTAGAGCCCCTAGACATTCAAGCAAATGAGGGGGTATTTGTCAGACTTTAGTAATCATTTTAATACTGAAAAATAATGGTTATATGAGTGGGCTTGGGATTTGCTTCCCAAAGTATACCCTTTATAGATTTGTTCTGCAAGTTAGTCAACAAGCAGTAATTACACAATCATTCAGAAACAAAGATCTTTCCTCCCCACCAAAGAAGAATATATTTAACTTCATACCTTTTTGGCAATACACTCCTGTATCAACAGATAGTTACAACTAACTCTATCTGCATTTGATAGGAGTTCCACCCAGCACACATCAGCTCCCCTGGTGAATGGATGAAAATCATCAATAACAAGAGATGCAACTAAGGGAACCTCCTCTTTGTTATTTGTCTAGAATGAGCAGGTGAGCACCCCACTGCCTCATGTGGCCATGAGGGAAGGGCTGGAAGTCCTTTGCCTACATCTGGTTGGAGGTGGGGAGGAGAAAGAAAGGGAAAAGAGGAAGCCTGACCTACCATTAAAACACAAGCGTCAGAAATGCAATTAGTTGCTAGGAAGTTGATGACTAGGAAGATAGCTAAATATAGAGAAGAGGTGAAGGAAAAACTGTTTTGCTCAAACCTGAAGAGACCTTGGCAAAACTAAAGGCAAGCTTATAGTAATGAAATCCTAAGCAGCAGCTTATAGTTCAAAAGATCATGAAATGAATGCACAGAAAAGAAAGTTGAAGATATCATGAAACAATTCTAGAAATCATTTATTATATTTTGGAAAATTGACTTTCTATCTACTATAAAATTTAGTGATCCCAAGAAGAGGGAAAAAGCCCCTTTTTTTTCTTTTCTTCCATGCAATTCCAAGGTGGGCTTCTTTATAAAGGGAAGGAGGGATGCTGGCTTTCTATTTAGGCCTGAAACAGCTGACTTCCACAAATATTTGGATTTAGTGATTAAAAACAATATTGAATGGCCTGTCAGTTAAACAATATGTATTATACTGTTGGTACTATTTACTGGGCAAAGTAACTAAGGGTTGGACAGAAAATCTACTCTTAGGGAAGAATTAAACCCAATCAAGATTAGCTACACAGAAGAGATTATATCTATTTTAATGCTTCAAAGGACTTGTGATTTCATTAGAATAGGTTCATCTTCCACCAAAACTACTCTTGTGGTCCCACTCAAAAAAGCATAATCACCTCGGTTGCCATCATCTGGAGACAAACTTCTCTAAATTTTGCACATTACCCTGGATGGTATTTTTCCTAGCTTAACAGAGTCTTTGAAAACTAGGGCCTTTTCTATGTAATGAGAAGTAGAAATTTCATGGAACAAAGGAATTTAATACCTTTGAAAATACCTATCTTTGGAAAGGATAGAAATAGGGCTTTCTACTCTTTTCCCTGTTCTAGCTCAGAGTCTAGAGTCTAAAGACCAAATCATCAATTCCATATTGGTCAGGCTGGTGGACAGAAAGGTTGTACCTGAAAGATCAGGAAAAAGAGAGAGAAGGGGAATGACTCTTTATTTAGGCCTGAAACATCTGACTTTCACAAATAATTGGATTAGTGATCTAAAAACTCTTGAACAACCTATCAATCAAACAATATGTATTAATAGTAATATTAACTGGGTAAAAATAAACAATAACAAAATGACCGTGTTTGATTTGGAGTGTGGAGAAATATCTATACTATAAAAAGTAGTTGATGTATTAGTTAGTTTTGCTTATTGTCAAAACTAAAAATATTTATAAAATAGATTAAAAAGAGCAATAAAATGGCAATTTAGTTTAAAAAGTGTTATGAATAAGCATACTTTAGGTTACTTGTATTTAAATCATGTTTAACCTCATAATAATCAATAGAAATTCAATTAATAGACAAAATCTTAATGGGATAAAAGAAAAATTGTAATGTTGGGTAATAGCACATTTTGCTGACTTGTGGAATTTGGGAAGATAAAACGATGATATGAAATGTTTGGTGGTCCCATAATCGGGATCACTTTAGTTTAAACTCTGAAATATTAGGTATGTGACTATAGGCAAAATTCTTAACTCTTCAATCTGTTTCCTTTCTTGTAAAGTGAGTATAATCATGGCCCTACCACATAAAGTTATAAGATTCAAACATCAGTATTTATGTAAAAAACTCCCTATAAAATTCAGTTATTGCTTGACAATGAGCTCAATAATTAGGTCTATTTATGCTGTGCTTTGTGGGACCCTGCAATAGGGACAGAGAATGAGAAATTCAAATAGATTTTCACTTTGTGTTAATAAATATGGCTTTCTTGATTATGTGTCCAGCCTGTTTTCTATGGTGTCAGCCCGCCCTCTGGTGTTATTTTGGGGCAATGCTCCTCTAATTCTCCAGATTAGAGTCAATTAGAGGCACTTAAAATTGTCCCTTCTTCAACTTGCTAAGAACTTGAAGAATTTAGTTGTAAAAGAAAAAAAAAATATATTAACAGTAGTGATAGAAATCTAAAAAAATTTTGTTTCATCTAGAATCAGGGGTCCTCAAACTTTTTAAATAGGGGGCCAATTCAAAGTCCCTCAGATTGTTGGAGGGCGGGACTATATTAAAAACAAAAACTTTGTTTTGTGGGCCTTTAAATAAAGAAACTTTATTTCATTTATTTCATTTATTTATTTATTTATTTATTTAAGGGGAATAAACGTCCTCAGCTGCTGCATCTGGCCCGTGGGCCGTAGTTTGAAGACCTCTGGACGATAGATAGAGAACATGGAATATTGAGATAAGTGAACAGTGTTAGATGGATTTATCACAGATTTTCAAAATTTTTGTGATTTACAAGTAATGCAAGTGTTATCGTTCCCAGTTTATAGATGAAGAATTCAATTTCAGAGAGGATCAAGTCAAACAGATAGAATTCTAACTTTTTGAATCACTTCTAGTATGTTACACCATACTACCTATTAGTGAATGAATGAATGAATGAATGAATGAATGAAACAGTTTACCATATGCCAAACACTATGTTAAAATATTGTCATGGATCTGAACATTTCACTCTCTTTTCAATTAATTCCAATGGCTCTTTTTATCTCCAGGATGACCCATAAAAATTCAGTTTTGCTTTTAATGCCCTTAACAACATGATCCCTTTATATCTTTCCAGTCTTCTTATATCTTCCTTTCTTCCACATACTCTTCAATTCATTGACTTTGCAGTTTCTGAAACAGCTATTCTGTTCCTATTTTTGTGTGTTTTAACTGAGGGGTTTACAGGTGTTCAAGGAAGACTAGCGCCTTTGGTATAAAAACTTGCTGAGCCCTTTTTAGGAGACCATTGGTGTCCAACAAATCACCCAACCCTCATCTGTGACTCCCCAAAGCTGCAGCATGCACAGTGATCACATCTTGGTAAACAGATGGGCCAAACCAGGATGAAGGTAAGTACTCAAACTCATTAGAATTAGGGGGTGTCTAGCCTAAACGTGTGAAGACTCCCCCCAGAGGAATGGACAGATGAGAAGAATTTGTTCCAAAAGCCATGGAAGGCAGCTGAACAGATATGCTTTGAGCTTAGTCAGATATTGAAGACTCCATGGTCATCCAGGCATCCCAGGCCATAAATCTTAAGCCAATTGTCTTGACTTTTGTCTTGTTACTGGACTTTCATACTCTGGAAGATTGAGACTGAAGACTTCAGACAAGTCTGCCTCACTTAAATCCAGTTTATGCAAGAGTCAAAGACATCACCCATACCATTTTACCATTTTTATTTATCTTTAAGGCTGGGGCAATGGGCAAGTAAGAAAGGAGCAAGTTTGGGGACACTGGGAGCAGCACATAAGTACATGCCTGCACATAGGTGGCCTAAGCCATAGGGCAGTACAGCATGATAAATGTGGAAATATGTATGGAAGAATTGCACATGTTTAATATATATTGGATTGTTTGTTGTCTAGTGGAGAGGTGTGATAGAAGAAAAGGAAAACATTCAGAACACAGGGTTTTGCAAAGGTGAATGTTGAAAACTATCTTTGCATGTATTTTGAAAATAAAAAGCTATTGTTAAAAAGAAAAATAAAAGGAAGAAGAAGAAGAATGATTCAATTTTTCTTGTGCAGCAAGATAACTGTATAAATATGTATACATATATTGGATTTAACATATATTTTAACATAGTTAACATGTATTAACTGCCATCTAGGGGAGGGGGTGGGGGGAAGAAGGGGAAAATTTGGAACAGAAAATTTTGCAAGGAAACAATGTTGAAAAATTACCCATGCATATTTTTGTAAATAGAAAGCTTTAATAAAAGAAAAAAGAAGTAGAGGAAGAAGAAGGAGGAGGAGGAGGAGAAGGAAGAGGAGGAGAAGGAGGAGGAGGAGGAGGAGGAGGAGGAGAAGGAGGAGGAAGAGGAGGAGGAGGAGGAGGAAGAGGAGGAGGAGGAGGAAGAGGAGGAGGAGAAGGAGGAGGAGGAGGAGAAAGAAAGAAAGGAAGGAAGGAAGGAAGAAGGAAGGAAGGAAGGAAGGAAGGAAGGAAGGAAGGAAGGAAGGAAGGAAGGAAGGAAGGAAGGAAGGAAGGAAGGAAGGAAGGAAGGAAGAATTGCATATGTTTAACTTCTAGCTGATTGTTTTCTGTCTTGGGCATGGAGGAGCAGGGAGGAAAGGGAGAAAAATTTGGAACATAAGGTTTTGCAAGAGTGAATGTTGAAAACTCACTTTGTATGTATTTTGAAAAATAAAAGGATATTATTATAAAACAAAAACAAACACAAAAAAAGGATGGAAGCCATCATCCTTAGAATATATTGACAAAAAAAGAGATATTGCATTTGTATTCTTCAAGATCTATATTTCACACCCCTGTCCACATTTCCCACCTTTCCCACATTTTATACTTTTACCATATTTCACACCTTTCTACATATTTTACACCATCATCTAAAATTCATATGTTTCCCACATTTCACACCTATGTTTGCATCACACCATTATTTACATTTCACAACTTTTCACACATCACATATTTGCTTACAGTTCACATCTTTGTTTACAAATCTTACAACTTTCTGTATACTTCACACCTTTCCCTACACTTCACACTCTTTTTTGAATTTCACATTTTTGTTCACATTTCATAGCTTTCATCACATTTTTCACCTTTTCCACACTTCACACCTTTCCCCACATTTCACACTCTTGTTTACATTTTACACTTTTGTTTACATTCCATACTTATGTCAGATTTTCAAGCTTTTCTCAACATTTCCCATCTTTTCATGCCTTTGCCCACATTTCCTACCTTTCCCCATATTTCACACTTTTCATTTCATGCCTGTCTCCATATTTCACACTCTTCACATTTGTTTTTCATTTCACACCTTTACCTACCTTTTGTACTAATGCCCACATTTTACATCTTTTTCCCACATTTCTCACTTTCCTCTTCACACATCTCTACACACTCCATACCTTTCCCCATCTTTCATATTTATACTTTCATTTCACACTTTTGCCCACATTTGGCACCTTTGTCCACTTTCACACTTTTATTGACATTTTACACCTTTCTTTTCATTTCAAACCTGTTTCTACATTTCTCACTTCCCCTCACATTTCAAGACTTTCCCCCCTCATTTTACACCTTCCTTCACATTTCACATCTTTTTCAACATTTCACCCTGGTGAAATTTCTTTGCATTCCATATTTTTTCCAATATTTTGCACCTTTGTTGACATTTCACACTATTCTTTACATTTCACACCTCTTCCCATATTTCACACTTTCCTCCACATTTCACACCCATGTCATCATTTCATACATTTCTCAACATTTCACACTTTTTCCATCTTTACATGCTTTTTCCTACATTTCACATCGTTCTCTATATTTCACACTTTTCTTTTCATTTCATACCTTTTCATATATTTCAACCCTTTCCCTGCATTTCACTGCTTTGTTGACATTTCACACTTATCCCCATATTGCACACCTTTCTTATCATTTTACACTTTTCTCTACATTTTTCACTTTCTTCCACATTTCACATCTTTCTCCATATTTCATTCCTTTCCCCAGTTTTCACATTTTTTCCTTTAATTTTACACCTTTGCTCACTTTTGGTACCTTTGAGCACTGTCCTACACATATATTGACATTTCACATCTTTCTTCTCATTTCAGACTTGTCTTTACATTTCTCACTTTCTTCTGCATTTCACGACTTTTTTTCTCATTTCACATTTTCCTTCACATTTCACACCTATGCTATATTTTACTCTTTTCTCAATATTTCACTACTTTTCCATTTTTTCATACCTTTTCACGCATTTCACACTTTTCATTTCATACCTGTCTTCATATTTCACCCCTTTTCCTGCATTTCACACTTTTGCCAACATTTCATACTAATGCCCATATTGCACATCTTTCTTCTCATTTTACACTTACTGTATTGATAAAAAAAAAAAGATGATGCTTTAGTACTCTTTAATGAATACATTTCAATATATATCTACATTTCACACCCCTATCCAGATTTCATACCTTTCTTTGCATTTCCCACCTTTCCCATACTTTCCATTTTCCCACACATTTTACCCCTTTGCCCATACTTTATATTTTTATTTGCATTTCATGCCTTTCTCCATATTTTGTGCCATTACCAACATTTTACCCTTTTGCATCCATGTCACACTTTCCTTTACATTTCACACTTTTGTTTGCCTTTCATCCCTATTTTATAGATGAAAAATTAAATTTCAGAGAATATAAGGTTAAACTCACTTGAGAACAAACATAGTAGAGTAACTACAGCTAGAATTCTAATTTTTTGAATAACCAGTGGTATTTTATCCCATATTGCTTATTGGTGACTAAGTGAATGAATGAATGAAAGAAACAACTTTCTATGTACCAGACACTATATTAAATATTGTCATGGATGTGAACATTTCACTCTCTATTCAATTATTTGCAATGACCCCCCCTTTTTTTTATCTCCAGGAGGAAACATAAAAATTCTGGTTTTTTTTTTTTTTTTTTTTTTAAGTCCTTAACAACCTGATCCCTTCCTATCTTTTCAATCTTCTTATATCTTCCTTCCTTGTACATACTCTTCAATTTGCTGACAGGGACACCTTGCTATTCCTGAAACAAGGCCCTCGTTTCTGTGTTTTTGTTGAGAGGTATACAGATATTCAAGGAAGACCAGCCCCTCTAATGTAAGCACTTGCTGAGCCGTTTTTAGGAGGCCAGTGATGTCCACAACCAGTCATACAACACTCACCTGTGGCTCCAAAAAGCTGTAGCATGCACAGTGGTTTCAGTAGATAGGCTAAACCAGGATGAAAGTAAGTGACAGGCCTCAAACCCATTGGTGAATTAGGGGGGTGTCCACCCTAAGCATTTGAAGATCCCCCCACCCTGTAATGAACAGATGAGAAGAATTGGTTCCAAAAGCCATGGAAGGAATCTGAAGTCATGCTTAGAACTTAGTTCTGGTCATCCACTGCACCCCAGGCCACAAATCTCAAGCCAATTTTCTTGATTTTTGTCTTGTTTCTGGACTTTTGTAACTCTGGAAGATTGAGACTGAAGACTTCATACAAGTCTGCCTCACTTAAATCCAATTTAGACATAGATCAAAGACATCACCCATACCATTTTACCATTTTTACTTACCTTAAAGTCCTCTGGCAATTGGCAAGTAACAAAGGGGCAGGTTTGGGGACACTGGGACCTCTACATAGGTACATGTATGCACATATGTCACCTAAGTCATAGGGTTGTTTTTTCACTGAACTGAAGCAGCAGTGACATTTGGCAGTCCCCTGGGTGTCTGAGTAGCATTTTAAAAAGATTGTACTGCTCACCCCCTGATATGAGGAAAAGGCTTAGAAAAGATCCCCTAAAATTATCTGGTTTACTCAACTTTACCTTGACCTGCTTGTCATGGTAGGTAGAGCTCCTACCCTGAAGTCAAAACACAAAAAAATGTACAAAAACTTTTGTAAAGATGATTCCACGCACCATTGGTCCAACTTAGGACCAAGAAGAAATCCGATAGACCTGAAAGACTCAGCAAGTATGCATCCATTGATTAAAATAAGGCTGGCAAATGAAGGCCAGCTTACTCATGGAGAAGCTGGATATGCATTTTTCTTTCCTGGAGTAACCTGGAGTATAGGGGAGTGTGGTGAAACTGCAATCAAAATTAGTCTAGTCAATGAGCTCCTATGCTATTGTGCTTGGGAAACCTGGACAGTCTACCAGCACCATGTCCGGAAATTGAATCACTTCTATTTGAAGGTTTTTAGGAAGATTCTGAAGACCACCTAGTAAGATGACATACCAGACACTGAAGTCCCCCTCCTCTTTTTTTTTTTTTTACATCATACACCATAATTTATTCAGCCATTCTTCAAAGCTGGGAATCCATTCAATTTCCATTTTTATAAATATTTTTGTACATTTGTGTCCTTTTCCACAGAGGAAGTCCTTTCTTTTTTGTTGTTTTGTTTTGCTGAGGCAATTGGGGTCAAGTGACTTGCCCAGGGTCACACAGCAAGGAAGTGGTAAGTGTCTGAAGTCAGATTTGAACTCAGGTCCTCCTAATTTCAGGGCTGGTGCTCTATCTACTGCACCACCTAGCTGCCCCAAAGAGGTCCTCTCTTGAGTTGAATTGTCAAACATTATTACCCTATTGTAAAGACCAGGGTCCTGAAGTTCCCATGAAGACCTTTTATACATTTCAATTAAATTTAAAATGCTTGTTCTATTAGACATTTTGCAAAACATAGGTAATATAAACATAAAGATTAAACAATCCCTCCCTTTCATGAAATTTATATTCTACTGAGATGGAGATGAAAATCAAACATATTCACAGATAAATAAATACAAAGTAATGGGAGGGAGTTAGTGGAATATTAACAATTTTAGGTGAGAAAATGAGAAAAAATCTTATATGTAAGAGCTGGTACATGAGTTGAGTCTTGAAGGAAGCTTGGAATTCCAAAAGGGGGAAGATTTCAATATGGAGGACAGCAGGAAATGAAAGTCTTATAGATGAAACAATAGTTAGTTCAGTTGATTAAAATGTTAGACTTCAAGATAGGGACTAATATGAATTAAATCTGAAACAAAAGGCTGAGCACAATCATCCAGAATCTACTTGACCAGATTATGAAGCCCAAGGCACAATAGTTTTATTTATTTATTTATTTTTCATACATATCATCCTCTTGTCTCATTTGGAATTTCCTGGAGCCACCAGATCTTTCTCATATAAACTGCAGTATAGCCTTGCCTCTTCCATTTTGTACATGTACAATTGTTGTTGTTGTTGTATGGTACTCAAGTTAAGACTTTCTATTTATCCCTATTATACTTCATCTTAGAAGATTAGGTCCAGTGTTCTACTTCGAGTCAACAAACTACGGCCTGTGGGTACTCCCTACTTTATGTTGTTCTTGAGCTAAAAATGGTCTTTACTGTTAGCAAAAGTCTTCATGGAATCCAGCAGGGTTGGGAATTAAGCTCGAGACAACAGTTGCAAGCTAGTCCAACCAATGCTCTTTTAGAATGAGAGAAGAATCCTTTATTCAGTGATTCTCATGAGAAGCGGGTGTGCTCAGTGGTAAAATACATCCTGAATCCTGAAACAGGAGGAAAACTTATACTGTTAGTTCAATTTCTTACTCCTGTCTTCAAGGTTTGGATTGGTCAGTTTTATAATCAGTTAATTATTAATCAGATTTAGCTAGAGTTACAATTGGTCACTATTACTATTTGAATTACAACTGAGTCAGATTTACAATCAGAGTTACAATTGATAACAATTTCCTTATTTGAGCATTCCATGTATCAAAAGGTTTGTGCCCTGTCATTGACTCTTGCTGGTTTGGGCCAGTTTAAGTCTGAACCCCTTTGTCAGGACCTATATTGTTCAGCTAGTTCCTTGACTCATTGATTTGGTTGGAGATGTCTTTTAACAAGGTACTTTAACTCCTCCCTTTATCCCATTTTGATAATGTCTGTGAAAACCTAGCTTTTCATACTCCTCACGTTTACCATAAAACTTTTTTTAATGTACAAATCATTCTTAACTCCCTGACAATACACTAGAGACTTTCCAACTTTACATACACGCTCCCACCTTCTTATGCTGTATAATTCTTGTTCACATTCTTCTCCAAATTTCTCAGAACTTCCACCCAACATGTTGGGGGTCCTCTTCTGAGCACATTTCACAGGTAATGGAGGAATCTATTATCTCAAATAAGACAATGGATATCAATTAGCAAGCATTTGTTAAGCACTTACTATGGTTCAAGCACTATGCTAAGTATTGAAGATATCAGTATAAGCTGAAAAGGGTGGAGTAGGGTAAGAAAGTACCTGGTTTTGAAGCTCAGAAATTCAGAAGCAGAGTTGGGAAGAGAATGAAGGAAGACTGGCCTAAGCACTTTACTAAAATAGAAACTCCATGATAAACCCACCAATTGGAGAACAGAGCAACACAATAGAGAGATGTCCAAAGTAAGAACACCCCAGACATTGAGGGGAAGTTTAAGGGTGAGGTAGTAGCTAAGGTATAGTTAAAGTCTGGGAAGGAAGGAGGAGAGCCATATGAATTTCAAAGGGTCCATGCCCCAAAATATATTGCTTTCTACATCTTGAGTCCCTTACTTCTCTGTCAAAAGGTAGGCAAAATATGCTTTATCATGAGCCTTCCAGCTACATGTTTGATCAATGATCAGAATTCTCAAGTCCTCCTATTGTTGTCCTTGTTTAAATTGTTCTCCTGGTTGGATATCAGTTCACAATATCTGGGATTCTCTGAAACCATCTTTTTTGTTATTTCTTACAGCGCAATATTATTGTATATTCATATAACACAATTTATTTAGCCATTCCCCAGTTGATGGATATGCTCATAGATTATAGTTTTTTTTTTTTTCCTTTTTTTAATCTTCTCTTCAAGATCAGGAAGTTTGTTTTGTAATTTTATACAGTGGAATTATTTTTCCTTTTAGTGCCTTCCCTTCGTCCCAACCTACTTGTTTCCTTTTCATATTTGATGTTTTTCTATACTAAATTGTTTGTGTGTTCAATTCCAACCTCCTTGTCAATTTAAGATGAGTGAGTTGGATTTGATGCCTCAACTTTCCCTTTTTGTCCTCTCATAATCTCCAATTATGAGACATAGTATGTTTCATGTTTTTCTTCCTCCTTCCCACATTAATATATTTATATTGCCCTCCTTTCTCTTTGCCCTCTTAAAACTCTGAGCACAGAATTAATCTATCTACAAGTCCTCTGTTTTTCATAATTATGTCACTCAATACCCTTTGAAAACATTCAAAAGGACGCTTGTTTCTTGAGCCTCTATTAGGATGTTGATATCATATTCCAACTGTTCAAATTATTCTGCCTTTCTACAGGAGGATCTCTGGCCCCACTCTCCCGAGACTATATTTTGTCCAGACATATGCTGGTAAATGTTTAACAACTGGCCTTCCTGGAAAAAAATTACTCATGACATACTTTTAAGTTTAATCTGCATTATTAACAATTTCTGTATAATTTTTTTTAAAAATCTAGACAACCAACAAAAAAATCAAACCCAGATTTATAGCATTTGCTTATTTCTAAAATGTAAATTTCCAAGTGAAAATTTAGCATATGGCTCTTGGCAACTGGTACTAGCTGATTCTAGTACTGCTGTTGTTGAGTCATATACAACTCTTTTGGATCATGTTGTCCACGAGTTTTACTTTTGTTTGTTTGTTGGGTCGGTTGTTTTGTTGTTGTTGTTTTTGTTTTTGAAAAAGATAATAGACTTCACCATTTCCTTCTCCAATGAATTAAGGCAAATGAAGACTTAAGTGATTTGCCTAATGTCACACATCTAACAAGTATCTGAGATCACATTTGAACAGAGATCTTTCAGCACTTGATCAAGTTGAGCTACCTAGTCTTTTGACATGCTTAAAATTGAAACTATACCCAGTTTTAGTTAGAAGTGGCTGCTGAAAATTTCTAACTTGTTGATTCAACATAGTTATAATTCCATCTTCCTCATTCTGATTTTTGTTCAGTGTTTTCAGTTAATGTCTGACTTTCTGCGACCCCATTTGGATTTGTTTGTTGTTGCTGTTGTTTTACAAAGATACTGGAGTGACGTGTCACTCACTTCTCCAGTTCATTTTACAGATGAGGGAACTGAAGCAAAGAGGGCCAAAGGACTTGCCTGGGGTCATACATCTAATAAATATTTATCTTTTGTTAACTGTTAGATAGTCTACTGGTATCTCATTTCATTTCAATTCTGAACCTAAGCTCTGAAACAAGTTTAGCCCAAATTATAAATAACCACAATATAAAACACAAAGTAGAAATTAAATCTTTTTTTTTAAGAAAAAAAAATCATTTTCTATTTAGAAATTGTCAGAAATAAAGGAGTTTAAATCATTATGAGCTATAACTTCCTTTTTTTTTTTTTAAATAACTTTTTATTGATAGAACCCATGCCAGGATAATTTTTTACAGCATTATCCCTTGCATTCACTTCTGTTCCGATTTTTCCCCTCCCTCCCTACACCCCTTCCCCCAGATGGCAAGCAATCCTTTACATGAAGCTATAACTTCCTAATCATTGAAACTGTACTGAAGTTGAATGAGTCAACTTGTAAGACAGTAAGTTCCCCATCCATCCATCACTGTAACTTCTTGAGCAAAGGTTAAAGAATCTTTTGTCTGGGAAGTTTTAGAGGATTTTTCTAGAAAGATAGCAAAGTGTAGTGAAAATTCTGCTGGATTTGCACTCAAAGACCTGGGTTTAAATCTAAGCTTTGCTACCTAACACCTGTATTAGGAGAATTAAGATGCTGGATTAAGTGACTTTCAAGGCGGGTTCCATTTCTGAATTCCATAACATCTGTCATTCTCAGTATTAACAGCAGAGGGAACTCTTTTCCATTTAAAGGGAAAGAAAGATGCATCCAACTATTCCATATTTTCCCCAAAGAATCCTTGCGTGAAATGTTAAAGATGGTAGTCATGAACCATTGTATCGTGTAAAGACAAAGATACTTGAAACAATTTTATAGAATTAATATAATGAGCAATTATAACAAGAAGATAACTAGGCAATTTTTACTGAAAGACACACTTTGAATTCTGACTCCCCAGGATCTGCTTCTCATAGGTATAAATATCTAGTCCCACTCCCCATATCTGACCCTCAATTTTCAGATGAGGAACCCGTGGAAGTTTAGTGTCTTGTTCAGTGTCACAGAGTTAGATAGCATCAAATTCGAGATTTGAACTCGGGGTCTTTGAATCCACAGAAAGAACCCATTCTTTCTACCAGGCTGTTAAGGTCCTTCTGTATCACTTCACAAGATATCTGTTAAGTTGCTCTTTTATTGCGTTGGCTCTCCTCATAGATCCACCCAAGTTCATTAATTCCCACTTCATTAGTGCTTCATTGTGCTTTCAGATTTAGTTTTTAGTTTCAACTACACACTTCAACTACACAACAGACCCTAATCTGTTTCTATTTGAAGTTATCAATGGACTAAAAGGAACTTCAAAGAACACCTGGGCTTATTACACAAAAGAATATCAGGCCACAGGTATGTTTATACAACATTTAAGGAGAAGAGATTTTAGAACCTCCCTTTATTAAATTGGCTTATTGACTAGAGAAGGATTATAGGATCATGGAATAGTAGGTTTAGAGCTAGAAAAGGACCCTAGAGGTTCCTGACACTCAATCCCTTTATCCCAAATGAGGAAATTAAGAGATTAAATGATTATCAAAGATCACATAATTAGGAAATATTTGAGAAAGGATTGAAATCCACATGCTTTGTTTCCAAATCAATGCTTACCATATAATAATGGTTTTCTAGTTTTTGTCATGTTCCCAATTGATGGAATTCTTCTTTTTCTCTTTTCTTGATGAGTTTAGAAACTGAAAATTTCCCTTAAGGAATACTTGACTGAATTTCTTAAATTTTTGTGTGTTGTTTTCTTGTTGTCATCTTCTTTGATGAAATTATCACTTGTTCAACAAATTAAGAAGAAATAAAGGAAATTATTAGAAATTAGATATTAAATAAAACCAATATTTGTTTACAAAATTATAAAATGCTCAGATCAATCAAATATGAAAAGGATTTTAATAACCCAATCTCAGAAAAAGAAATCGAACAAATCATAAGTAAAATCTTAAAGGAAAAGAAAATTATCAAGAGGACTTAAAATCAAATGATTTTAATAATTAAATAATCAAAGAACAATTTATTCCAATATTATAGGAACTCTTTATAAAAATAGGAACCAAGGGATTCTATTAAATTCCTTCTATGATGAAAATATTTTAAAAATAGTTTTAATACATAAGTCAGGGAAGCTAAAAAATAAAGAAAAACTATAAATCTATATGTAAAGACAAAAATATTAAGTACAATATTAACAAAGAAACTACAACAATATATAAGAAGTTTATGTACTATAAACATATTGCATTTATACTAGAATACAAGATCATTTCAATATTAGAAAAAATTTATGAACATAAAAGACTACATTAATGAAAAAAACACATGATTATACCAAAAAATTCATAAACCGTACCAGCGATATAATATATAAAAACATCAGAAAATATAGGAATAAATGAACTTTTCTGTAGTACAGTAAATAATCTCTATACAAAACCAAGAGCCAGAAATACACAGAAAGTGGGAAAAGTAGAGGTTTTCCAGTAAGACCAGGGATAAATCAAGGTTTTTTATCTTCACCATTGCTATTATTTGATGTAGCCACTAGAAAAGCTAGCTATAACAATAATAAAAAAAATCAAATAACAAGCATAAAAATGGAAAAGTATTTTTTTTGTAGAAAATATAATGATTTGCTTATTCCTAGAAAGTCAACTAAAAGTTAATTGAACAACAAATAATTTGGCTTAGTTGTAGGATAAATCCACATAAATCACTAACATTCCTATAAACTCCTAATGGGACTCGGTAAAAAGAAATAAAAAAGGAAATTCCATTTGAAATAACTATAAAATATGTAAAATTCTTGGGAGTCTGCCTATTAAGATAAACACTGGAATTTTATGAATACAAAACCAAAACACTCTTTACAGAAATAAGGACAGATATAAATGGAGAAATATTTATTGCTCATGGTTAGGCTGAGCCAATATAGTAAAAATGATATTGCTACATAAATTAATTTATTTATTCAGTGAAATGCCAAACAAACTAGTGAAGGATTTATTTACAGAGGTATGAAAATAATAAAATTCATTTAGAGCAACAAAAGTTAAGACTCAATGAAAATAAAATGGAAAAGAAAGAGACCTAACAGAATTGGGTCTCAAACCATATTGACAAAACAGAAATCATCAAAAAAATTGGTAATGGTTAAAAAATAGAGAGGTTGATGTGTACAACAGATTAGGTACACAAATATATGAAAAAGCAAACAAAACTAGTAGCCTAGTGTTCTATAAATCCAAATGCCCCAATTCTTGGAGTAAAGACTCCAAAACTAGGAAAATTAAAAAACAGTATATCATAAATTAGATTTAAGCCAACTGTTTATACCATATATCAAGATAAGCTCCAAAACAATATATGGATTAGACATAAAATATCTTACCATAAATTAGCAGAGTAAGTAAAACATTATCTTTCTGTTCTCTAGATAAAGGCGGAATTTATGATCAAACAAAGAATTGCAGAAAATAAAATGAATAATTTTCCTTACATAAAATTAAAAAGCATTTGTATGTAAAAAAAAATCAATGAAATTAAAATGAGAAGGAAAATAATTAATTGGGGGGAAATGTTTGTAGCAAATTTCTCTGATAAAGGTTTTATTTTCCAGATGTTAGAATCTGATTCAAATTTAAGTGATTAAATAAATGAGAAATTATTTAAAACTTGGCAATTAAAATAAAAAGAACACCTATCTATCAAAAGACATATGAAAAAAATTCTCCTAATTACAAATAATTAGAGAAATGAAAATTAAAGGAACTCTAAGGTTGTATCTCACATCTATTAATTTATCAAAACTCAGCAAAAAGTACCATGAGAAATATTGGAGAGGTTGACCGGAAACAGGCATATTAATTCACTGTTGGTGGCGTTATGAACAGATTCAGTAATTTTGGAAAACACTGTGAAACTAAACTCCAAAGATCAGCAGACTTTTGACCTTCATGTTACCACTACTAGACCTGTGCCTCAAAGAAATCAAAGACAAAGGAAAAAGTGTGTGTGTGTGTGTGTGTGTGTGTGTGTGTGTGTGTGTGTAGAGGGAGAGGGTTAGAGATGTATATATACATAAATATACACACATACACACACACACACACACACACACACACACACACACACAGAAATATTGATAGAAGCATTTTTTAAAAAGCTGGCTTGGTTCTTCTCAGCAATGCAGTGACCCAAGACAATTCTATTAAACTTGTGATGGAAAATGTCATTCCCCATTCAGAGGGAGAACTATGGAGACTGAATGTGGATCAAAGCATAGTATTTTCAAGCCTTTTTGTTTGCTTTTTCTTTCTCATGCTTTTTTTTTCCCCTTTTGATCTGATTTTTCTTGTACAACATGATAAATATGTAAATATGTTTAAAAGGATTGTACATGTTTAAAGTGTATTAGATTGCTTGCTGTCTTGGGGAGGGGGAAGGTAAGAAGAAAAAATTTGAAACACGAAGTCTTACAAAAATGAATATTGAATCTTTACATTGTATTTGGAAAAATAAAATACTGCTGAGAAAAAAAAAAAAAGAATGTAACCTCCCCGGGGGCAGGGGCTTTCTTTCTTTCTGCTTGCAATTGTATTCCCAGGTTAGCACGGTGGCTGGCACATAGTAAACACTCAATTAATGCTTTACTAACTGAATCCAAACTGCACCACTTAAGTTCTCAGGAAGTTGCTCTTGCAAATAAAAATACAAAAACCAGAATGTCACCTGGTTTTCCTCTCCCACCTCTCTCATTTTACATCCCCCCTCCCACCTAACTAAACAAAGTCTTTCTCTAATGCCTTACGGAGTCAACAGACTTGTAAAAATAAGCCTTTATATAGCACTTTAAAGTTTACAAACTGTTTTCCAAATATCATCTTATGTTTTCCTCATAACAGCTCTGCAAGGTAAGTGCTCTTCTCACTTCCATTTTACGGTGGCCAAGGTGACTCGCCCTAAGTCATATAGGTAGTGTTTGAGGCTGGATTTGAACTCAGATCTTGCTGAGCAGCATCTGTGCTTGATCCACTGTGGCACCTAACTGTCCAACTTGTAGTTTGCCTATAGCAAAAGCACATAGATTGAGCATAGTACCATCTCTGCAGCTCTGCAGAAGCATTCCCTCCCCCACACCTGCTGAAATTGAGAGTGGCTATCATTTTTGGATGCCTCCCAGTTCCTTCCCTGTTGCTATAGATTCTAGAATTCCCTCTTTTATAGGCTGCCAAAGTCTTTCCTTTTGGCAATCACTCACCTAAACAAGTTTCCCAGGTGCAAAAGAACAATTAATAATTAGCCTTTCCCTGCCAATGCCCTCCCCAACATAAGCAGCAGTTAGAACACTGATATCTTTAAAATCTTTGTCTTAGCTCCTCTACCTTATTTCTTTGTCTTTGCTGCCTGTCCTTTGTCATAACTTCAATTATATTCAATTATATATATATATAGTAAATATATGTGCATAAACATGTCATAAATAATACATATGGACATGAGATAAATGCGTAATACAGAATATTATTGTGTTTATATATGGCATATAAAATGCATGTGCACATGCACAAATGGACTTCCCTATAATGTATTACATAATACATGCATAATATGTACACATACATACATACAATGTATATGTACAGCAATACACATATCACATGCAATATATGTGTGCATCATGGAGACTGTAGAGACTTTTCCATGGGATTTTTTGTCTCCTTTGCTCTCCAACATTCTTAACACTTGAATTGGAGAATTCATCCAGTGGGTCAAGAATCAAGAAAATTCCACAGAAATACTCTCCAGTCACACACAGATATCTAGAGAGGTATCAAACTAAGGAAGGGATTCATTTTAAGAAGGGTTAACCTATGCTCAAAAAGTTATCAAATTGTGCATACCCTTTGATTCAGCAGTGTTTCTACTGGGCTTATATCCCAAAGAAATACTAAAGAAGAGAAAGGGGCCTGTATGTGCCAAAATGTTTGTGGCAGCTCTGTTTGGAGTGGCTAGAAGCTGGAAAATGAAAGGATGCCCATCAATTGGAGAATGGTTGAGTAAATTGTGGTATATGAACGTTATGGAATAGTATTGTTCTGTAAGAAATGACCAGCAGGATGAATACAGAGAGGCTTGGAGAGACTTAGATAAACTGATGCTAAGTGAAATGAGCAGAACCAGGAGATCATTATACACTTCAACAACGATATTGTTTGAGGATGTATTCTGATGGAAGTGGATTTGTTTGACAAAGAGACTTAACTCAATTTCAATTGATCAATGATGGACAGAAGCAGCTACACCCAAAGAAAGGACACTGGGAAATAAATATAAACTGTTTGCATGTTTGTTTTTCTTCCCGGGTTATTTCTACCTTCTGAATCCAATTCTCCCTGTGCAACAAGAGAACTGTTCAGTTCTGCACAGATACATTGTATCTAGGATATACTGTAACCTATTTAACATGTAAAGGACTGCTTGCCATCTGAGGGAGGGGGTGGAGGAAGAGAGGGGAAAAGTTGGAACAGAAATGAGTGCAAGGGATAATGTTGTAAAAAGTTACCCAGGCATGGATTCTGTCAATAAAAAGTTATAATTTAAAAAAAAAAAAAGAAGAAGAAGAGTTAACTCTGCTGCCAGAGAATAGAACCAAATCTGGGTTCAAGGGGTAACTATTCCTGGCAAGGAGAGCTATTATCAAGAACTCCAGGGTGAGAGGAAAAACCATAGTGAGGGTGAAGGCTACATGTTTGCCTCACTACCCAGCATGGATCAGTCCCAGCCCCCAAACCCAGACCTTGCTCCCCACTTCCTTCTCCTCCCTATTTCACCATGCATCGTTCTTCTTGATCTCCATAAAAACTTCTTATGAAACTTAATGATTTGAGTCACCCTCTTTCCAGAGGGGCCCCAGTGGGAACTATTTTCATCCTCCGACTCCCTGCCTCCAGCCATTAAAGCTAGTTTGCTTTATTCTTAATTAACTCTCTCCACTAGCCATTTTCTGTTTTGTAGTGCTTTGTACTATACCTGAAATCCTGCATCTTACTCAAATTATATTAAGACTGGCTCTTATCTACTTCTCTAGTTCTACATCATATTTCTTCTCCTTTATTTTCTCTGTTCCAGTCTAGCTGATTTGTGATTTATTATTTTTGCATGACTGTCCATTCGCCCCTTCCATGCCTTTGTTCAAGTGGTCCTTCTTGTGTAGAATTTACTCTATTCTCATCTTTGCTTCAATGAATCTCTAGTTCCCTTCAAAGCAAAACTCAGTAGATACCTATCAATTGGGGAATGGCGAATAAGTGGTGGTATATGAAGGTAATTGATTATTATTGTTCTATAAAAAATAATGAACAAGCTGATTTTAGAAAGGCATGGAAGGTTTTACATGAACTCATGCTGAGAGAAACAAGCAGAACCAAGAATACATTGTACAAAATAACAGCAAGATTGGGCAATGATCAACTATAAAAGATTTGGTTCTTTTCTGTGGTTCAGGATCCATGGCAATCCCAATAAACTTTGGATAGAAACGTCATCTGCATCCAGAAAGAGAATTATGAAGATTGAACGTAAATCAACACATGCTATGTTCATTTCTTTTCTCATATGGTTGTTCCCTTTTGTTCTGATTTTTCTCTTCCAACATGACTCATGAAGAAATGTGTATTTAAAAAGTTAATATACATGTATAACCAATAATGAACAGTTAATAAAAAAAAATTCAGATATCAGAAACTTGAGAAAACCTTCCCTGGTTTCTGAGATAAATAGTTCTATCTCTCCTTCTCTCTCCCCCATTTCTAAATCTTTTTCTCTTTCTCTTAGACTAACTTTCTCTTTCTCTCAGTCTGTCTCTCTGTCTTTCTCCATCTCTACCTCTCTTTCCCTCTCTCTTTGTCTTCCCTCCTCCTCCTCTTTTCTCCCTTTTCTCCTCCCTCTCTGTCTCTTGCCTCTCTTGAAGCCACTTTTCATTAGTTTGTATATGCTTTGTCTCTATTCACATATACATTATATATGTACATATGTATATATACATATATGTGTGTGTTTACTATACACATATCTTATCACAGTAGAATGAGGACCAAAGACTGGTTGACTTTTTGTCTCTGAACAATGCCTGGGCCTGGAATAGATACACAATAGAAGTTGTTGAATTGAATTAAATTTCTTATCCTCTCAGTTTTACACCATTTTTTTCTCTCACTTCCTCTGGTTCTCTTTTAAAAAAAATTAATATTTTAATGACATAAAAAGCTGAGGCTCCAAATATCTAATAGTGAACAGAAGGAGAATATAGGTAGGGGATGTAGATTAACAAATCTAAGAAATAGTTTGAAGCTTAGCTGCTGGACTTGCAGTGAGTGTGTGGAATAGTAAGCCTCCTTCATGAATACTCCCATTTAGAAAGACCAAAGCCAGATTCCAATAGACAGAGCCAGATTCTGGGGGGGCCTAAATAAACATCTTTCATCCCTGCTAGCAACAAAGGGTGCACGTTAAATTTTCATTCAGATGCACAGAGACTATAGTTTTAGCATCTTTCCTCAATCACCACCCCCTTCCCTTCCTCAGCAGGCCTCTTGCCCTCCCCACTTTCTTTGAAAGAGTAACTATTTAAAATCTTCCTACTGTGAAGCCCAGATAACAATACAGTTGTCTGCTTACCTCATCCTTCCAGGAAAGCAGGAAAAAAGAACTGATGGGTGTAAAGTTCTTTAGAAACCCGAGATGTTGTCTCTTTTGGTAGTAGCAAAGAACTAGGAACAAATTATGGGATATGAATGTAATGGAACATTACTGTGATATAAGAAATAGCTGAATGGACAATTTTATAGAAAATTGGGGAGATCGCTATGAAATTATGTTAAGTGAAGTGTGAAGAGCAAAGTGGGAAGCCAATTTATAAAATGACAACTATATTTTAGAAAGGGAAAAAATAACTTTGAAAGCCTTTAGAACTCTGACCAATGCAATGGTAAATCAGGACTCAAGGGCTAAAAATGAAACATTTTACACACCTGCAAGGAGAGAAGTAATAAGTTTAAAATGCAGAATAAAACACACACTTTTTTTTTTTGACTTGGCCAATGTGGGAATTTGTTTTCAAACATATCAAATGTATAGTTGTTAAGAAGATTAATTTTTGTATTGTTCGATTGAAAGAACAATGGAAGGGGAAAGATAATAAATACTTGTAAAAATAAATGCTCATTAGCTGATTAAATGATAAATGAGAAAATTAACCCTTGCCCATTATCACCTAAACAGCAATCCAGATATCTTTTTAAATTAAAAATTTTATATTTTAAATAATAAAAAATCCTTTTATTTACCACCAAATCCTTATCCTTGGGGAAAAATAGGAAAAGAAAACCCTAATAAAATATATGCATAATTAAGCAAAACAATTCCCAGAATGGTCATGTTCAAAAAATATTTTATCTCATTCTCCACCCTGAGTTCATTATCTCTCAGGAAGTGAATAGCATGCTTCATCAATAGTCCTCTTGAATCATGATTGCTCATTATGTTGATTGGAATTCTTAAGTCTTTCAAAGTTGTCTACCACAGAAAAGAGCTGCTATAAATATAGTCTACATGTGTGAGTTTTTCCCCTATCTTTGATCTTTGCGTTATATGACTAAGAGTAACATAGCTGGGGAAAGAATATGCCTTCTGCACAAATGGGTCAACCTTGAAGGAAGTCAGGAAAGCTAAGATGCAGTGATGGGGAGGGAGAGCGGCTAGGCATAAAAGAAAGTACAAAGCCACAGAAGCAGGAGATGGAATGCTTTTTGCAAGAAACAGAAGGCTACTGTGAATCACTGGATTGTAATGTATGTAGAAGGGAACAAAAGTCTGAAAAGCAGGAAGGGGTCTTTACATGACAAGCAGAGTTTTTTATATCATCAAGATTAATCAAGACTGATTTTTTAAACAAAATTCACAAAAAACTTTTTCCTAGTGTCTTCAATCTAACTTCTTTCCATTGGAAATTGAGGATATGCATATCAAAAATGTCTGAACAAGTTGTGCTTCATGATTGTGATGGATAAGAAATGACAAGCAGGTTGGTTTCACAAAAACCTGGGAAGATTTTACATGAATTGATGAAAAGTGAAGTGACTACATCCTGTAGAATATTGCTCATGGCAACAGCAATATTGTCATGAAGATCAACTGTGAAAGGCTTAGCTACTCTGATCAAGACAATGATGGAAGTCAATTCCAAAGAGCTTATGATGAAAAGCATATCTATCTCCAAAGAGAGAACTGATGAATTCTGAGTGCATATTGAAGCATATTTTTCCACTTAATTTTCTTGTTTTTTTTTTTTTTAACACAATATGGCTAATATGGAAATATGTTTTTCAGGATTTCACCTATATATTTGATATAATATTTCTTGCCAAAGGAAGAAGGAGAAAATTGGGGAGTCATAATTTTTTAAAAAGGAAGGTTTTAAAAGTTTAAATGGCATTGGGAAATTTTTAATGATAAAAATAAGAATAGAGGTGGTATGGCAGAGTTTCAAGATGGTGATAGCTTAAGACCCATGGAAGAGATAAAATGAAGACTCCCCTACATACACACTTCAGGCCCAAAGAGAGCTACACTCCACAAACCTGTAGCTTTTGTTGGCTCCAGTGGATAGTCAAAAAATGGATGTATTACAGTCTGATGAAAAAGCTAGAGAATCCCCTGGATTTTTGCTAATAATAATTTTGTGGTATTGCTTTGAATAAAAAAAAAAAAGCTTTCTCACCCTCTTAACTGATTAAATCACATAATCCGTGAAAACGGGGTGGAGATTTATATCATCCATCAAGAGTGGTATGTTCATAAACCTGTCAATTAAGCTAAAATTAAAGAGAGAATTTTAAAAGAATCAGAAAAAAATAAATAATGGTCTGAGCTACAGTACTAAAGACAAAGAATCCTTAACAGATTCTCTGGGACATAGAAATATTGAATGAAATGCAATTCAATTCAGTACAGCAGCAACAGCTAAATGAGAAAGTGCTAAAATACAAGAGATAAAAAAGCTTCATGAAACTTTTGAGCACATCCTCTCATTATTTGAAAAGGAAAATCCAGATATCTACAAAGAACTTCAAAAGTCAGAGGTAGAATATGAGCAGAAGAGAGCTCACATTAGCCAATTCTTTGATGCTGTAAAGAATGCTCAGTAAATTTTTTTTTTTAATTTTTTAAAATAACTTTTTATTGATAGAACTCATGCCAGGGTAATTTTTTACAGCATTATCCCTTGCATTCACTTCTGTTCCGATTTTTCCCCTCCCTCCCTCCACCCCCTCCCCCAGATGGCAAGCAGTCCTTTACATGTTAAATAGGTTACAGTATATCCTGGATACAATATGTGTGTGCAGAACTGAACAGTTTTCTTGTTGCACAGGGAGAATTGGATTCAGAAGGTATAAATAATCTGGGAAGAAAAACAAAAATGCAAGCAGTTTATATTCATCTCCCAGTGTTCTTTCTTTGGGTGTAGCTGCTTCTGCCCATCTTTGATCAATTGAAACTGAATTAGCTCTCTTTATTGAAGAGAATCACTTCCATCAGAATACATCCTCAAACAGTATCGTTGTTGAGGTATATAATGATCTCCTGGTTCTGCTCATTTCACTTAATCCTCAGTAAGTTAAATGGAAAGCATCCCATGACCAGATATGCCTTGTGTTCCTTCTAATATCTTTATCCAAGACATCCCATTATTTGGTGCATACACAGTCTCTATTCTCAAAAAAACAAAAACAAAATAAAATACAACAAAACCCCTACCTCTGCCTGTGGACTTTTCCCAGAACAATCTCCATACTTCTTCTTTTTTTTCCTTATTTGCCTCTGGCCCTGGGCCACCTTCTCTCAAGGTCTGCAAAGGTATGGCTGTGAAGTGGGTTTTGTCCTACAAGGGAAGGAGGATATTTTTACTTAGTGCCAACCTTGCTCATCAAGGTCATGATGATGATGCTTCCAGCACCAGTGAAAATGAAGTTAGCATGAAGACAAGCATGATGACAGCAGTGATATACCGACAAGTTGGAAGCTTGAAAGAGAGGAGCTCATGCATTGTGATGATAGAACAGTGAGAGCAAAAGTCAGGTCTTGGTATCATTTGCTAATGTTTCTGGAAAATGATGAATGACAAGGGAAAATATGAACTTCTTCAATATACAATACTTAGAATGGCAGGTCAGGAAATTCCTGGCAAAAAAGTGGAGAAAATTTCAGAGATGATAATAAGGAAGGTTCTGATAACTCTGAGTCAGAAGATAAAATACAGCAACAGTGCAAAGAAGCTCTTTCTGACTGGGGCATCATCATCCCCTGCTTTCCAATAATAGCCTCCACCTTCACAGTTAATTCCTCTTGTTCAAATACAGGCACTTCCCATGCCAGAACCACTCCCTCTTTAACAATCACCTGTTCCACTATTACAACCATCTGAGTCACCCATTGGCCCTCCTCCTGGTTCACCTCCAGGAACTTTTCCACTCTTGATACCAGTTGGAATGCCAGGGCTTCCAGACCTTTACTTCAGCTTTTGCTTCCTGGTCCTCCATTA